>NC_091952.1:182909136-183260126 GCF_031021105.1 Erythrolamprus reginae | reverse complement strand
ACTCTGCTGTATGAAGTGAAGAAGATCACTTGAAAAACATAAATCACATAGAAATCCAACATGGATGCTTCAGGGAAGCTTCCCTGAAGGCATATATATTATCACATGTTTTTTGCTGATATATATATATAACTTCCAGTTTTCCCGTTTAGGCATTTTTTTTCACATATCAGGCTTCAGAAAGGCCTATATGCATATGTCAGAGGCAACACTGGTGGTGGTGGTGCACATGCATGGGGAGGAAGGGAAGGGGTGTGGGCATGTTCACACATGCTAGCTCACAAACACACACCCTTTTGGCATGTGAACCAAAAAAGATTTCCCTGTCACAGACATAGTTCCCTCTAAGCTGAGCAGTGAGCAATCGCTCACTTAAAAATCATCATCAACTCAGAGTTTTCCAAACCTGCCCAGAAGCCGAGAGGGAAAGAGTGAGAGGGAAGGAGAGAGAGAGGAAGAGAGGAAGAGAGAGAAACAGATAGAAAAAAGAGAGGAAGGAAAAGAGAAAGAAAAAGAATGGGAGTAAGGAAGAGAGAAAGAAAATCAAAATCTAGTTTGAAACTAGCTCAACTATTTAAGTGGCATTTTGATATTGATAGAGTTGCCGTATTATGAGCTCACTGTTATAGGCACACAGTACAGTATTTTATTTTGAAATTCTCTGAGGCAAAACAGGGTGGGTTTTTTATTTGTTTATTTATTTATTTATTTGTTTGTTTGTTTATTATTTTTGTGCCGCCCAGTCCCGAAGGGACAGCCGCTCAGACACTATACTTTTCCGCCCACCCCCCCAAAAAATTAGAGGGAACACTGGTCACAGAGTTAGGAAAACCTGAATCAGCTGACCTTCCTTGGAAATTATTCCATATTGCCCATGACGCCATTGTCGGGCCAAAGCCATTTTAGTTGGGGTCTTTGGCCTGTCACATTTTATGCATTTTAAAATGTATTCTTACCTGTGACATTTGGGAGGGGTAATTGCATGAGGGATGCCTGCATGTAGCCATAACAAATTCCTTCTAGAGTGTCAAGGTCATCCTTTGACTTTGCACTTCTGCACCTGCATGGAAGGAGATTAGGAGTTGCTGCCAAGTTGGTGGATGAAGATTGGTCAACGTGATGTATATGGGGCTGTGGGGCCAAGGGCTTGAACTTTCAACTGGGTGGAGAAACCCCTGGGACTTCAGATTCGGGATTCTCACAGATCTGCCAACATGGCTATGCTAATAAATTGGAGCTTTGAGGAATACTGTACCTCAGACTCTGATTTAATTTTCAATGCTATATGGAACCCTGATAGCCACTACTGTATTTCATGCTTGTTTATCTCCATTCTGAATTCATAGCTAGTGGAGATACAGTGATCTGACATCAGTTCTGTTCTTGCGAAAACATCTACTGTACATGGCCTTATTTCTCTTTTTCAGCTCTATCTGCAATGAGAATGACTAAGCTAAGAAGAAATGACCCCCCCCCCCAAAGTATTATAAGTATTAATAAAAAGTAGCATTAGTATATTACCAAACCTGGGTAACCCTAACCCTGTCCTTTCATTAATAAATTATTATTGAGTTTCCTCATTCCACGATAGCTGATGGACAACTGGCTTTATACAGTGCATCAGGAATGAACTACAGCTTACAAACAACAATGATGAATGTTTTTGGCATAATTTAAGTTTTTGTTTGGTTTTGGAATACTGTAATCCAGTGTATAGATGATGCCAAAACCAAAAAACATCTTATTATTGCATTCTGCAGTGTATGAACTTAACCTTACAGTAGATCTAGAAGCCAACTTCAAACTCTAGTTCACATATCAGATGTTAAGATTTTCTGCTCTGATAAGTCCCTAGGTTATGAGTTGCTTCCATGTGCAAAAGAAGCCATACAGAAGCAGTTAAGCAGCAGATATCAGCAAACTGGTTCAGGAATAATCAGCATTTTCTTTGGATTCAGCCAGCTGCTACTTCAAGATGAGTCACAAGGGATAAAAGCTCATTGCCAGAAACAATCAGGGATAAAAATTCCCAGAATAAGGAAGTATATCCAATAAATTTATTTAGTTATTTACTTACTTATTTATTGGATTTCTATGCTGCCCCTCTCCAAGGACACAGGGCAGCTCACAACATATAAAATATATAGTACACAATATCTTAAATCCAATTAACTAATCAAATATCTAACCCCCACCCCCAAAGAATCATTCCATTCACTCCACATTATCTCAACACATTCATTGGCCAGGGGGCTAGGGTTTAATGGCCTCAGGCCTGATGGCATAAGTGAGTCTTCAGACTCTTACAGAAGGCGAGGAGGGGGGGCAGTACAAATCTCCGGGGGAAGCTGATTCCAGAGGGTCGGGGCCTTCACAGACAGGGCCGCCGATAGACGGGTATTACTGGGACTGCTGTCCCGGGCCCGGGGAAAATTGGAAAATTGGGGGCCCCGGGCCCCGGCGCCCCCCAAAAACTCCTCAACCCCGAAGAGAGCCTGAATAATGGGGGGGCCCGGGCCCGGCGCTTCTGCTGCTGAGCCCAGTCTTCTCCCGGTGGCTTTCGACTACTGCAAGGCTGGCCTCGGCTCCCCTTCCCTAAACCCCCGCCAGCCCCCTCCTTCCCTTCCCGCCCTGCCCTCCTTCCCCGAGGCGTCCCTTGCCCAGCTCTTCCGGCGAGGGTGGGCCTCCGCCCGCGCAGAAAGCATCCTCCCTCACACCCAGCGCCGGCCATGGGGGCTTCCGCCGGCGCCTTCCGCAAGGCCCCCAGAGGAGCCGTGTGGGTCTCCAGACTTCTCCTGGTGAGTCCCCGCTGCAAGGATGTGGACGAGGGAGAAAGGGGAACCCGGCGCCTTGCGGTAGAGGGGTAGTTGGTTTGTGGGGAGCGGGGGAGGGAATTGTAAAAATCACAATTTCTTGCGTTGCTTTTTCTTTCTTTCTCTCTTTCTCTCTTGCTCTTTCATTCTTTTTTCTTTCTCTTGCTTTCTTTCTCCCTCTTTCTTTCTCTCCTTCCTTCCTTCCCTCCTTCCATTTCTTTCATTCCCCCTCTCTTTTTATTTCTCTTTCATTCTCTTTCTTTTTCTTTCTTTCTCTTTCTTGCTCTTTTTCTTTCTCTCTTTTACCTTCCCTTCCTCTATTTCTTCTTTTCTTTCTCCTTCCTACCTTCTTCCCTCCCTCCCTTCCTTCAGTCCTTCCTCTCTTACTCTCCCCTTTCATAAGTTTCCTTCCTTTCTTCCTCTGTTCCTGTCCCTTCCCCCTTTCTTTCTTTCTTTCTTTCTTTCCTTCCCTCCATTTCTTGCTTTCCTTCTCCTTTCTCCCGTCTTTCCTCCCTCACTCCCTTCTTTCACTCCTTCCTCTCTTACTCTCCCCTTTCACACCTTTCCTTGCTTACTTTGCACCCTCCCTCTGTTCCTGTCCCTTCCCTCCCTCCTTCCTTCCTTCCCACTCTCCGTCCATTCATTCACCCATTCCTCTCTTGATCGCCCCTTTTACAATTCCTTCCTTCCTTCCGATGTGAGCCCGGGCCGGCAGAGTAGTTTGCTTTTGCACCCCGTCTCGAGCTCCCTTGGTGCCAACCCGGCCCTCCCCACTTCAGAGAGAGGGGGGAGAAAGAGAGAGAGAGAAAGAGAAAGAGAGAGATAAAAAGAGAAAGAGAGAGGGAGGGAGAGAAAGAGATAGAAAGAGACAAAGAGAGGGGGAGAGAAAGAGAGAGAGAAAGAGAGAAAGGGAGATAAAAGAGAAAAAAGAGAGAAAGAGAGATAAAAAGAGGAAGAGAAAGAGAGAGGGGGAGGGAGAGAAAGAGAAAGAGAAAGAAAGAGAGAAGGGGAGAGAGGGAGAGAAAGAGGTAGAGAAAGTGAAAGAGAGAGGGAGGGAGAGAAAGAGATAGAAAGAGAAAGAGAGAGGCTGGGAGAGAGAGAAAAGAGAGAAAGAGATATAAAGAGAAAGAGAGAGAAAGGGAGAGAAAAAGAGAGAGAAAGGGAGAGAAAAAGAGAAAAAGAAAGAAAAGTAGAGAGAGAAAGAGAGACAAAAAGAGAAAGAGAGGGAGAGAAAGAGAGAGATAGAAAAGCAGGTGGGGGGGGCACACCTATTTTGCCAGCCCTCGGATGGGCCATAGGGATCCGGTGTATGTGGAGGGAGGGGTCCCCAGCTTCTGTCCTGCAGAGGGGAAGCCAAAGCCCCCGCATGGGTTATGCAGAGTGCCAGTGTTTGGGGCAAGGTGGGGGGTGGGGGGTCTTCCTTAACCCCCATTTCTTTGTTGGGGCTAAGAGGCCTGCCCAGCAGGGCTGATGTGTTGCGGAAGGTCTTGTCGAGGGAGACCAGTGGAGCCCCCCCCCCGCTCCCATCCCCAGGGAAGGGGGTTCTGGCATCACTGCCACTGGCTTTGGAAAGAAGCCCCCAGCCTCTTCAGGGGGTGGAGGGAGGGGTCCATAGCACAGGGCTGGACAATGGCTAAAGACAGTTGACTGCAGCTTTCAGAATTCCTCAGCCAGGAATATGAAGAAGACAGTTTGAAAATTTAAAAGGGAAGGAAGGAAGGAAGAAAGGAAGGAAGGAAGGAAGGAGGGACAGAGGGAGAGAAGGAAGGAGGGAGGGAAAAGAAAAAGAAGAGAAAAAAGGAAAGAAAGAAAGAAAGAAAGAGGAAGGAAGGAAGGAAGGGGAAAAAAACCAAAAGAGAAAAAAAAGAAAAAGGGAAGGAAGGAAGGAAGGAAGGAAGGAAGGAAGGGAGGAAGGAAGGGAGGAAGAAGGGAGGGGGGCCCCAGACACTTAGGCTGTATGGGGCCCCAAAATTCCTGATGGCGGCCCTGTTCACAGAGAAGGCTCTTCCCCTAGACCCCGCCAAATGACATTGTCTAGCTGATGGGACGTGGATTAGGCTGACTGTGTCGGTGGGATTCATGCGGCAGAAGGCAGTCTCGGAGATATTCTGGTCCATTGCCATACATTTACTATTATGCATTTCTCGTCTACCCTTTCCATAATTTAATACTTTATTTAAGGCAACTTTACATACATTCCTGGGGGAGGGGACGACCACATTGTATAAAATAATAGGAGGGGAAAAGCCAAAACAAGCCACATTCTTTCCACAGCAGTCAACAAGAAATCACCTAAGGGTCAAAGAAAACGCCCATCTCTTTTCCACCAGAGGTTGTCAAACAGAGTTTGACAAACCAAAACACTAGCTTCATTACAACAGCCACTGGAAGGCCTTGTAGACCTGATTGACAACAGCTTGTCAAAATACCAGAGTAAGAAATTAAAGAGGTTAGGCTCTTTTCAGTTAATATTACCTGGAAGGTCCAACCAATGTCAGATCTCAGGAGGCAGTGGGGAGAAATTAGAAGCCATCTCTGAAATTCTTACAAATCATTTATTTGGGGAGATTAGTTTGAAGGCGTGCAATCAATGCCTCTATAAGCCGCTCTGAGTCCTCGGAGAGGGCCAGCATACAAATCTAATTAATAATAATAATAATAATAATAATAATAATAATAATAATAATAATAATAATGTGCTGCAGCTTAGTTTTCAAGTTTAAATTGGTCTCTACATTCTCCATAACTAACAAATGATGCCTCCCATATCTTCTTTCCCACGCAAGAAAATTTTAAGAATTAAATTTTAGAGAATGAGAACAGGGATACTGCCATTTGCAGGCTGCCTCCCAAAAGAAAGAATAATGGGAAGAGAGAAAAATGATCTGAAAGGAAGAAGATGGCTGGCACCCTGCAGCCTCTTGTAGGATGGTCTTGAGAAAAAGTAGCCAAGGATCCAACTGGCAGCTGCCAAATGTTCTGACAGTTGCCTGATCCTGAATTGTTATCCTGAGGTCAATAAATTTTCCAAATAAATAAAGTGGAGAAGGAGGAGCATAGTAGCCACTGGATCAAGACTTTTCATGCATTGGTTGCCGATCAATTTCCGGTCACAATTCAAAGTGTTGGTTATGACCTTTAAAGCCCTTCATGGCACGGGACCAGAATATCTCCGAGACCGTCTGCTGCCGCATGAATCCCAGCGACCGATTAGGTCCCACAGAGTGGGCCTTCTCCAGGTCCCGTCAACTAAACAATGTCGGTTGGCGGGCCCCAGGGGAAGAGCCTTCTCTGTGGCGGCCCCAGCCCTCTGGAACCAACTCCCCCCGGAGATTAGAACTGCCCCTACTCTCCTTGCCTTTTGTAAGCTCCTTAAGACCCACCTTTGTCGTCAGGCATAGGGGAACTGAGACATCTCCCCCGGGCATATACAATTTATGAATGGTATGTCTGTATGTATGTTTGTTTAGAAAATGGGGTTTTTAAAATATTTTTAAACTGTAATTAGATTTGTTGTAAATTGTTTCACTTTGTTGTGAGCCGCCCCGAGTCTGCGGAGAGGGGCGGCACACAAATCTAAATAATAAATAAATAATAAATAAATATGGAAAAACAGACAGCGGCACAAAAGTTGCCATATTAATTAGGCATGTGTGCTAGACGTTTTCTTCAGCTCCACCAATGTTCGCCAATCTCTCGCCCTTAACTTCCAGGGATAAGAGGAAAACAGCCCAAAAGATGCCAATCTTGCCCTTGCATTTGTTTTCTCATCTCTCGTGATGTAACTTCTTGCATGAGTCATTCTCTGTTCAGTAAACATCAGCTAGTGTCTGGGTAGTATTAAAGTCAGCAATTCACCTCATTTGAAAAATAACATCAACAATTTACTGTAAAAACATGATATGGTTCCCTGTTTTTCATGCTGCCATAACTTAAGACTCCAATCACAAAACATTTAGTTCGCAAAATTCAACACATTTTTGAATGGAGGAGAAAGCATTTGATGTTCTGGTAAAGAAAAAGAGACTTGAGTGCATTAAATTGCATTAACTGCATTACAACAAATATAGCAAAAATAACTCAGGCTACCTAAAAAAGGAAGGGAGGGAGGGAGGAAGGAAGGGAGAGAGGGAGGGAGGGAGAAAGGAAGGAAGGGAGGGAGCAAGGAAGGAAGGAAGGAAGGAAGGAAGCCTAGTTGAGGGGAAAGCATCATAGATTTGTTTGTGTGGTAAATTTTTAGTATTTATTGATATTATTGTTATGGATTTAAATAAAACATTATGTATGGCACAATTCCTTATGTTCTTCATAATTTACATCCACCTTGTTCTTTACAGGGTGTGGGTTTGCATAGAATTGCTGTCTTTAGACTCTTTTTCTTTGTTTAATGTTATGGTAGGAAGGAACAATTCTGTATTTTTATATGGCTATTATCAATCTATAGAGATCATAAAGTCAATAAAGATGGGAAGTAATGAGCAAGGCTGTGAGGACAGTTTGGGTAACAACTAGTGTAGTTTGAACCAAGTAAGAAAGAAGTAGTTTTCAATAACAACAGTGTTTGCTACTATCTTGGCGAGTTCTGTGATCACCTGGACAAGTGAAGAACTACATAATCCGAGCATGTGCTTAACAAACACACACAGTTCCTTGAAGAGTCCCATGTGACTTTCCTGCAGAGTTATATGTGTATACAGAAAGCCAGTCTCAAACAGGAGGGGGAAAAACAATAGCATCAAAACATCCAGCATCACCAGGTTTTAAACAAGAGGTTGCACAAACCTGTTTGAAGGAGGTAGCATGCCATTGCATCAGCATTACATCATTAGCAGGGCATGCAGAAAACAGAGGACTCAATTAAGAAGACTTCTGTGAGAATAAACAGAATGGAAAGCAGGTGTACCTAAAATGTGATATCATCTGATCAGAAGTAAGATTAGCCCTCTCTAAGCAGTTTACAGAGAGTAAGCATATTGCCCCCAACAATCTGGGTCCTCATTTAATGACCTTGGAAGAATGAAAGGCTGAGTCAAGCTTGAGCCTACTGAGATTTGATCTGTCAAACTGCTGGCAGCCTGTGATCAGCAGAAGTAGCTTGCAGTACTGCACTCTAACCACTGAGACTTCTTGGGAACATTTAATAAAATCCTCTACTTGTAGCTTCAAGTGGTACAGATTGTTATATTTCATTTTGAAAACTTTTCTTTAAAGTAATGTAAAATATTCTGATGTTTAGATCAAGTTCCTAGTCCATAAACCAAAAGCAATTGGCTTAAGTCCAATTTAATTCTACATCTCTTAATAGCAAGTAGTGTAACATACAGTGTTCTAATGTAGGCTGACTACATCCTTTCTGGTAAATGCTTAACCATTTTTACCATGGCAAAATTGGAGAATGTCAGCAAAAAGGTCACCTTTTGTATGCAATGAAGTGATTCTCTATTGCCTTTGTTTCATGCCCTTTCTTGAGAAACCCAGAGCCATCAGCACATCACATGGGTTTCACAAGAAACCGAGGGGCTGAGATACCAGATGAAAATCCACAATAGCATTTAAATGTATTTATTTATTCCATTTTTATGCCGCCCTTCTCCTTAGACTCAGGGCGGCTTACAACATGTTAGCAATAGCACTTTTTAGCAGAGCCAGCATATTGCCTCCACAATCCGGGTCCTCATTTTACCCACCTCGGAAGGATGGAAGGCTGAGTCAACCTTGAGCCGGTGATGAGATTTGAACTGTTGACCTGCAGATCTAGAAGTCAGTTTTAGTGGCCTGCAGTACAACATTCTATCCACTGTGCCACCTCGGCTCATAAATGTCCATTTGGAGAAAGGCGGCCGATAAATTTAACTAAATTTAACTAAATATTTATTCAGTGGTGGATTGAGATTATTTGTATGTGTGTTTGTGTGTTTGTGTGTGTGTGTGAAATTGCATTCTGGTACCAAACAGGCCCAGAACATGGCATTATAATGTTAGGTCTATCATTAGTTAATTTATAGATTATAAGATACAACTGAGGCAGGTATGACTCTCAACTGCGGGTAGTCCTGGTCATAATCAGTGATGGGCTACCAAAATATTTACTACCACACTGTGGCCATGGCTTATGCATTTTGTTTCAACATCTTTCAATGCAAATTGAGTGCTCTGGGGTGGAGCTCCAATTTTTGCTACCTGAACTGTGTTCCTGACCATTCCCGTAGGAGCCCATCACTGGTCATAATATGGAACCAATCCCCCCCCCCAATGTCTATACTGCTCCCACCCTACTGGCCTTCCATAAGGCCAGGAAGACCTAACAACTGACAGGGCCACATTGTATGAATGGTATGTATGTATGGGATTATGACTGTTTCATAATTAATGGGTTTCCTTTTAACATGGCGTCTTATAGTTTTGATTATATTCAATTTATTTTTATTGTTCTGTATCTGTATCTGTTTCCATAGTTCCCTCTAAGCTGAACAGTGAGCAATCGCTCACTTAAAAATCATCATCAACTCAGAGTTTTCCAAACCTGCCCAGAAGCCGAGAGGGAAAGAGTGAGAGGGAAGGAGAGAGAGAGGAAGAGAGGAAGAGAGAGAAACAGATAGAAAAAAGAGAGCAAGGAAAAGAGAAAGAAAAAGAATGGGAGTAAGGAAGAGAGAAAGAAAATCAAAATCTAGTTTGAAACTAGCTCAACTATTTAAGTGGCATTTTGATATTGATAGAGTTGCCCTATTATGAGCTCACTGTTATAGACACACAGTACAATATTTTTTTTTGAAATTCTCTGAGGCAAAACAGGGTGGGTTTTTTATTTGTTTGTTTGTTTGTTTGTTTATTTATGTATTTATGTATTTATGTATGTATGTATGTATGTATGTATGTATGTATGTATGTATGTATTTATTTATTTATTTATTTATTTATTTATTTATTTATTTATTTATTTATTTATTTATTTATTTATTTATTTATTATTTCTGTGCCGCCCAGTCCGGAAGGGACTGCCGCTCAGACACTATACTTTTCTGCCCCCCCCCCAGAAATTAGAGGGAACACTGTCTGTTTCTGTTTCTTTTTATATTACTATTGTTTCTTCATTGCTTATTTGACCCCTATGACAATCATTGTGTTGTTACCACATGATTCTTGACAAATGTATCTTTTTCTTTTATGTACGCTGAGAGCATATGCACCAAAGACAAATTCCTTATGTGTCCAATTACACGTAGCCAATAAAGAATTCTATTCTATTCTATTCTATTCTATTCTATTCTATTCTATTCTGCCCTGAGTCCTTTGGGATTGGGCAACATAAAAGTCAAATAAATACATAAATAAATGAGTGAGTGAGTGAGTGAGTGAGTGAGTGAATAAGTGAATGAATGAATGAATGAATGAATGAATGTGAAAAGTCATCATAACTCACTTTTTTCAACTCCACTGTAACTTTGAATGGTTAGTAAAGAAACTGTTTTAAATCAAGAGCGACCTGTATAGATCTCTTTTTTTAATGCATAGGAAGGAATAACTTGTTATCTAGCATTTCTCTCTTTTTCTGCACCCAAGGAATACACAAGTCCTCAACTTAAAACCACAATTGAGCCCCAAATTTTCATTGTTAAGTGAGACATTTGTTAAGTGAGTTTTGCCCCATTTTGCGACCTTTCTTGTCACGGGTTGTTAAATGAATGGCCACAGTAGATAGGTTAGTCATACATATGGCCGTTAAGTGAATCTGGCTTCCCCATTGACTTCACTTGTTGGAAGGACACAAAAAGGGATCATGTGGCCTTGGGACATGACAACGATCATAACTATGAACCAGCTGCCATCTCCCCCAGGCTTTCTTATATTTTATGTTTGGTATGTATGTGTTGTATAGATTTTAACAGTTGGGGTTTTTTGTATAATTTTTATTATTAGATTTGTTCCATTGTTATACTGTTTTTATTACTGTTGTGAGCCGCCCCGAGTCTTCGGAGAGGGGCGGCATACAAATCTAATAAATTATTATTATTATTGTTATTGTTGTTGTTGTTATTGTTGTTGTTATTATTATTATTATTATTATTATTATTATTATCTGAATTTTAATCACATGATCATGGGGACGTTGCAAAGGCCGTAACTCTGAAAAATAGTCATAAACACTGGTGGGCTCCTACTGGTACGTTCAGGTACGCAGTACCGGTAGCAAACTTTTGGTCAGGTACACAGTACCGGTAGCAAAACTTTGATTTTTTTTCTTTTTTTCCCTTCTGGTCTCTGGGTATATTTTTCCTATCACAGTAAATGAGGTTGAATGTGTATAATTTTAGAAGCGCTGTGCATGTATGTGTGTACATACACTTTATATAGTAAATAATCAGAGGTGGGCTACTGCCCGGATGGGGGGGGGGACGCAGTGGGATAGCGAAAATGGAGCTCCATCCCAGAACACCCCATTTGCACTGAAAGATGTTGAAATAAAATGCATAAGCCACGCCCACAGTGTGGTAGTGAAAATTTTGGTAGCCCATCACTTGTCATAAGACACATTTCTCAGTGCTGTTGTAACTTTGAACAGTCACTAAATGAACCGTTGTAAGTCAAGGACTATCTCTACAGCCACTGAAGAGGCTTTTTGCATTTCAAGTATAGCATCCAAATCAGGCGGGGGTTGCCGCTACTGTGCCCGCGTCCCAGCGAGATTTTGCTACTGCGCATGCACAGGAAGCAAAATCTTGCGAGGGGATGCGCAGACGCATGAGATTTCAGTGACTTTTTGCTTTCGCGCAAGCACGGCGTGTGCACATCCCCTCACGGGATTTTGTTTCCTGTGCATGCTGGGATGCGCGCACAAGCACTAGAGACCCAAAGCTGCACATGCAGCTCCAGTTTTACTACCGGTATGGCGTCTTCATCCATTCCGGTAGGAAACCCAAATTAAATGCCTGCTGCATTTCCACATATCTAGGCAAGGCTACAAGAGGTCAAAGTCCCATCTTTTAGCTCTTTGGCTGCCTAGCTCTCCAATATAACATATTATTCCACTCCATTCCTTTCTTTCTTCTGCCCCTACCCATGGTTATATTTTAGCCTGGCTCTATTGTCCTCTTGGTTTCTTCTTTCTTCATATCCAAATCATCACTCTTTTGTTTTGTGGTTTAGCCTTTTGCCTATTTGTCCCATGTCCTTGTGTGAATGCCGGACAGTTTTTGCAACCAAGCAACCACTCTAGGACTTCCTATACCATTTCTGCCCAGTTAAGCAAAGCTTTCCCCCATGTGGTTTTTAAAACTTTTAAATCAATCAAATTAAGTCAAACCAAAAACAATTGTAAATGAAGCCAATGCCTAAATCTCACAAATTCCAGTACAAACCAAAATTCATCTAGCATAAAAATATAAGCTCAAAATAATTCGAAATTAAAACAAGGAAAATACAGTACATTGGAAAATAACTTACAACCCTTCAAAAAGCAAGTGGGACTAAGCAATTTTAATCTGGGCCCAGGTAAAATCTCTGTGAAGGGAGCATTCTGTATTTGGGATGGGAAAGATCTTTTTCCTAATAATTGCCTGGCCCATTTCTTTAGGCAAGGCAAGTGAAAATCAAGAGAACAGCTTTTATAAAGATCTTAGGAACTAGAATAGACATGCAACTTAAACACCACTAAGTCACTTTCGAGTATTTAGAATATTTTACTTCCATTAGTTTTTTCTTTATCTTTAACTGCTTTTTTTGAAAGTTTCCATTTCAGGACTTATCATCTCTTTTTTAAAACAAAAATATTTTGGCTACTTTGATCTTTAACTTCCTTAGCTCTTCACAATTATTTCAGCTTGTTCCAAAATCTATCTCTACTGCTGAGACCTACATTGAAGTTTTGTTTCTAATTGAAATGAAAGCTTTCAACAATTGCAAAACATTATTTCCTAAATATGTAAACAATATCCTGTTAGTGTTCATAAATTTTCTAACTATCCAGAATACTTCAAACAGATTGAGAAATATGGCAGTATATATTCCTGCATGTAATATTTATCTCTGTTATCAGAAAAGGGTGGACATTGGCAAGGTGATAGAGTATCACAGTGAAAGCCTCTTTTACTGACATGAATCAACATCGCACAGCTGTACAAAAGAAGTGGGATTTGGACTATGATGCTGTTCCATCTTGCCAGTTTTGACAAATGGATATAGATACAGTGGTACCTCTACCTAAGAACGCTTCTACTTATGAACTTTTCTAGATAAGAACGTGGTGTTCAAGATTTTTTTGCCTTTTCTCAAGTGCACCAGTGTGCCTTCCGTCCCCTGTCCAATTGTCTCTCCTTATCTCGTTTATCTTTTCTTCCTTTCAAATATGTTCACCTATACTTTTACATCTTTTCTTCTATTCTTTTCTTTATTTATATTACTACATATCTATTCTCTTCAATGTGTATTATGTATTGGACTAACTAACTAACTAACTAACTAACTAAATAAATAAATAAATAAATAAATAATAACCATTTTCTACTTACAAACCCGAGCCTCCAAAACTGTAACCATGTATGAAGTATAGAATTCACACAACTAAATTTGTGGTGCCATGTAGGCACTGCCCCCTGGCCGATGAATGTATGGTGAGTTTGTTGACTGAATGGCTATGAGTGCATTTTAATTGGTTTTCAGGTTTTTAGATTTTTAACTTTAATTAATTGGATTTCGATGTGCATTGTTTTTTATATGTTGTAAGCCACCCTGAGTCCTCGGAGAGGGGCGGCATATAAATCCGATAAATAAATAAATTAAAAAATGTAATACAGTGGAACCTCTACCTAAGAACACCTCTACTTACAAACTTTTCTAGATAAGAACCGGGTGTTCGAGATTTTTTTGCCTCTTCTCAAGAACAATTTTTCACTTACAAACCCGAGCCTCCGAAATTGTAACTGGAAAAGGCAGGGAGAAGCCTCTGTGGGGTCTCTCTAGGAATCTCCTGGGAGGAAACAGGGCCTCCACCCTCCCTGTGGTTTCCCCAATCGCACGCATTATTTGTTTTTACATTGATTCCTATGGGGAAAATTGCTTCTTCTTACAAACTTTTCTACTTAAGAACCTGGTCATGGAACGAATTAAGTTTGTAAGTAGAGGTACCACTGTACTCTTAACTTCTCTGCATCTGCTTCTTCCACCCACAGGTAATAAAGGTTTAGAGCAGGAAAGAGAAACCCAGGTTCAAAGCCACTGCAATTTCTGGGTGATTTGGGTCCAGGCACAATTTCATATTCTAACCTAGTGATGGTGAACCTATGGCACAAGTGTCACGTGGAGTCATATCAGAGGGCACGTGAGGCATTGCCCTATGTCAGCTCCACTGATTTTTGGCCTTGGGGAAAGTCATTTCGCCCTTCAGGAAAGCCCCGAAACCCCAGAGGGCAAAAAACAGCACAACAAGCAAACAAGAAATCTGCTTTTCCAAACTTCAGATTTGCCCATTTGCCCATTTTTTTTACCGTCTCAGGCTTCAGTGAGGCCCCTTTGCATACGTGGGAGCTGGGGGATGGGAGGGAGTGGGTGTGGGCACATGCATGCGCGCTAGCATACGCACACACACACCCTTTTGGCATGCAAACCAAAAAAGATTCGCCATCACTGTTCTAACTCTTTGTTGTGAGTGGGAAAAATACAAGAAGAGAGGGGATGCTAATGTACATTCTCTAAACCTGCTGAAAGAATGGTACACCACCAATCTAGCTAAGTGAATACCTATAACGAGCAAATGTTTGTTTGTTTGTTTGTTTGTTTGTTTGTTTGTTTGTTCGGTAGGTAGGTTCTCCATCAAGGCCATAGGTTCTCCATCAAGGCCATAGGTTCTCCATCAAGGCCATAGGTTCTCCATCAAGGCCTCAATGGCTTACGTCACATTGGACAATGAGTCAACTTTAAACTTTAAAGCCGAGGCGAGCTAGAATGTCTCACAACAATCATCATGATAACACAGTGATGGCAAACCTTTTTTCCCCCTCGGGTGCTGAAAGAGTGTGGGCACATGCTATTGCACAGGTGCAATAGCATGTGCCCACACCCATAATTCAATGCCTGGAGAGGGTGAAAATAGCTTCTCCCACCCACTGGAGGCATTCTGGAGGCTGGAAACAGACTGTTTCCCAACTTCTGATGGGCCCAGAAAGTTCATTTTTGCCCTCCTCAGGCTCCAAAAGCTTCCCTGGAGCCAGGGGAGGGTAAAAATGTCCTCCCCATCTCCCCCAGAGGCTCTCTGGAAGCCAAAAACGCCCTCCCAGAGCCTCTGTGCAAGCCAAAAATCAGCTGGCCGGCATACACATGCACATTGGAGCTGAGCTAGGGCAACGGCTCGTGTGCCAGCAGATATGGCTCCATGTGCCACCTGTGGAACCCGTGCCATAGGTTCGTCATCACGGTGATAACAGCTGAAAGACAATTTTGAGTGGAACAACACTGTCAGACTTTCTACTAAATCTGCACTTTTACTAGTTTTTCTCATCATTCCTATCACCCATTTCCTCCCATGTTGACTGTATGACTATAACTTGTTGCTTATATCCTAAGATTTTTATTAATATTGCTTCTTCGTTGCTTATTTGACCCCTATGACAATCATTAAGTGTTATACCACATGATTCTTGACAAATGTATATTTTATTTTATGTACACTGAGAGCATATGCACCAAGACAAATTCCTTGTGTGTCCAATCACACTTGGCCAATAAAATTCTATTCTATTCTAAAAAGGGGGATCTTCCGCAGTGAATTCTTTATAGGCAGGTGGGGGTTCCTACTTACTGCTGCTACTGGTGCAATGCGCGCACAGCTCCGTGTCACCGGTGTGCACATGCATGCATCCAAGCAAGATTTTGCTTCTGTACATGGGCAGGAAGCAAAATGTCATGAGAGGGCGCGTACGCAAGAGATATTTTGGTGGGATTTTTTTTTTGTTTCCGCGCATGCCAAAATTTCGCATGGCCGCACATCCCTTGCAAGATTTTGCTTCCTGTGCATGCGCAGAAGCAAAATCTCACCAGGACGCACACGCACACATGCCAGTGACACAGGGCTGTGCACGCAGTTCCATTTTTACTACCGGTGCACAGTGTCGCACGTACCAGGTAGCAACCCGATACTGTTTATAGGTCTGTCTTTTTCTCATCAATTCTGAGGATTGATAAAAGCCACAACAGCCTTGGAGGGCTCTTTGAATTCTGCTTTGAATTCTTCTTATCCAAATGTGTTTGACTCAGCAGACGGAGGAAGCCAAACAAAACTATTTCAGACAGGGAAGCTGGAGTGAGGGACAATATCTGCCACCTCCAGAAAGGGAGAGGTCCATGGCCACCCAGGGCTAATGCTGAAAAATGGGAACATGCACTACTGCTCTTTGACTGTGGAGGATTGCAGCTGCTCCTTCTAAAGACTGGGTGGCCGTTCTCTTTCAGTGGCTCTGAAGAGAGTTAAAATTAAAAACATCGCTGTGGAAAAGAACTGGGCTCACACTCCTCTTGAATGAAGCAAGATGATTAAGGAAGGAGGGAGGGTGGCTTATCCACTGCCAAACATCCTGCCTACTGTGTGAAAAATCCTCGGCAAAAGTTGAACTAATTTTATGAGAGAATTTTACAACCCAGAACTTGACCTTTGTTCGGAATACAGGACACAAGCCAATAGCCAATAAGAACTGAGGCAGTTTTATGCATTACAGAAACAGGAACTATGGGAAAACACTGCTTTACATCCTGGATTGCCAGATCTGTATACAGTGTTCCCTCGATTTTCGCGGGAGATGCGTTCCGAGACTGCCCGCGAAAGTCGAATTTCCGCGAAGCAGAGATACGGAAGTAAATACACTATTTTTGGCTATGAACAGTATCACAAGCCTTCCTTTAACACTTTAAACCCCTAAAGTGCAATTTCCCATTCCCTTAGCAACCATTTAGATCATTACTCACCATGTTTGTTTATTAAAGTTTATTTTAAAAAATATTTATTAAAGTCGGATGAAAGTTTGGCGATGATATATGACGTCATCGGGCGGGAAAAACCATGGTATAGGGAAAAAACCCGCAAAGTATTTTTTAATTAATATTTTTGAAAAACCGTGGTATAGACTTTCTGCGAAGTTCGAACCCGCGAAAATCGAGGGAACACTGTATATATTTTAAGCACTTATAACCTATATTTATTTAAGCACCTGTATGATGTACCTATGGTGTGTAAAAATGTGTACATATGTTTTTAAACACCTTTGGATGTAAATTTGGGGGCCATATAAGGCAGTAATTTTCAGTGTCTAACACAGGGGTGACAAACTCGCAGCCAGAGGCATTACGTGCTGGCTCTGCCCTAGCCCAGTTTAGCAAAGGGGGTGGGAAGCCCCGATACTTCAACTAACACCATCATGACAATGCAAGTTTGACACCCCTAGTCTAACACACAAAAACCGCCTCTATACAACCTTATCCTTACTTGTGTTCTGTTTCATATTATGTGTAACATTCTTTCCAACAGGTTAATATTGTATGTAATGTATATTTTAAGGACAAACATTGCCTGTATTCTTTCTTTCTTTCTTTCTTTCTTTCTTTCTTTCTTTTCTCCTTCCTTCCTTCCTTCCTTTTATTATTATTATTATTTATTGGATTTGTATGCCGCCCCTGTCCGCAGACTCGGGGCAGCTAACAACAGTGGTAAAACAACATGAACAATCCAATTAATAAAAACAACTAAAAAAAACCCTTATTATAAAAAACCAAACATACACACAAACATACCATGCATAACTTTTAATAGCCTAGGGGGAAAGGATAACTTAACTCCCCCATGCCTGGCGACAAAGGTGGGTCTCAAGTAATTTGCGAAAGACAAGGAGGGTGGGGGCCGTTCTAATCTCTGGGGGGAGTTGGTTCCAGAGGGCCGGGGCCGCCACAGAGAAGGCTCTTCCCCTGGGGCCCGCCAAACGACATTGTTTGGTCAACGGGACCCAGAGAAGGCCAACTCTGTGGGACCTTATCGGCCGCTGGGATTCGTGCGGTAGAAGGCGGTTACGGATGTATTCTGGCCCAATGCCATGTAGGGCTTTAAAGGTCATTACCAACACTTTGAATTGTGACCGGAAACCGATTGGCAGCCAGTGCAGGCCGCGGAGTGTTGCAGAAACGTGGGAGAATCTAGGAAGCCTCACGATGGCTCTCGCGGCCTCATTCTGAACGATCTGAAGTTTCCTAACACTTTTCAAAGGTAGCCCCATGTAGAGAGCGCTGCAGTAATCGAACCTTTCTTGTCTTTCACTATTTAGCTGTACATTGCATTAAGGTTTGGTACAGAATATATATCCTGATACAGATATTAATATTTACTAATATAATCATGATTCCCTACAACTCACAATTGACCTTCCCCGCTCACACATTTTGCCCAGCTGTAGAATTTGCATACATGGAGTCTTGTAAATATTACTAGGGGGGTATGATTCATTAAAACTTTAGACTAATCAATATATTGAGTTCTAGAGAAGTGAATAATAAAATATAATGATAAAACAAAAAATAAAGTAAAAAATAGGTATCAAAATAATGCAGTCTATGACAAAATGAAAGATAAACCAGCTCCAAGAATAAAATCGTGCAGCATTTTTATAAACAGTATTTGAAATGCTGGCAAAACACTTAAAATATTTTTTTTAGCGTTCCTGACACTAAGCTCTTTTCCAGGGAAATTGTTTAAGAGAGTGGGGTCCACCCTTAAAAAGTTCTCCCATTTAAACCCACCCATTGTGCAACTGAGGGGAGGGCACAGAAAAAAGGCCTCAGAGAATTATCTACTTTTATAGATAAATCTGCAACACATTTCTTAGAGGGATAATGTTAGTTTCCCTTTGCTTTATTCACCGCCTGCTCTCCCAAATGGAAAAGGTTAAATGATAACAGTTATTTGGAAAAATACAGTCTCTTGTATCTCGGAGAACAATGATATTAGACAAAACACATGGTTCCAATTAATGAATGAACATTTTCCCTGTGTAATTTTACTGTCCTTATTCCATTACAGTTCAACGTTTGCTATTGTCACGGCTTGCATTCCTAAATAGTTCCACATGGCTAGTATAATCCCTGTGACCAATTGAAGACCGATAATAAAAGAAAATGCTTGGGTATAGAAGCATGATAATATCAAGTCACAAGCTGCCAGATCCAATGAAGTGTCTAAAAGAATTTTCCTCCTCAGATTCCTCAACGTATTTTGTCTGTGTTTTATTTTGGAGACACTAGCATGCCGCCAATCTTGAAATTTTCTCTCTCTCTCTGTCTCTGTCTCTCTGTCTGTCTGTCTCTCTCTCTCTCTCTCTGTCTCTCTGTCTGTCTCTCTCTCTATGTGTGTGTAAAATCATTCTTTAGCAACACTTGGAGTGGATAAAAATAATAATTCATGCTTTGTAAATACATATAAATAAGTCCTTCCTAAACATGAAAAGTTGGGGAGACGGAGGGAAATTAAGTGTCTGGAGCAGTTTTCAAAAAGAATCTTGCCCTGCCAGTAGAACAGGTTAACCAGCACAACACAGCAGCTTTGAAGGAAGCCATTTCAATAGTGAATACATTTCGGTGGTTTAAGTTAAGAGACTTTCTATGGTAATTGAGAAACCTGCAGCACCTCAATGGTTTTGTGCATAAACGTTTCAAACTGGTGTATTAAATAGGGTCCATCACTATCCCTCCAATGTCCGTGGAAGACCTGGGCAATTTTGGGGTCAAAGTAATATGACAATACAGTAGTTCCCCAACATTGATACACAAATGTTATTGACAAAAAAGGGGGAAAAAATACCTTCCTGCTTTTTTAAAATAAAAAAATTGCTTGGCCCATGTTGCTCTCTAACAAAAATAAGGACAGAATTCATGTCTGTAAGGCCACAATGTTGTTCAGTGATTTTACAGCCAAAGAGAGTAAAAAAGTTTCTGGGAGTTTATTTCTGAACACTAGCCATGAATGGAATGGGATGGAATGGAATGGAATAGAATAGAATAGAATAGAATAAGGGCTGTGCACAAGTGCACCATTGTGCCTACCGTCCCTATCCTACTGTCATATTGTCTTTTATCATTACTTTTAATCATTACTTTTCTAATGTTATGCTTATACAAATTATTTTCCTATAATTGTCTGGCAAATATATATAAATAAATACAATAAATGAAATAAAAATCGAATAGAATTCTTTATTGGGCAAGTGTGATTGGACATAGAAGGAATTTGTCTTTGGTACACATGCACTCAATGTACATTAAAAAAAGTTTGTCAAGAATCATAAGGAACAATACTTAATCATTGTCATAGGGTACAATAATGCAAGCAACAAGTTACAGTCATAACTGCGAGGAAATGGGTGATAGGAATGATGAGAAGACTAATAGTAATAGGAATACAGTCTTAGTGAATAGTTTGACAGTGATAAGGGAATTATTTGTCTAGCAGAATGATGGCTTTCAAGAAAAAAAATCTGTTTTTGTGTCTAGTTATCTTGGTGTGCACTGCTCTATAGCGTGCTACACAGAGATGTACCTACTGGAACAGTCAGGTGCTAGCTAATCTTTTTCTTTTATGTACGCTGAGAGTGTAGGCATCAAGACAAATTCCTTGTGTGTCCAATCACACTTAGCCAATAAAATTCTATTCTATTCTATTCTACTCTCCGGTAGTGATTTTCAGGATGTGCACGCAGTTGCTTGTCCCTAATGCGTGCAAGCGCACCCTCGCACAAGATTTGGCTTCTGTGTATGCACAGCATACGTGAAGATACTCTCGCGAGTGAGATTTCAGTGGATTTTGGTGATTTTTTGCTTCTGCACATGCGTGGAAGCAAAAATATCGGCAAAAGTCACCGAAATCTCACTCACGGAGTATCTTCACGTGAGATTTTGCTTGCTGCTCATGCACAGAAACAAAATCTCACACCAATGGGCATGCATGCACCCACAGGATGCACCCGCATCGGCAACGGCCTCAGAGAGCATACCAGTAGCGCCGAAAATGGCAGTCCTTTGCTGGTCGTACACAATAGAGTGCACAGTCATACGTCCCAAAGGGGCTTATGAAAAGAAACTGAACTTGGCTCTTTTTTTCGTTGAAAACATTTTGCTTCCCATCCAAAAAGCTACTTCAGAAATGAATTAAAGAAATTTCTTAGATGAGAAGCAAAATGTTTTCAAGAGGGAAAAAACAAAGAAAATCCAGATGCTTTTGACAAGCACCTTTGGGACAATCATGATCTGGATGATTGAGAATCTCCATAGATATTTGTTTATAAAACAAATTTCCCTCCATACATACCACTTATGTTGTTTCAGCAGCATAGTTCAGTATTGGAGATGATTTTCTTCAAACAAAAAACTTTGCTGATTTGTGTTTAAATAGCTACAGATAACAAGCCATCTTATCCTGTTCTAACAGCTCCAGGATTATATTATATTATATTATATTATATTATATTATATTATATTATATTATATTATATTATATTATATTATATTATATTATATTATATTATATTATATTATATTATATTATATTATATTAATTATATTATATTATATTAATTATATTAATTATATTATATTATATTATATTATATTATATTATATTATTATATTATACAGTATTATGTTATGTTATGTTATATTAATTATATTATATTATTACATTATATTATATTGTATTGTATTGTATTGTATTGTATTATATTATATTATTTATTTATTTTTGGCCTGCTGTTGATTTGGAATTAGTGGATACAGCACTGGAAGATTTTGAAATCTAGACTGACATCTAGATCAAGAAGACTGATATCCAGGATGTCAGTTTGAGGGGGCTGCCACATCAGTGGTGGGTTGCTACTAATTTACTCCAGTTCAAATGAACCGGTACTGGCAGTGGCGGGAGGCTCCGCCCACCTACCTAGATGTCATCAAAGATGATCTACGCATGCACAAAAGGTTGTGCCCATGTGCAGAAGGGCCTCGTGTGCGTTTACAGTTCCGAACCAGTAGCAAAGGTAAGTGAAGCCCACTACTGTGCCACATGTATTTATTTTTGTATTATATTATAATTGTTTTTAATTATAGATTGTCTGCTACCCAGAGCAACTTGTTTGAGATGAGCATCTGTAGAAATGAATTATAAATAAGATTTGCTATCATCAAAGTAAAAGTAAAATATTTAAGAGAGTATCTCTCACAATTTGATAAGTTTTCTGTAGAGTTAAATGTATAAATAGCATAATTCCGTACAGATTCCAAAAGCCTATAGATCAGGAGTGTCAAACCTGCGGCCCGCAGGCCAGAGGCATCATGTCCTGTCCCTGCCCCCATCCAGTTTATTTTTATTATTTATTGGACTTGTATGCCGCCCCTCTCCGCGGACTCAGGGCGGCTCACAGCATATACCAAAAACATAACAATAAAGTTTATCCAATTAATATACTAAAAAGATTCTTAAACATTCTAACTTTAAAACATTCATTTGCAGTCATTCAATAATCATTTAGCAAAGGGGGAAAAGACCCTATATGTCATGTGATGCCGCCATGGCAACACGAGTTTGACACCCTTGTTGTAAAACAAGTGGCATTAAAATAAACCCTCATAAACAAATTTATCTTTTACAAAAGTCAGATAAACTGGAATATAAAAGGTAGAATATTGTTCTTAAGTCTCAGGTCCTGCCATTCTCTTACTCTACTCTACAGAGCATCAGCAGGCAGATTTTTTTTTTAAAAAAATGGGTAAAACATGAGAGCTTTTGTTCCTTTTCCAGATGAGTGCCCTCTTTGACCACAGAGAAAAGGTGAAAATGTGGACAATTTCAACTCCACCTATTAATGTATTATGGTTTCAGTATGCTCAGTGTTGGGATATTAGCATTTGGCTTCAATTAGTTCTTAGCATTTAAACTTGAGATAGAGAGTTTTATACATAGACAAATTATTAAATCCATACTTTCTTTCTGGAAACATAATTATGTTTCCAAATAATTCTCAGCTTACCATTCCTTCATTTGAAAGACACTCTGGCCTTAGACATTCAACAGGTAAAGATCTGAAAGACAGAAGGAAAGATGCAAGTGAGTCTCACAATCTGATTAGAGTTCTTATATATCTATTTAAATTAAGGTAACCATTTCTTAAATTCAAACCATCTTCAAATGGTCTGCTTTGTATTTGTATTCAGTTCTCTGTCAATAACTCACAGTTCTCCTCTAAGTTCACTTTACCCTTATATATATTACTACATGTCTATTTTTCTTCCTATGTATTTGTGTATTGGACAAATGAATGAATAAATAAATAAAGAAATAAATAATTTGACAAATGCTCAATTGCAAACTTTTTAATTTTTCATCATCCCACAGTGAATGTAGGGATATTGCCAGATTCAAAGAAACAGAAACACTGGTTAGGTTGCTGCATAGATTTATTCCAGTCTATACACAAGTATCCGGTTAACTAAAGTTCAATGCTAAATTGGATCCAGGTAAGTGTCAACAGAATTCAGGAGGGGTTAGACTTGGAAATTTACTCTTAGCAGATGATATATTTAACTTTGCCCTCCCAGCTCAGCATGCTTTTTCCCTGCAAATATAAATATAATTTTCTGAGCTATGCAGCTTTTATTTCTACTATTGACCCACAATGGACCCTAAGTTTTGCATAAAGACGCACTTTAGTTATGGGGGAGGAAAATAAGGAAAAAAACAAATCTGCCTCTGTCTCGCAGCAATTTGCCTCCCAGCAACCAGCACAGATGATATACAGTAATCTCTCACTACTTCACGGTTCATCTTTCATGAATTTGCTATTTTACAGGTTTTCAAAGGGGGCTTCAATCAATTAAATCCTTAAAAAATTTAAATCTATTAAAAATTCATAAAATTCTTCTTAAGGGGGCTTAAACCCATTAAATCCATTGAAAATTCATAAAATTCTCCTACGGTACTACTGTACTTTATTAAAGAAACTGGTAGGATATAGAAACATAGAAACATAGAAGACTGAGGGCAGAAAAAGACCTCATGGTCCATCTAGTCTGCCCTTATACTATTTCCTGTATTTCATCTTACAATGGATATATGTTTATCCCAGGCATGTTTAAATTCAGTTACTGTGGATTTACCAACCACGTCTGCTGGAAGTTTGTTCCAAGGATCTACTACTCTTTCAGTGAAATAATATTTTCTCACGTTGCTTTTGATCTTCCCTCCAACTAACTTCAGATTGTGTCCCCTTGTTCTTGTGTTCACTTTCCTACTAAAAACACTTCCCTCCTGAACCTTATTTAACCCTTTAACATATTTAAATGTTTCGATCATGTCCCCCCTTTTCCTTCTGTCCTCCAGACTATACAGATTGAGTTCATTAAGTCTTTCCTGATACGTTTTATGCCTAAGACCTTCCACCATTCTTGTAGCCCGTCCTTGGACCCGTTCAATTTTGTCAATATCTTTTTGTAGTTGAGGTCTCCAGAAGTCTCACATGTAGTTCCAGCTGAGAAACATTACAGAATGACTGTTTAATGCAAAGGGTGGGTTTTAAAAGTCCGAATACTCATTAAATACATAAAAAAAATATCTTTCCTCTACTTCACGGAAATTCGTTTTTCATGGGTGGTCTTGGAACGCATCCCCAGCAAAAAACGAGGGATCTCTATACAGGTGAAATTCAAAAAATTAGAATATCGGGAAAAAGTTCATTTATTTCATTAATGCAACTTAAAAGGTGAAATGTAATCTATAAGAGAGACTCATTACATGCAAGGCAAGATAGTTGAAGATGTGATTTGTCATAATTGTGATGATTATGGGGTACAACTCATGAAATCCACCATCTCAGAAAATTAAAATATTACATGCTATCAATAAAAAAGGGGTGTACATAAAATAATATCAGACCTCTGAAAAGTATAATAATGAATATGTACTCAATGCTTGGTTTGGGCCCCTTCTGCAGTAATTATTGCCTCAATGCGGTGTGGCATGGAAGCTATCAGCCTGTGGCACTGCCGAGGTATTATGGAAGACCAGGATGCCTCAATAGCAGCCTTCACCTGCATTATTCCATGTCATGTCTCTCATCTTTCTCTTGGCAGTGCCCCATAGATTCTCTTTCAGCTGTGGTGAGGGGGGCGTTTGCCCAGGTTCGCCTGGTGCACCAGTTGCGGCCCTATCTGGATCGGGAGTCACTGCTCACAGTCACTCATGCCCTCATCACCTCGAGGCTTGACTACTGTAATGCTCTCTACATGGGGCTACCTTTGAAGAATGTTCGGAAACTTCAGATCGTGCAGAATGCAGCTGCAAGAGCAATTATGGGCTTCTCTAAATATTTATTTATTTATTTATTTATTATTTGGATTTGTATGCCGCCCCTCTCCGAAGACTCGGGGCGGCTCACAACAAGTGGTACAAATCATAAATAATCCGACTAAATTTAAAATATTTGAAGATTTTTTTAAAAAAACCCATATACTAACAGACACGCACACAAGCATACCATGTATAAATTAAACATGCCCAGGGGGAGATGTTTCAGTTCCCCCATGCCTGATGGCAAAGGTGGGTTTTAAGGAGTTTACGGAAGGCAGGAAGAGTAAGGGCAGTTCTAATCTCCGGGGGGAGCTGGTTCCAGAGGGCCAGTGCCGCCACAGAGAAGGCTCTTCCCCTGGGGCCCGCCAACCGACATTGTTTAGTTGACGGGACCCGGAGAAGGCCCACTCTGTGGGACCTAATCGGTCGCTGGGATTCGTGCGGCAGGAGGTGGTCTCGGAGATATTCTGGTCCAATGCCATGAAGGGCTTTAAAGGTCATAACCAACACTTTGAATTGTGACCGGAAACTGATCGGCAGCCAATGCAGACTGTGGAGTGATGGTGAAATATGGGCATACCTAGGTAAGCCCATGACTGCTCTCGCAGCTGCATTCTGCACGATCTGAAGTTTCCGAACACTTTTCAGAGGTAGCCCCATGTAGAGAGCATTACAGTAGTCGAACCTCGAGGTGATGAGGGCATGAGTGACTGTGAGCAATGAGTCCCGGTCCAGATAGGGCCGCAACTGGTGCACCAGGCGAACCTGGGCAAACGGCCCCCTCGCCACAGCTGAGAGATGGATTTCTAATGTGAGCTGTGGATCGAGGAGGACGCCCAAGCAGTGTTCCCTCTAATTTTTTTTGGGGGGGGCGGAAAAGTATAGTGTCTGAGCGGCAGTCCCTTCGGGACTGGGCAGCACAAAAATAATAAATAAATAAATAAATAAATAAACAAACAAACAAACAAGCAAACAAACAAAAAACCCACCCTGTTTTGCCTCAGAGAATTTCAAAATAAAATACTGTACTGTGTGTCTATAACAGTGAGCTCATAATAGGGCAACTCTATCAATATCAAAATGCCACTTAAATAGTTGAGCTAGTTTCAAACTAGATTTTGATTTTCTTTCTCTCTTCCTTACTCCCATTCTTTTTCTTTCTCTTTTCCTTCCTCTCTTTTTTCTATCTGTTTCTCTCTCTTCCTCTCTTTCCCTCTCTCTCCTTCTCTCTCGGCTTCTGGGCAGGTTTGGAAAAATCTGAGTTGATGATGATTTTTAAGTGAGCGATTGCTCACTGCTCAGCTTAGAGGGAACTATGCGCCCAAGTTGCGGACCCTCTCTGAGGGGGTCAATAGTTCCCTCCCCCAGGGTAATGGACGGACAGGTGGGATTGTCCTTGGGAGGCAAAACCCACAGCCACTCCGTCTTATCCATGTTGAGTTTGACCCTCAATATGCCCATGTTACTCCAACACTCCGCAGTCTGCATTGGTTGCCGATCAGTTTCCGGTCACAATTCAAAGTGTTGGTTATGACCTATAAAGCCCTTCATGGCATCGGACCAGAATATCTCTGGGACCGCTTTCTGCCTCATGAATCCCAGTGACCGGTTAGGTCCCACAGAGTTGGCCTTCTCCGGGTCCCGTCGACTAAACAATGTCGTCTGTCGGGACCCAGGGGAAGAGCCTTCTCTGTGGTGGCTCCAACCCTCTGGAACCAGCTCCCCCCAGATATTAGGATTGCCCCCACCCTCCTTGCCTTTCGGAAACTCTTTAAAACCCACCTCTGCCGTCAGGCATGGGGGAATTGAAACATCTCCCCCTTACCCTTGTAGTTTTTGTGTATGATTCGATTGTGTGCTTATTTTTTATATATTGGGACTCTTTTGGATTTTTTAACTTAAAACTGTAATTTAGATTGCGAAATATTAGATTTGTTACTATGTTTTGTTTATCATTGTTGTGAGCCGCCCCGAGTCTACGGAGAGGGGCGGCATATAAATCCAATAAATCTAATGTAATCTAATCTCTATGGGGTTCAGGTCAGGTGGGTTTTCTGGCCAATCAAGGATGGAAATCCTATGGTCATTGAACCAGGTTTTGGTCTTTTGGCAGTGTGGGCAGGTGCCAAGTCCTGCTGGAAAATTGAAGTCAGCACCCCTATAAAAGTCGGGTGCGGAAGGAAGCATGAAGTGCTCCAAAATCTCCCGGTAGATGGCTGCATTAACCCTGGACTTAATGAAGCATAGTGGACCAATACCAGATGACATGGCTCCCCAAATCAACACATGCCTGTGCGCATATCCAGGGATGGGGGATGGGAGATTGTGCACATGCGCTGGAGCAGCGTGAGGGGATTCATGCATGGGGGGAGGGAATAGGTGGGGGCACATGCATGCATCTTAGCGCACACACACACACACACACACGGCACATGAACCAAAAAAGATTCACCATCACTGGACTATGTATTAGAATGAGGAAGAGATCATTCCTTTTTGGGGGGGTGGGGGGGTGTTTATATAAAAAACTATTTTCTCCACCATAAAATAAAACAATATATAGTTATAAACACAACAGCGATGCTTAAAATCACTCATGTATAAACTTTTCTTTTCTTATTACTCACTCAATGGAGGCTCTTATCTCTCCTCATCTAAAATTTTCTATTAATTTTGTACAACATTGCCAATTCTTAAAAATCTAAATAAAAATTCTTCCTCTCCATCTTACTATAAAAAGTTACATTATATCAATGCAAAGAATAATAAAATCTCTTTTATCTAAATTTTAATATTGTATCATATAGCTAATAAAATATTATATATATACTGTGTGTATTAAAAAAATTCAGCAAAAACATGTGATACATACATATACATACATACATACATACATACATACATACATACATACATACATATATCTTTAGTAAAAGAAACTTCACATTATATCACTTACTTCATAAAGTTGTATATGTTTAAAATCTAAACAATAAGTAAATTTTGTGTTATATCATTATATAGTGCTACCACCATTTCTCATCTTTGCCATCTGGCTTCCAAAATTTAAATCAAATTCTTATGTTTCAGTTTTTCCCAAAATTAACCAATTACTAATACATACGTATCTTTTAGTTTTCTATCCAATCATTTCTTCTAATTTCC
Source organism: Erythrolamprus reginae (assembly GCF_031021105.1). Classification (NCBI taxonomy): domain Eukaryota; kingdom Metazoa; phylum Chordata; class Lepidosauria; order Squamata; family Dipsadidae; genus Erythrolamprus; species Erythrolamprus reginae. The sequence goes on along the minus strand of NC_091952.1, from coordinate 183,231,794 downwards.
TGAGCTATGCAGCTTTTATTTCCACTATTGAGCCACAATGGACTCTACAGTTTTGCATAAACATGATTATGGAATCAATTATGGTGTTTTCCAGAGTATAAGATGCACTGGAGTGTAAAACGCACTGGAGTATAAGTTGCACCTTAGTTTGGGGGGAGGAAAACAAGAAAAAAACAAATCTGAAGAAGGCACCATCAAAATGACAATATTACATTTTCATATTTTGCTATCAAGTCTAACAGTCTGTTTTTGAAAATTTAAAACTGTAGCCATCACACTCAGATATCACACTCCATGCAGGAATTGCCCTCAATGATTATTTTGCAATGTATATGCAAACATAGTGCCTTCATTCCAGATCTTCTAGTGTTAAACTTTGACTCTGGTTTTTCCTTCCTTTTCTTTTATCCCTTTCCCATCTTTCTGTTTTGTTTTGATGTAGTGTCATTTAGACTATAAACCTCAGGGCAGAAATGCCTTGTTTTCATTGATTGAAGGTGTTTTTTTTCCAACTTTAGAGCAGGGTATAAATACTTTAGATAGTAGATAAACACAGTCTCAATTTTAAGGCAATTCGTGCTATTTGCTCTAAGAACAATATTCTCTCTTTCGTTGTTGATAAATTGCAGTGTATCAGATATCACAGGGGTAAAAGCAACATAAATCTTTAAATTAAAATAATGGTGGAAAAGTCCAAATATATGTTGTCGGATGTATGAATATTATTGTAATGGCCACTGAACAAAGGTCACGGAGACACAAATTCAATTGCATTTGGGCCACCGACGTTCACTGGGTGACTCAGGGTCAGCACAATCACTCAACTGAACTTATCTCCCAGGACTGCTGTGGAGAAAATTGAGGGAAGAAGGGTTATGATTCAGCCTTGAGCTTATATTTATTTCTGATAAATAAAAGGCATTGCAATTTCCATATTTATGAAAACCACAATGGGAAAAATATCCCTAAAATGTCAAAGAGAAAAGATCCGAGTGTCATATTGCTGGCAACCCATTTCTAATCTTCAAATGACCTCACCCAATTCTGATGGGTTTTTTTTTAATATTACAGATGTTGAACCATAAAAGAGAAGAAGGGCATTGTTCCCGAGAAAGACACGGATTCAAGGGATATGCAATAATATAATGGATTTTTACTCTGCATGTAGCACTATCGTCAAACTGTACTAAAATAACAGAGTGATCACAAATTTACTAAGAGGCCATTGTGATGTATCAAGCAGATACCATAGGAAATAAGAAGAAAATACAGTGGTACCTCAGTTCTCGACCACAATCCGTTCTGGAAGTGTGGTCGAGAACCAATTTGGTCGAGAACCGAAACAATTAAAGATAAATTCCCCTCCTCAGTTGTCTTTCCCTCTAGCTTGCCTGCTTCTGTCTTCAGCTCTCTCAAGTGTTCGAGTTCCAAATATTTGTTTGGATTTCAGGGCAAAAGTTTCTCAAATTTCCTGGTCGAATACCGATTTGTTCAAACTTTTAGTTTTAAATATTAGATTTGTATTGTATATTGTTTTCTATTGCTGCTGTGAGTCGCCCCGAGTCTGCGGAGAGGAGCGGCATACAAATTTAATAAATAATAATAATAAATCCATTCTCCACTATCCATGGTTTATTTTATGGAAACCAGCAAGGGGAGGGGGGGGGGTCACAAATAGCCATCACATGACCACAGAACACAGCAACCATTTGTAAATACTGACGCATTGCAAAGTGCATGAAATGTAGTCATGTGATGTGGGAGGAGGAGGATGTTTCCAGCTACTAAACAATTGGCCCTAAGTCTTCAAGATTAGAAAAGATGTATATTTAACTGATTTTACTTTGCTTTATTCATGGAATTTTACAGACAATCCAACATGATCTTTCTAAGCTTCCCATTGTTTTTCAATTTCCCTCCTTATTTATATATCGATAAAGAAGTGAGGGGATAATCTATGATTTTTAAAAAATATTGATGCTTCATCAACCACCCTTGGACTGAGTGTTGCAAGTATATATACAACTAATAAGCCTCCCCCGGGCATGTACAATTTATGTATGGTATGAGTGTGTGTCTGTTAGCAAAATGGGGTTCTTTTAAATATTTTAAATTATATTTAGATTTGTTATAAATTGTTGTGCTATGCTGTGAGCCGCCCCGAGTCTGCGGAGAGGGGCGGCATACAAATCTAAGTGATAAAATAAATAAATAAATAATTTTTTTCAGTGTGGGGAAATAAATAGTTACATTCAGAAAGGAAAGGAAATATTCTGTTATCCAACAACTATTTTGTAAAATGACCTTCATTAGGTCATTATCATCATCCATACATCCTACATTTGATGCTCTTCTGATCTCAGTCTATAACCCTGTCATCACAAATAAAAGTATATGGCCCACAATAATTTATGACAGTTATTTGGGGATTAGGCTTTAAGATTTAGTTGTTAGTTTATAAGACTGAAATGACTACCCCTCTGGAAATAATCAACTAATACATAATCAAGTACAGTACAGTCTCTTTCAACATGGCTTCAACAATCCAGTTTTGTAGTTTGAAAATGACTTGCAGACAACATCTACTTTTATTGCTGACTGGAAACCCTGAGTGAGTTTTTACATAAAACATAAATAAATGAATTTATTTAAGATTTTGATAATATAATTTAGGATAGACATAACAAAGATTATGTAACTTTAGAGAAACAAATAAATTTATGACTGTACTTATAACTGCTATAAAAAAAGATCTAAGGCCACTTTTCTGTTTTTTCTTTATTTTCTATTTTTTAACTTTTTATTGCACTTTTAACTCTTTGATTTCTTTCTCTTTGTTTTTTCCTCCTTATTCTATATTAGTTTGTATTAACGTGTGTGTAATACATATGTACCTATGTACATATGTATTAGTAGTGGGTTCTAAAACCCTTTACTACCGGTTTGTGCATGTGCAGAAGTGTCCCGGGCAGGTGGGGAAGCCTCACGCCGCCAGCGCTACCATTTCTTAGAACCGGGCCAAACCAGGAGCAACCCACCACTGGCATGTATGTATGTTTAAATTATACGTTAAAAAGGAAGTAATTGCCAGTGGTTTCTTTCTCCTGGTGCAGTGGCCTGCTGGGGACATCACGAAGATGTCACCATCCTGCCTTCCCCCTCAGAAATTGACTTGAGTCCTAGCGCGGCTCTCCCATTTTTCCCATTCCATGCCTCAGACAGCTCTGGTCCACTAATTCCCTCACTTCCCTGCTAAGAGGCAAAGATGTAGAACAACTCTCTCTCCCCCCGTATGCCTCTCGGCCACCTCCTCCTAGCTGCAGGCTGTCCCATTAAAGGTGAGGAAGGGATGGGAGGAGCTGAAGCAGCATGATGGTGGCAGCCAAGGATGGCAGCGAAGAGGGGAGCTTGGGAGCAGCTGGAGAAGAGGGGGGACATTTCCCACCCACCAATGAAGCCTCTTGCAGCAGGAGTAGCAAGACCTCAGCAGCAGTTCTTCTAGGAAGCTCCGGCCTGAGTGGGGAGAAGAATTCAGGCTGGAGCCTCTTAGAAGAACTCAGGCTGGAGCCTCCTAGAAGAACTCAGGCTGGAGCCTCCTAGAAGAACTCAGGCTGGAGCCTCCTAGAAGAACTCAGGCTGGAGCCTCCTAGAAGAACTCAGGCTGGAGCCTCCTAGAAGAACTCAGGCTGGAGCCTCCTAGAAGAACTCAGGCTGGAGCCTCCTAGAAGAACTCAGGCTGGAGCCTCCTAGAAGAACTCAGGCTGGAGCCTCCTAGAAGAACTCAGGCTGGAGCCTCCTAGAAGAACTCAGGCTGGAGCCTCTTAGAAGAACTCAGGCTGGAGCCTACTAGAAGAACTCAGGCTGGAGCATCCTAGAAGAACTCAGGCTGGAGCATCCTAGAAGAACTCAGGCTGGAACCTCCTAGAAGAACTCAGGCTGGAGCCTCCTAGAAGAACTCAGGCTGGAACCTCCTAGAAGAACTCAGGCTGGAGCCTCCTAGAAGAACTCAGGCTGGAGCCTCCTAGAAGAACTCAGGCTGGAGCCTCCTAGAAGAACTACTGCCACAGTCTTGCTGCATTGGTGGGTGGGCAATGTCCCCCTGCTTCTCTGGCCACTTCCAAGCTCCCCTCTTTGCCACCAGCCTTTGCTGCCACCATAATGCTGCTCCAGCTCCACCCACCCTTTCTTCACTTTTAATGAGCCCGGGATGGGAGAAGACCTGGAGTTTGCTTGTGGTGGACTCCAGATGTCCAAGGGGCTGCTAGCCATAACATTACTGTTTTCCAAGAGCGCCAGCAGCAGCACCGCCATCAATACTGCCTGAAGCTTCCCTCCTCTGCAGCCACCTCCGCAGCTGCTGCTTCCAGCCAGGGGACTGAGCAATGGGAAGGCGAATCTCTTGATGGGCACCAGGGTGAACGACTTCTGCTTGAATTGCATACTTGGTGAATGGAGCCCAAGCTGAGAAGGAGCCTCCTCCACTGTGAGGCCAGGCCCTGCATGGACCATCTCTGGAAGGAGGTGCATGTAGATGCCGTTGCACAAATGCCGGAGGCTCTGGGACACCTTGGAATTTTGCTTTGGGGGCCACCAGATTAACCTCAGTCAATGATTTCTGGGCTGGAGAAAACAGGGTGTCTGCTTTGGGGGGAAGGGGACTGTGCGTGGCTTACCCCAAACTCTCTAGGCCAGTGTTTCTCAACCCGGGCCGTTTGAAGAGGTGTGGACTTCAACTCCCAGAATTCCCCAGCCAGCGTTGCTGCCTGGGGAATTCTGGGAGTTGAAGTCCACACCTCTTCAAACGGCCCAGGTTGAGAAACACTGCTCTAGGCACATACTGTGGCTGATGGGTCTAATGCATGCATGCTCTTTGCAAAGGAAGGGAGGTGGGGAAGGACAGAAGGTGAGAAGAGGAAAGAGTTGAGTCCCTTCTTGTCTCGTTTTGTCTCATCTTGAACAGATCAGAGGTAGATGAAGCATTTCCCCCTTAGAACTGGGACATTTCTGCTGATTCCTTGCAATAGAATGCCTTTTGCTAAACACTGGGCTGGCCACTCCCACCCAGTCACATGACTAGCAAGCCACACCCACAAAATAAGCCACGCCTATATATTGGTAGTTTAAAAAAATAGGAAACCGCCCTAGATATGATATTATAAAATAGTGATGCAATGGCTAAATAGTAGAAAAAAGGTCTTGATTCTTACTGTATCAATTATATCATGAATTCTTCCATAAATGTCCACTTAGAATCATCAACAATGCCTTTTCTGTGTATAGATAAAGAAGCTGGTAATCTAATCCCATTTTAAAGTTAGAAAAAAGAAAGTTTTGACTTACTCCTTATAAACGCCCATTTAATGTCAAATGCTGCTTAGCATTTGGCCTAGCTCAAGCCACAATATGGATGAGCCTTAACTCAGCCATGCCACAACCTTTCCAGAAAAAATAATGGAAAAGTGCTAAAGAAATTTTACTTTGGAAGAAATACATTAGTGATGGTAAACTGCAGCTACCTTTAAATCCTATTTTTTAAGAAGAAACATTTCATATTTGTTCGTTGGTTCAAAACCAATCTCAGCATCTTAGTGTGAACATATGCTATTCTGTCACATCGTCAATATCCCTATGCCACAGCTGCTCTTTTCAGGAATGGGCTTCTTATGGTTGATTGCTGACCAATCAAATGTGGTGTAACCTAGTTTAGAAACAGCCTTCCATTCAAAGAGGAGTGAAGTAATTTCCTTACTCTCTCCTTCTAACATAGCAAGCAAGCAAATGCACTAGAGTGCCTTCCGTCCCCTGTCCTATAGTCTCTCCTATATCTCGTATTTCTTCTCTACTATATCCTCTATAACCTTCATTGTGTATTATTGTGTATTGGACAAAATAAATAAATAAATATAAATAAATGAAACAAACAGACAGGCAGACAAACAGACATATCTAGGATATTTCATACTGAGATGAGGTGAATCTTTGTTACAAAACTGAAGAAATATTAAAAAACTAAAGCAATGATCTAGAACAGTTAAAAGGCTGGAACATTCAATCAGCAGAAATGGCAGTAGTTAGCTCCAAATCACACATTAAAACAGAACATGTATATTTTATATAATGGGTTTTTAACTGTTTTTTAGTATTGGATTTTGTTATACTGTTTTACTGCTGTTGTTAGCCGCCCCGAGTCTGCGGAGAGGGGCGGCATACAAATCCAATCAATCAATCAACCAATCAATCAATAAAAAATAAATAAATAAGTAAGTAAGTAAGTCACTACAATCATCTTTAATCTGTACTCGATTGCTTGAATCCAATTTTGGGCTCCCTTCTGAGCAAGCTTTGTACCAGTATATGAAAGTGACTGGCTCTCAGATGAAGATGCCAGGCATTGAATTATGGGTGTGGGCACTCGCACAAGTGCAATAGCACACACACATTCTCTTTCAGCACTTGAGTAAAAAAAGGTTCGCCATCACTGACCTACAGCCTTTCGAGTATTTTGGATTTCAACATCATCAACACCCAGGCTGCAAAATTAATGAAAGCAGATGTGCAATCTGTTATCCAGGATACTTTGAAAATATCTGATTTTTGCTCGAATACCTTAAAGATTGTAAGACCATCAATTGTTACTGTAAATTCTTCCTGTTACGCAACATAGAACTGGGCATAAAATTTAAAAACATTGGTCTGCTATAATGCTGAGACTTCTCCAAATATGATATTTTGGCTGTTCTGCTGGATATTGTGTGGTGGACTGAAATTATGTTTCAGATGCCACTCTTTAAAAGTTAACCAGGAAAGATTTAATAGAGAGTTATCCCTTTACCTTCTTATTTAACTACCTGTTTTTTCTCTTTTTTGTTTCATTCTCAAGATAAAAAATCTTAAGCTTTTTGTAGCTCTACCATTTGTATTTCAATGAACCTCTCATGACAGGTTTCTACTCATTATTTTAGTTCTACTGTCAACACTCAAGTTTTCTTATTTAATTAACAGTCAAGACGGAAAGTAGGACTATTCTAACCACAATATAAAACCGGAACAAAATCATCTCAAGGATTTTTGAAATGCTCCCTTGTATTCTATGTTATTAAACTTTCATCCTAGAAAAAGCATGCAAGCAAGCATTTCTACATGCACTTTTTAAACCAATTGAAATAAAATAACTTAAAGAACTGCATTTTCTAATTTTCAGAGCATTTAAAATTAAAACAGTTCCTCCAGCCACTCTGGTTGTTTGACTTGACTGTTCATTCAGACATGACATTTATCACATTTGTTACAAATTGTTCTGTCAAGCTCTCTGGTAGAATCCTCCCAAAAATGCCCAGATACATTTTCAGACACACACACAAATTCAAAACAATGTTCTTTATAATGAAAATTATAACGCTTTACATCTGTTCTGTCGGGCTCTCTGGTAGACTCCTCCCAAAAATTCACAGGTACAAATTTCAGACACACACGTTTGAAAATTCAAAACAATGTTCTTTATAATGAAAATTCCCTTAACCTAAGCCCTCTTTTGGTATAGCAAAGAGCACTCGTCTCCAAACAAACTGGTAATTTGTACAAGTCCCTTATCAGTTCTGTGATACTTAGCTTGCAGCTGTGAGGCAATTCATAGTCCTTCTTCTTTCACAAATTGAAACACACTTTGCTCTGGTTTAGTTTCAAAGCGGGGAAAAATCAGCACACAAAGATCAAAGTCAGCAAAGCAGGCATGAAACACAAGGATCAGATAATCCTCCACAATGGCCAAACCCACAGGCTGCTATTTATAGCAGCCTCACTAATTACCCCAGCCCCACCCAACCACAGGTGGCCTCATTTTCTTTGATAATAATCTCTCAGTTGTTGTTGCTTATGCATCGCTCTCTGCATGCGTGGCTGTATCATTAACTCTTGTTCTGAATCCAAGGAGGAGCTAGATAATTGATCTCCTTCTGAGCTGTCTGCCACACTCTCCTCCTCCCTGTCACTCATGTCTTCTTGGTCAGAGGAGCCTTCATCAGCAGATTCCACCCTGGGCAAAACAGGCCTGCAGCATGTGGATGTCTCCCCCACATCCACAGTCCTTGGGGCAGGAGCTGGGCCAGAGCTAACCACAACCCAAATATTCATTAGAAAAGAATAATGAAAGGTATGACTCTTTTTTTATTTAAATTTCCCATTAGTAAAAAATGAGCACAGCAAATTTCTTCCCCTCAACCTGCTTTAAAGTGCATGAACAATGTTTCCCATAGGAATCAATGGAAAAGCATTTTTTCTGTTCAAAGATACAGTATTTGCATCTGACCAGTAAAAATAAGTTTGTTCAGCACATTTAATTTAATGTTATTTAATCTATTAGATTTATAAGATGTCCAACTCCTTCCGGACTCACGTGTTCGTATTATGAGTGAAACTTGGAAAAAATCATTATGACAAATGTATCCAAATTCATATCATACTCTGAGGAGTTGGATTTTTTCCCCCTGTGTGCAGTTCCCCCACCCCACCCCACCCCACCCCTTTTAAAATCTCTTTGACATGCTCTATCATCCCAGTTTGGGTAAGTTTGATCAACCCTCAACTCAGGTTCTTTTGCTGGAGATAAGACGCTAATGGTAACTCATCATCCTGACAGCAGCCTCAAAGCAATTTACTGTTGCCATGAAAAAGCAAGCACAGGTTGTTGCACGGGTACTTTCCCAGAAAGCAGTGTTTTCAGCAAGCTTATCTTCTTACCTCATTTGCTGGATGAATGAACGTTGCCAATAAGCCAAGCTAAAATGTCACCATGACACATCACCCATGTAAAAATGGTGCATATATCAATGAGAGAATCAATAGGTCAAAAGTACCTAAGTGTCACTAATACATCACACATTTTAACTCTTGTTTTTCCCTTTTCCTCATCCAAAGCACTTTTTTTGGGGGGGGGTGTCAAACACTACTGGAACTTCTGTTTAAATTATGTGAAGAAATTCACCTTCTGGCTCGTTGCTCATATGGCTCTGGAGTTAATGTTTCCATAATCTAAATGTATTTTTTTTAAGGTAAGTGACTGTGACAGCTTTACAGATTAATTAGGGTCTTCTATTCATCTTATATTCTTGTTTCTCAACCAACTCTAATGGCAGACTGCAGACATTTTGTGATTTCTTTAGTCATTTTTCAAAGTATAAGACGCACCGGAGTATATGATGCACCATAGTTTTGGGGAAGGAAAACAAGGAAAAAAGGCCTCTGCCTCCCAGCAATTTGCCAAACAGCAAACAGTACAGATGATATACACTGCTTGCTGTGTATTTCGGTGCACGTGTGCCTGACCCATAGTAATTACAAAGAATTTGAGAAATGTACATTATGGCAGTATATTAATGCCATAAAGTTTTCTTAAATGTACTAACTCCTCCCAATTATTTAAATAGATCTACTCCAAACATGACTAGATCAGGATTTAACTCAGCTGCTTTATCTTAATAAACAGGACACTTACATTTCAGACTATACTTGTACAGAGCTGTTAAAATTGATGTGGGTTTCTGGAAGTATACATTATTCTCTATTATTTTTAATAGCGCTGGGCCTCTTCAGATCAAGCATTTAGTTTAAAAAGCTTCTTCATTTTGTTAAGTTGTCTACAACAATAAAGCACTCTTTTAAAAATAAGTCTAATAATTTGAACATTCTATAGACATTTATAGTTATTGACATCTCCTTGCATTCAGATTCAGCAACTGATTAGCACAAGAAAGTAAAATTCTGCCTCTGCCTCTCCCTCCCAATTTGCCTACTTGCAGCTAGTTTCAGTTTCAGTTTAGCATGTGCAGGCCTGCCTGCAGCCTCAAGTCAGCTGAGGTTCGATAAACTGATAATGAGTTGCTTGGCTTAACAGGCTCTTCCTTGTTTACTGCAAGGAGGTAAATTGCTGGGCGGCAGAGACCAAAGATGGGGGCTACATCCGGTGTATAAGACACATCCGTTTTCACCCACTTTTGGGGGGGTAAAAAGATGTATCTTATACTCCGAAAAATACTGTAGGCTGTTTTTCCAATAAAGGTTAATATTTGTAGCTCAAGGTTGAAAAAATGAGTTCTTGGTGCTGTCTGAGCTTGGTTGTTTTCTTGCAGACATTTCATCACCAAAACTAGATAACATCACCAGCGCTGATGATGTTATCATCATGATAGTTTGGGTAGTGAAACATTTGCAAGAAAACAACCAAGCTCAGAGAGCATCAAGGTTTGTTTGTTTATTTGTTTGTTTGTGTTTGTTTGTTCGTTCATTCATTCATTCATTCATTCATTTATTTGATTTGTATGCCGCCCCTCTCCGAAGACTTGGAGCGGCTCACAACAGCAATACAAAATACAAATCCAATGTATTTGCCGCCAGGCGTGGGGGGATTAAACTCCCCCCCTTTTTTTCTCTGACCTCTATATTGATCAGCTGGACTGAGTGTGTATGACTGTGTAGTTAATGGGTTTTTATACATGTATTTTAATTTAGTTTAAATTTTAACGTTAGATTTGTATTGTATGTATTGCTGTCTTGTTGTGAGCCGCCCCAAGTCTTCGGAGAGGGGCGGCATACAAATCTAATAAATTCAATGATTAAAAAGCAAAACAGTGAAAACCATTGATTTAAAAATACTCATACAACCCAAACAAACCATACATAAAATGGAGCGGCCGAAGGGAATCAATTTTCCCATGCCTGGCAGCAGAGGTGGGTTTTTAGGAGTTTGTGAAAGGCAAGGAGGGTGGGGACAGTCCTAATCTCCAGGGGGAGTTGATTCCAGAGGGTCGGGGCAGCCACAGAGAAGGCTCTTCCCCTGGGTCCCACCAGACGGCATTGTTTTGTCAACGGGACCCGGAGAAGGACAACTCTGTGATACCTAATCGGTCGCTGGGATTTGTGCGGCAGAAGGCAGCCCCGAAGGTATTCTGGTCCGATGCCATGAAGGGCTTTATAGGTCATAACCAACACTTTGAATTGTGACCGGAAACTGATCGGCAACCAATGCAGATTCCAGAGTGTTGATGTAACATGGGCATATCTGGGAAAGCCCATGATTGCTCTCGCAGCTGCATTCTGCACAATCTGAAGTTTCCGAACACTCTTCAAAGGTAGCCTCATGTAGAGAGTGTTACAGTAGTCGAACCTCGAGGTGATGAGGGCATGAGTGACTGTGAGCAATGACTCCCAGTCCAGGTAGGGCTGCAACTGGTGCACCAGGAGAACCTGAGCAAATGCCCCCCTCGCCACAGCTGAAAGATGGTTCTCTAATGTTCCCCGCATAATAACCTTTCCTTCAGCATTAGGTGTAACTGCTGAAAAATATTCAGACCACTTTTCATAAGTGGCATTGACTTGCTGCTATCCTCACTAGGTCTTCACTCAGAAGTGTATTGTTGGCTATTGCCACTTGAAGGTCACATTGAAGAAACAATGTATATAGGAAACAGATTTCCAGTTTTTGGGGTATTGATTTCTCATCTGATATACAGGAATATTAGCGTATTTTAATTACTTTATCCTTACCTCCCTCTGAGCCACTATCCAGATAAGTATTAATTGCTTAATTTTTAATTGAGCGGCCTTTTTTCATTTCAAGATAAAATACTTAGGATTTTTAAACTGTTGCAACTCAGTCTGATTTTAACAAGATGCTTTTCCACCTAGTAATATACACCAGTCTCATTTTAAATTGAAAAAAAAAACAAAAATAACCTTTTAAGCATAATACTTCAAATCGCTGCATGTATATGTTTGCATGTCTTGTTCTTTTCTTTCACATTCGCAGGGAGGGAGGGAGGTATTCCAAAACAAAATTGTAGGAAGCCTTCATTTCAGAAAGCTTTTAGAAGTCTTGACAGCTAAATTTATGTTATCTTGAAGGAAGGACATATAGATAATTTTATCATATTGCTAGATGCATTTTATTCAAAGGCTTCAGACTGTCTATAGTGAGTCCTACTTACAAAGTTTTATTTGTCATCCTAAAAATGATGTACGAATGGATTCCCTAGAGCAGGTGTTCTCAATTTTTATACCTTAAATCCCACCAATTATACTATTGTTGTATTGATTATTCAGAGCAAGTTTCAAAGTTTTACAAGGTTCATCAATTTAATATTTCTCCATTTAGAATAAGCTCCTCCTATTTATTTATTTATTTATTTGTTTGTTTACTTACTTACTTACTTACTTACTTACTTACTTACTTACTTACTTACTTACTTACTTACTTACTTACTTACTTACTTACTTACATTACATTACAGGTTGATAACCACTTCTCTAAAAAGTGTAATTTTCAATCTTCAGCTTCTTTAATTGACTTTACAACTTAATTGACATTGACAACTTCAGGAGGCAAGTTATTCCACTGATTAATTGCTCTGTCTCTCCTTCCCTCCCCCTCCTCTCCCTCCCTCCCCCTCCCCCTCTAACATATTGAAACTGGTTGTTTTGGGACTATGGTCTGAAAGCAAGGAAAATCTGATTGACCACAATAGCAATAGCTTCACAGCGTTTTACAGCCCTTTCTAAGCAGTTTACAGAGTCAGCATATTAACCCCAATAATCTGGATTCTTATTTTACTGAGTTCAGAATGATAGAAGGCTGAGTCAAACTTGAGCTGGTGAGAATGGACACTGTTTCTTATCTGACACGTCCTTTCTCATGCAGATCGATGGGGGAGTCCAGTATGGGTCACTCTAGCCCTCTAGCTCTATGACTGTATTGAATAAGTGAAGACATACCTCCCTGGTAATGGTCTCAAGTTGACAATGAAGTCGAAGCGAATCAAGTAGATCTATACACACACTGTAGAGAACTCTTGAACCAAGAAAACAGAGTCTAGCGGTGCTTCCAGATGTACAAGTCTAGTGGAGGGAACCAGGTAGCATTTGTCTAAATTTACAGAAACCCCATGGTCCCAAAGGACTGAATAGTCATTGCCAGGTCCTTTTCTATGACAGCTGGGGAGGAGGCCTGGACAAGCAGGTCATCCAAGTAGCATTGAATACTCATGGCAAGCGTCCTGAGGTACGTGGCCAAGGCCGCCATAACTTTGGTGAAAGTACAGGGGGCCTATGCCAGTCCAAATGGGAAGGCGGTATAGTGAAAATAGTGCCCAGCATAACAAAACCTCAGGAATTGCCTGTGACCTGGCCTCTCCATAGGACGAAAGCATAGAAAGACCCATGGAAGAGGAGGAAAGAACTCCAAGGACAGTCCATACCTTATGGTCTCCCTGACCCAGACATGGTCCCACTCATTGTGGGTATCCTCACAGTCACACAGTTGAGATTTGCACACTTGGCAAATGGCATATACAGTGGTACCTCATCTTATGAACGCCTCTTCTAACGAACTTTTCAAGATACGAACCCAGTGTTTAAGATTTGTTTGCCTCTTCTTCCGAACTATTTTCACCTTACGAACCCAAGCCGCTGCTGCTGGGATGAAGGGGTTTCTTTTTTTCCCCTTTTGTGAAGAAAGAAAAGGGAGGGGCGGGTTGGAGGGGGAAAGACTTTGCATTAACAAAAGTAAGAGAACAGCGTGCTTGCAGGCACTGAAAGGGTGTCTTTTGAAGAAAGAAAAGGGAGGGGCGGCTTGGAGGGGGAAAGACTTTGCATTAACAAAAGAGAACAGCGTGCTTGCAGGCACTGAAAGGGTGTCTTTTGAAGAAAGAAAAGGGAGGGGCGGCTTGGAGGGGGAAAGACTTTGCATTAACAAAAGTAGGAGAACAGCGTGCCTGCAGGCACTGAAAGGGTGTCTTTTGAAGAAAGAAAAGGGAGGGGCGGCTTGGAGGGGGAAAGACTGCAGAGAACAGCGTGCTTGCAGAGGCACTGAAAGGGTGTCTTTTGAAGAAAGAAAAGGGAGGGGCGGCTTGGAGGGGAAAAGACTTTGCAGAGAACAGCGTGCTTGCAGAGGTACTGAAAGGGTGTCTTTTGAAGAAAGAAAAGGGAGGGGCGCCCCCCTTGCCTTTCTTCCTTCCCACTCACCCTTTAGCCTAGCCTTGCTTCTTCCACCCGCCCCCTTTAGCTGCTCCTCCCTGCCCTCTGCTCGCCTCCCTTCTAAAGTTTGGGATTTTCCTGACATTGGGATTTTGCACACATTATTTGCTTTTACATTGATTCCTATGGGAAACATTGTTTCGTCTTACGAACTTTTCACCTTACGAACCTCCTCCTGGAACCAATTAAGTTCGTATCATGAGGTACCACTGTATTTGCAACAGTTGTGCTGTGGTCACGTGACCACATTATTTGTGATCTCCTCAGCAGGGCTTCTGACAAAATTAACGGATGGAAGCCAGATTTGCTTAGTTGCTATGTGATTTCCTTAACAGCTGTGGCAAGCTAGGTTGCAAACTCCGGTGCAGTCACATGGTAACTCACTTAACTATATCATTTGGTCATGGAAGTTCCAATCCAAACTGTAAATCGAATTACTGTATATTTTGTTTTCTTTTTGTATTATGTTATTACATGGAACTCTCCTTCAATGCAATCTGCATCAACTATGAGAAACTACTTTTGCCTGCAGCAAAAATGCCGAGCTGTGAGAAAACTGTTCATAAACACCCACCCCCCATATTATGGCTGTCATGGGGGGGGATGTAAGAATTGCCTTTTCCGCAATAACTTCAAAATGACACAAATGAGATCTCAGAACTGGATTTTATGCTTCAAAAAGCTGGATTTCCTTCTGTTCTCAAGCATATTGTTTGCTACATAAATAACAGCTCCCGTAAATATTAGTAAAACAGCAAGACCTCACTTTGTGTGTTCTTTGTGCAGCTATTTTTTTTCCAGTGTGCACAAAATAAGATGCAATAAAATCCAGTTTTGAAATTGATGTAGTAACCAAACCCTTGCATTCTTGTGATATTTGATAGCAGGGTGTTGAAAATTGCCATAACCCCCAAGGACCCATCAATTTCTGACAGTTTTATAGGATTAGGAGGAAAGTTTCACAGCAGTAGGGTGGTAATTTAAAACTGGGCCTCCTCTTGTGGTGTTTACAGATGCAAGCAGATAAGAGCTCACCCTTAAAGGAAAAAAAAGCTTATGAGCCCTTGAACTTAGTTGAAACGTGTTCTGAGAACATTACACACATATCATTGAGTATAGGCGGTCAATTTTAAAGGAGAAACCAAAAAAAATAGATCCTTTTAGTTAAGCAAAGTTTGGATAAGTGATAAGTATGATAGATAGATAGATAGAAAGAAAGATAGATAGATAGATAGATAGATAGATAGATAGATAGATAGATAGATAGATAGATAGATAGATAGATAGATAGATAGATAATTCTATGCTCCCCAAAAGAACTGAGAGGTAACCATAACATTTAAGTCTGTAAAGTACCATCTATCTTGTCTCCAATATTGTCTACACTTGCAAATGCATGTAAAAAGCTCTCGCAACAGTGGATTTTCACTAAAATAATATTCATAATAATGTGAATTAGAACAACTAAATTTAATTCTTCAAATGTATTTGAAAAGGCTAACAGATTTTCCCTTCCTTGGGCAGCATGGATCCATTTTATGTCTAATTTTTAATTCCCATATCTGAAATGGGAGCATCTGAAAGCATTTTTCTCCACCCAGAATTTAAGCTGCTTCTGCATTAAATCCTAGAGCTCCATCATATTATTTGTTGCTGTGATCCTCTGTATTATGCCTCTGCTGTGGGAATTGCACTAATTACAGGTACGGATCCAAATGCAATTCAAGATCCTGGTTGCAAGTTTCCAAGCGTTTATGTAGGAGATGACCAGGCTGAGACCGAGGAAGGGGTCAAGCACGTCATCAGTTTAGAGTCCCTTCATGACCACAAGAGATCTAAGTCCAGAATAACAGAGTTGGAGGGCACCTTGGAGGTCTTCTAGTCCAACCCCTTGCCCAAGTACAAGACCCTATACCAGTGGTGGCGAACCTTTTTTCCCCTTGGGTGCCAAAAGCATGTGTGCATGGGTGCTATCGTGCGTGTGCACATGTGCATACCCACACCCATAATCCAATACCTCCCATGCGCCACGCCCCTTGTGCAAGTACATACGCCCCCTCCCACTCCATTTCCTAATTTCCAGCGGGCCTAGTTGGCCCATTTTTCACCCTCCCCAGGCTCCAGAGGCATTCTTGGATCCTGGCGAGGGCAAAAACACTCTCCCCGCCCCCCCCCCCCCCGGAGGCCCTCGGAATACCTCTGCATGAGCCAAAAATCAGCTGGCCGGCAAGCAAATGTGCGTTGGAGCTGATTTACAGCAAAGATATGGCCCCACATGCCACCTGTGGCACACGTGCCATAGTTTTGCCATCATGGCCCTATACTATTTCAGACAAATAGCTGTCCAGTCTCTTCTTAAAAGCCTCCTGGGGCTTTTGAAACATTTGTCTGAAATGGCATAGAGTCAGGCCATATTTTGGGGGGGCTCAACGCTGGGACAGAACACATCATTTCTTGTATATTATAATTAATTAATAATAATAATTTAGTAGATTTGTATGCCGCCCCTCTCCGAGAACTCGGGGCGGCTCACAACAATAATAACAATGTACAAATCCAATATCTAAAAACACAATTAAAAAACCCTTATTAATAAAATAATCACACAACCCGATCAAACCATACATAAAACAGTAGTTAGGGGAGGTGTCAATTTCCCCATGCCTGGCGGCAAAGGTGAGTTTTCAACAATTTACGAAAGGCAATGTGGGTGGGGATGGTTCTGATCTCCAGGGGGGAGTTGGTTCCAGAGGGCCGGGACCGCCACAGAGAAGGCTCTTCCCCTGGCCCCGCCAGACGACATTGCTTAGTCGATGGGACCCGGAGAAGGCCCACTCTGTGGGACTTAATTGGCCGCTGGGATTCGTGTGGCAGAAGACGGTCCCGGAGGTATTCTGGTCCGATGCCATGTACGGCTTTATATGCCTATCGTGCGTTCGCCATCACTGGAATAGGCGATTCAGCCTGAGTGGTTGCCACCTATCACAGGTACAGTATCTACCATTGTGAAATCTTTAGGAGATATTTCCCTTTTCTTCTTCATTGTAACAATGCTATAAGAGCTGGGGTGGCACAGCGGTTAGAGTGCACCACTGCAGGCTGCTTCAGCTAACTGCTAACTGTAATTCAGCAGTTCAAATCTCACCACTGGCTCAAGGTTGACTCAGCCTTCCAAGATGGGTAAAATGAGGGCACAGGTTGTTGGGGGCAAAATGCTGATTCTGTAAACCACTTAGAGAGGGCTGTAAAAGCACTATGAAGCGGTATATAAGTCTAAATGCTATTGCTATAATGTCACATTGCATAATCTTCTCCAACCTGTCACCCTGTAGATGTCCTGGAATTACAACTTCCCCAATTATTAAATGCCAGGACATTTGGAAGTCAAATGGCAGAAGACTCTTTGAGCATCTTTTTCTTTCTAGTGGAAGTGATAGAGATTAGTGGTTCATTAGGTAACTAGGGGGATGGAGGAGAAAGAATTGCAATGACTTTAATCAAAGATTTCTTACAATCTATCATTAAATTTAATTTACGGTAATAACGGTGCCAAAGAATTCTTCCTTTCCTGCCTCACTGTAAGTGTTCAGTGTTGTCCAGTGGAGCTGTTCCAAAGGCCTGTTGTAACCTATTCCCTAGAAAGAAGCAGGTAATTACATGAAAGCTAGCTGTGACTTGCTTGCAAAGCATTGTGCAGAGAGAATTGTTTAGATTTGTTTTAGCTCTCTCTTAAGTAGTGGTTCAGGAGGATATGAGGGAAGCTGTCACATTGGGTATCTCTCGCTAAGCTATATGTGAGGAAATGAGTAGAACCCTTGGAGAGGTTTAGCTTGCCATTTAAGTACAGTTATACCTCGTCTTACGAACCTAATTGGTTCCCGGGGGAGGTTCGTAAGACAAAAAGTTCGTAAGAGGAAACATTGTTTCCCATAGGAAACAATGTAAAGTCAATTAATCCGTGCAACAACAACAAAAAACCGCAAAAAAACCCCTGCCGCCCGGCTGTCACCTTTTAAAACAGCCCGGGGGCTTCTCATCGGCCTCCCGAACGTCAAACCCAAACTTCCGGGTTCGGTGTTTGGGAGGCCGCCGAGAAGCCCCCCGGCTGTTTTAAAAGGTGACAG
The DNA here is from genome assembly GCF_031021105.1 of Erythrolamprus reginae. Classification (NCBI taxonomy): domain Eukaryota; kingdom Metazoa; phylum Chordata; class Lepidosauria; order Squamata; family Dipsadidae; genus Erythrolamprus; species Erythrolamprus reginae. Next base: position 183,213,648 of record NC_091952.1, on the reverse strand, counting down.
CCGGGCTGCGGGGCTTCCCAGCAGCCTCCCGAACCCCAAACCCGGAAGTTCGGCAAAAGTTTGGGGTTCAGGAGGCTGCTGGGAAGTCGCGCAGCCCGGCTGTCACCTTTTAAAACAGCTAGGGGACTTCCCAGCAGCCTCCCGAAGCCGAACGCCAAACCCGAACTTCCGCATTCGGCTTAGAGAGGCTGCTGGGAAGCCCCCCAGCTGTTTTAAAAGGTGACAGCTGGGCGGCGCGGCTTCCCAGCGGCCTCCCGAACCCGAACTTTTGCCAAACTTCCGGGTTCGGTGTTCAGGAGGCCACTGGGAAGCCCCGCTGCCCCGCTGTCACCTTTTAAAACAGACGGGGGGCTTCCCAGCAGCCTCCCGAATGCCGAACCCGGAAGTTCCGGTTTGGCGTTTGTAAGACGAAAAAAGTTCGCAAGAAGAGGCAAAATTTTTCTGAACCCCGGGTTCGTATCTCGGGTTGTTCGTAAGACGAGGGGTTCGTATCTTGAGGTACCACTGTATTTCAATATTTCTTATCCTGACTAGTGAAATCAGTCAATGTCCTTAATTAGAATCCTCCACTAAGGCACTTCTCAGAATTTTCTGGCTACAGGCTCAAATATTGTATATTCATTTTGAATTCTGAGAGTTGCAGACTTTAGTTTGAAGAAGGCTGCTTTAAATGGATAATATTGGGTAAAAAATCTGCCACTGCAGACAAAAATTGTGATGCTTTTGGTTCGGCCAGGTTATGTAATAAATGTTCTGGGTGGGGTCTTCTGCTTTGCTTCGCCAGCAACACAATATCCTCATATTTCCTCTTTATTAATAATCAAGGTTAATAAATTATACCAGTACAGTATATTGTAATGGTGTACAGAGTAGTGTTAAAAACATGGTGTACAGAATAGATTTTTTTTAAAAAAAAAACTTTCATAAAACTATAGAAATAGCCAATTATAAAATACTCATTTTTAGTGTTTTAAAGCACTAAAAAGGTCATTTATGGTCAAGACTGATTAATAGTCTTGTGCAGAAAAAGTCTGAGTGAACAGTCTTCACATGTATGAAATAGTTCACTGTCTGCACCTCACAAATAACAGTTCCAAGAAGTATCCAATGTCACAAATAAGGCTCAGAGTTTTTATTATTTGCTGCAATCATTGACAATGGTTTGAACTTCCAAGAAGCCTTTTTAAACTCTCAGACTTGGTCCCCAATGGAATTTTAGTGTTAATGTTTATTGTTTTACTTATTATAAGCAAACTATTGGCTAGGGCAGTGTTTTTCAACCAGTGTGCCGCGGCACACTAGTGTGCCGTGAGACATGGTCAGGTGTGCCGCGAAGCTTAGAGAGAGAAATAAAACAAGAGAGAAAGAAAGAGAGAAAGAAAGAATGAGAGAGAGAGAAAGAAAAGAGAGAAAGAAAGAAAGAAAGAAAGAGGGAGAGAGAGAGAGAGAAAGAAAGCAAGAGAGAGAAAGAGAGAAAGAGAGAGAAAAAAAGAAAGAGAGAGAGAGAAAGAAAACAAGAGAGAAAGCAAGAGAAAGAGAACGAGAAAGAAAGCAAGAGAGAGAGAGAAAGAAAGAGAAAGAAAGAGAGAGGGAGGGAGAAAGAGAGCAAAAAGAGAGGAAGGAAGAGGGATGGAGAGAGAAAAAAGAAGGGAGAGAAAGAGGGAGGGAGAGAGAAATAGAACAAAAGGGAGGAAGAGAGAGAATTTTTTTTTGTCCAAACTTTTTTTTAGCCCCCCCCCCCCCCCCCAATGTGCCCCAGGGTTTTGTAACTGTAAAAAATGTGCCATGGCTCAAAAAAGGTTGAAAATCACTGGGCTAGGGAAGGCTGCCCTACCCACTTACCTGGGAATAAGTCACACTGAACCCATTGAAGCCTGTTTTTGGTTAGGCAGACGTAGGCTACTGCGGTTAGAGCCCTCTTTTGACACAGGGCCAGGCCAGCTTAATCAAGCTGATGTTTTGGGATCGCCAGCCTGGCCCATAAGTGCCGCCTCTGCCAGGCACTCACAGCGGATGGTGTGGAAGGAGGCTTTAGAATGCCATTCGAAACTTTCACCCAGCTGCAGAAGATGCTCCTCTTTGTCCAGCAGCAGGTTCACTATGCTGTTCATAGCTAACATGGCACCCACTGAGAACAAGAAGAATCCATGCAGCCACCCCGCCCTGCCTGGCTGCCTTCTCTTCTGGGCTCAGAGCAGCGTGCAACTGGGAAAACACTCCCCGTCCAGGGGAATCAATTGAGAGGGACTTTGCACCTTCCCTGGCATCGCTCCATGTCCCGCCAAGGGTGCGCACCCCAATAATAATAATAATAATAATAATAATAATAATAATAATAATAATAATTTATTAGATTTGTATGCCGCCCCTCTCCGAAGATTCGGGGCGGGTCACAACAATAATAAAAACAATATTATAGTAGAACAAATCTAATATTAAAAAAGCATATAAAACCCTATCATATTTAAAAAACCAAACAACACATTCATACCAAACATAAAACAAAATATAAAAAAGCCTGGGGGAAAGGTGTCTCAACTCCCCCATGCCTGGCGGTATAAGTGAGTCTTGAGTAGTTTACGAAAGACAGGGAGGGTGGGGGCAGTTCTAATCTCTGGGGGGAGTTGATTCCAGAGGGCCGGAGCTGCCACAGAGAAGGCTCTTCCCCTGGGGCCCGCCAAATGACATTGTTTAGTCGACGGGACCCAGAGAAGGCCAACTCTGTGGGACCTTATCGGTTGCTGGGATTCGTGCAGTAGCAGGCAGTTCCGGAGGTACTCTGATCCAATGCCATGTAGGGCTTTAAAGGTCATAACCAGCACTTTGAATTGTGACCGGAAACTGATCGGCAGCCAATGCAAGCCACGGAGTGTTGTAGAAACGTGGGCGAATCTTGGAAGCCCCACAATGGCTCTCACGGCTGCATTCTGCACGATCTGGGAAAGATACCCAGAAACCTTGTTACTGGTAGCTGTAACAACTGAACAACATTTACCCATCATCATCAGCAACAATAATATATGAGGTAGAAAGGCTAGAAATAACAAAACAGTGTAATGATGGAGTTAAATCTCCTGTACTACCCAGAACTGATTCCCAGAGGACAGAGGAATTTGGAAGTTAGCGTTTATTGCCTGCATAATATATAGCATAAGATTTAATTCCTTTTAATTGCAGTTTTTATTTTACATTTTGTTCAGTTCAGGTTCAAACAAATTGAGGTGAGGCAGAACGGTTTCAGAAAGGAGCTGAGAGGTGGAAGGGGAGACCTGCAGTGAGGCCTACTTTCTTCCTGAGGCAGCAGCACGGCTGGCAAACGTTTCCCCGCCAGCTGGTGACAAGCAAAGGAGGAAGGATGGAGAAGTCAGAAGAGTCAATCATCGTGGTGTTATCATATGCTGCACACACAAAATCAGAATCGCACCATTCCTCAGTGACTCAGAACAGGCACAGCAGAAACAGGATAGGGACTGACAGTCAAGGCAGCAAATTTCATGCCAACGAAAGTTTTTGCTGACTCAGATGGGTGGGGAACGTTTTAATTCAACGGTGAGGAAAGGCCCTGAAAGCATGTCTTTTATCGATGCTCTCCTTGTGCTTACGCAGAAACCCAAAGGTCATTACAAGGAGCCGTTTTAATTATGAAACAATTTTCCTTTGGAATTCACTGCAACACTTTCCACAAGCAAATAAGCCCCATTTTTTTTAAACTGTTAACTAGTCTTCATTATATAATATGCCTTGGTTAGGGGGTAATAAACAGCATTGGGCTGGGAGGAACAATTCTTCCTTTCCCCTATAATCACCTATTTATTTTATATCCTACTTTTTATTTAAAAGCTCAGCAGTGTACAGGCAATCCTCGACTTATGACTGAAATTGAGCCTAAAATTTCTCTCCTTAAGCAAGACATTTGTTGAGTTTTGCCCAGGTTCTAACTTATCTTACTGCCAGCGCACTCCCTCCTGTGTTGCATAGCTATGTCTTGTGGGTGCATGCGCTGCACGAACGCACGCATTCGCAATGCCAGAAAAATCCAAACATTTTAAAAAAGCCAAAAACAAGATGGTGGCACATGCACAGTGCTGGAAACTCAGCTTCTGCCCATGCACAGAAAAAAAATCATGGAAAAAATCCCCCGCCCCCAAAAATAAAAAAAATGGTGGTGTCCATAGACCAGCACCAACCGAACCAGTTCCATGATGTCAACAATGGGTTGCTACCAGTTCAAGCAAACCGGTCTGAACCGGAAGGAACCCTCCTCTGTTTTTGCCCCATTTTATGACTTTTTCTTTTACCTCAGTTGTTAAGTGAATGACTGCAATGGTTAAGATAGAAACATGGTCGTTAAGTGAATCTGGTTTCCCCACTGCATGTCAGAAGGTCACGCATGACCCAGGGTCACAGTATAAATATGAGTCAACTGCCAAGCATCTAAATTTTGGCTACAGGAATGCTGCCATGGCCCTAAGTTTGAACAACAGTTGCAAGTCATTTTTTTCAGTGCTCTTGTAATTTAAAAAAGTCACTAAATGAATTTTTGTAAGTCGAGACTGCCTGTACAGAGTTCTTCCTCCTCTTGTTTTTCCTCTATAATAGGGATGTCAAACTTGATTTCATTGAGGGCCACATCAGGATTGTGTTTGACCTCAGGGGGCCAGGGGAGCATGGCCAGCTCACTGTCACTCATTGAGTCTCTGTTTCTGACCACGACGGCCTCCTACAGCCCTCGAGCCAGGAAGGGCTGCATGCAGCCCCCCCCCCGGGGCCTGTTTTCACTGGCAGAGGGCCACAGGAAGCCGTCTTGGCTGGAAACGGAGCATTGGAAGCATGTGTATGGCTTTCCTGAACTCCCTTTTCATTGGCAGAGGCACCACAGACTGGTCGTTCCCTGTTTCCAGGGTGGACCCACAGGCCAGATATAAGCACCCTGCACCTGGATGCGGCTTGCAGGCCTTGAGATTAACACCACATCACCTCGAGGCTCTATTACTGCAATGTGCTCTACTTGGGGCTACCCTTAAAGAATGGTTGGAGACTTCAATCAGTACAGAATGCAGCTGTGCGAGCCATTATGGGTGTACCCAGATACAGCCATATTAGTCGAACACTCTGCGAGCTGCACTAGCTTCCTATCGGTCGCTGATCTCAATTTAAGCTGTTGATTATTACCTATAAAACCCTAAATGGCTTAGGACCAGATTATTAACAGAACCGTCTTCTGCCTCACATGTCACAGCTACCAATTAGGTCGCACAGTCTCCAGGTCCCGTCGGCCAAACAATATTGGCTGGCGGGACTGTGGGGAAGTGCCTGTTGAGGCTCCAGAGATTCGCACAACCCCCATCCTCCTGGTCTTCCAAAAAACTTTAAAAACACACTTGAACTCTGGCCAGCAGTATGAATGAGTGATGGTTCTATGTTTGTTGTATATTGGCTTTTAAATTTTGTATTCATTTTTAATATATGTAGTTTGGAGTATTTTTTTAAAAAAAATTGTACTTATTTTACTGCTGTAAGCTGTCCATCAGGAGAGGGGCAGCCTATAAATTTAAATAAATAAATAAATAAATAAATAAATAAATAAATAAATAAATAAATAAATAAATAACCTACCTACCTACCAAGCAACCTATCAACCTACCAACCTACCAACCTACCAACCTACCAAACAAACAAACAACAACCTACCAAACAACCAACCAAACAAACAACCTACCAACCAAACAAACAACGAAACAACCTACCAACCAACCAAACAAACAAACAACAACCTGCCAAACAACCAACCAAGCAACCTTGGAGGTGAATGTTTAAAGTCAACCGCTGAGGTTCCCTGGAATCAGAGCCCATTCTTAGTGCAACGCTAACTATTATACCACACCAGCACTCTTTAAACAGATTCACAAATGCACTCCTTGCTTATCTTTATTTTTCTAAGCAGAACCCACAGCTGGGTTTCAGCCCTCACCAAGAAAGGGCTCTCTAACGCTCTGGACCCAGCCCCATGTTTTTATATTCCTTTTCCAGAATAGTGTTTTCCAATTCCAGTCTTTTTTCGTCACAAGATAAATGTCTCCTTTGGTCACATGAAGCTATCCTTTCTAAGACATACAATATAAATGTGTGACTCTCAAGCAGAATAGCACCCTTTATGGATCGCTTAAAATAAGCACATTCACCAGACTGGAGGCTCTGGTGGCGGAAACAAAAGTTCCACGGGTTGAGGCCCAGGCACTGCCTCCATTCATTACACAGAGGCCCATATGAGGGAGGTTCATTGCGACACAGTGTGAATGGGCAGCAGCAGAGTTTTGTGGACAACATCTTTAGTCAGGTCAGTAATACAGAAAGGGGGGGGGGGGGAAGATTGCCTGACATTTCCCAGAAAAGCGAGACAGCACAATGATGCATTGCTGATTCAATGCTATGACTGGAGCGTTTATAATGTTAACTTTGGTATCATTCATTTCAACAATCCCTTGTGGCTCTAAATCCCACTGTCTCGCAGAAAGGAAGGAATGTCACGTTAGGCACAGCCGTGACTGCTATGTGAGCAAAAAATTGCTTCAGCTTGTGGGTTTTCCCTCTCCCAGTCCCTTCTTTGATTTTTGGAGCACGTGCTGAAAAATATTCAGCGACAATGACATAAAATCGGGTGGGTGGGGAGGGAGAAAGAGTCAGTTATGGGCAGTGGAGAAAAGAAGAGAAGCCTGACCTTTAAAATTTCACTGGTGCCGGTAAATTGTGTAATTCATTATCCTGGAGAAGCTGCCGCCTGAGGCACTGAGCTGATGGTACTGAGCTAAACAACGAACAGCTATGCCAACTTTGTGGTCTGTGGACTTCAACTTCCAGAATTCCTGAGACAGCTATTTCACACCCGGGAATAAGTTTCTAACATACAGTGGTACCTCTACTTATGAACTTAATTCATTCCATGACCAGGTTCTTAAGTAGAAAAGTTTGTAAGAAGAAGCAATTTTTCCCATAGGAATCAATGTAAAAGCAAATAATGTGAGATATTCCTAGAGAGGCCCCACAGAGGCTTCTCTCTGCCTTTTCCAGCTCTGTTTCCTCCCAAGAGATTCCTAGAGAGGCCACACAGAGGCTATATTTTCTTTCATTCGTGAGGAAAAAAAAATGAGAGGCAAATATCATAGTATTCAGTGGTGGGTTGCTACTGGTTTGGACCGATTGCTTACAACCAGTAGCTCTGATTCCAAGCTTAGAGAGAACCATTTTTTTGTATCCGTGAAAGTGGGCCCACTCACCCACCCCAGGGTTGTACTGACCTTTTATTTCTTTATTTCTTTATTCGACTTCTATGCTGCCCAATCACGAAAGACTCAGAGCAGCTGACAACAACAGTATAAGTACAATATAAATAGATACAAAACAGTAAAAGAAGTCAAACATTCTAAGGCTAAAACATTAACAAACTAAAACCCCATTAAAAAGTTTTTATAAGAAATGGTGTACACACTCATATACATACACACCATTCAAACAATTGGCCATAGAAGATGTAAATTTATGGTCCCCAGGCTGCTGGCAAAGCCAGGTCTTCGTGGCCTTGCGAAAGGCCAGCAGGGTGGGAGCAGTATGGATATCAGGGGGAGTTGGTTCCATAGAGCCAGGGCAGCTACAGAGAAGGCCCTCCCCTGTGGTCCCACCAAACTGCATTGCTTAGTTGATGGGACCCAGAGGAGGCCAACTCTGTGAGCTCTTATTGGTCTCTGGGAGGTATGCGGCAGGAGACGGTCCCGTAAATAGTCTGGCCCTGAGCCATGGAGAGCTTTATAGGTAATAACCAACACCTTGAATTGTGCCTGGAGACTAATAGGCAGCCAGTGCAGCTCGCGTACTAAAGGTGTTATATGGGTGTACTGAGGTACCATGAAAGCTCTCGCGGCTGCATTCTGGACTATTTGCAGTCTCCGAACACTTTTCAAGGGTAGCTCCATGTAGAGTGCATTGCAATAATCAAGACAGGAGGAGATGAGGGCCTGAGCAACTGAATTATCTCTGCTTCCGCAGCCCAAATGATCAAGGGCGGCAGACTGAATTGCCAATCTGCAGCTGTGTTCCATGCTCCTTGCCTAGTTTGCAACATGGAAATACCATTGCCACACTGCAAAGTGCGCATTCAGCAAACTGGTTGTAAAGCCAGTATCAACCCACCACTGGTAGTATCACCACATAGCTTTTAATGGTATTAATGTATCTCCATCCCTATTACTACTACTTGCATTGGTGTTTTAAGCTTTGAAGCCTTCTTTTTCACTGCTTCAGCAAAAGATAACAAAGACAGAGTTAGTGGAAGTTTAAGAGCCGGGCACCTTAAAACTAACACAGTGATAACATTGTGATAATATGGTAGAATTCTGTCAAGCTGTGAAAGTTACTGTGGAGTCCTGATGTCCTCAATGCTTGGTTGTTTGCTTGCAGATGTTTCATTATGTGATGAACTTTTTTATGATAAGAGGTTTTATCTGTTTTTAATATTGGATTTGTATATTGTGTATTGTGTTGTGAGCCGCCCCGAGTCTTCGGAGAGGGGCGGCATACAAATCTAATTAGTGAAAGTGGTCCCAGTGGTACTTGGCATGCTGGGCGCAGTGCCAAAGGATCTCAGCGGACATTTGAAAACCATCGGAATTGACAAAATCTCCATCTGTCAATTGCAAAAGGCCGCTTTACTGGGATCGGCAAACATAATTCGCCGCTACATCACGCAGTCCTAGGTGCTTGGGAAGTGCCCGACTGGTGATGAAATACGAATCCAGCATAGTGATCTCGTTTGCTGTGTTGTACTGACATAATAATAATAATAATAATAATAATAATTATTATTATTATTATTATTATTATTATTATTATTATTATTGCTATTGTTGTTGTTATTATTATTATTATCATCATCTTAAATTAAATAACATCATCTGCAAACCAGACAGAAAAAGAGAACCAGGAATTCCATAGTTCAGCCCCGAGCTACATATATTCTGCTCTATTGTAGAAGTTACCTTTTTTAAAAATTGGGTTTTGTTCACATTCATTTCCGCTCTGGATAGCACACTGTTCTAGCTACGTATCTCACAGATTAAATGTATTGTATCTGTCCCACTAGGTAGTTTTTAAAACAGCCACATATTTATCAGCTCAGCTCTACATTCTTAAATCTATCTTTACAAGTTCTGCAAAATTCTGATAAACTATGTTTGTGAGAATAGAAAATAACATGCATCTGTTTACAAAAAATATAGCCCCTTTTTTCAAAAAGAGAGCTTACTGCATCTGTGGGTCATTTAACTGAAAACTCCCACCCCCCAACAATTAAATCCATGCTATTATCAGGACAATCAGTTTATTTGAAGACTGCCAACCCAATATATAAATTTCCCTTTGTAATCAAAATGTCTTCATCAGATAAGGCAGTTTTTGTTTAAACTACTATTTTCAGCATTTGCTTTGGGGATTTTGAATACACAGCATGGAATAACTGGAGATTTCCTAGCCTTTTAAAAGTGTGTTTTTCTTTTCTGTCTGTCTGTATTTTGTAATTTCCTGTCAAATACCTCCCCATAATTAACTTTCCTTGCTTCAATCTACTTTCTTTTCTTCTTCTTTTTCTTCCTTTTTTTTTTTTTAAAAAAAAGACTCTTCCAGCTTCCTGAGGATGGTAATAAAATGCTGATTACATGGGGTTGTTATCTGTTTGCCTTTTTCTTCACCTCCTCCTCCTCCTCCAGGGCCCTTTGTTGAAATCAGTTCTTTAGTTTTAGCTCTTAAGAGGAGAAAGTAACAGAAAAGGGAAGGTAGCAGGCAGCTGGAATGGGGAATCAATAGCATTTATTAGGTCAATGCTTAGGTTTGGAGATAGAATTGAGCCAAATAATTAAGGGTGTTCTGAAGTAGTGTGTGTTGTGGCCTTTCAGGGAATTCTGAATTTCTAAAAACATTTTTTTTGAAGGAAATATGGATTATAAAGTGAAATGAAATAACAGTAAATGATTTCATCATTTTCATTATTCATCAAATGCCATCACTCTGCTAAACAAATAATTCCCTCCACACTTTCAAACTATTTACTAAGTCTGCACTACTATTACTACTAGTTTTTTCTCACCATTCCTATCACCATGTCCTCACACTTATGACTGTAACTGGTTGATTGTATCCTTAAGATTTTTTATTAATATTGATGGTTTCTTCATTGCTTATTTGACCCCCTATGACAATCATTAAGTGTTTGTACTACATGATTCTTGACAAATGTATCTTTTTCTTTTATGTACGCGGAGAGCATATGCACCAAGACAAATTCCTTGTGTGTCCAATCACACTTGGCCAATAAAAATTCTATTCTATTCTATCTATTACAAGATTGGATACCTTCCTATACTCTTCTGAAAACTTATTTATTTTATTTTATTGTTGATTGATTGATTGATTGATTGATTGATTGATTGATTGATTGATTGTTAGAGTTGAAAGGGACCATGAAGGCCATCAAGTTCAACCCCCTGCCCAAGCAGGAACCCTGTAGCACACCAGTTAAGTGGCAGTTCAATCTTCTCTTAAAAATGTCCAGAGTGTTGGAGTTCACAACGTGCGCTGGTAGGTTGTTCCATTGGTTGAGAACAGAAGAGGAAACCTTTCCCATAGGGAGGTCCTTGAGATCCAGGGGTGATTCTGACAATTTCCATAAGCTATTAAAAAATAGCAAACCTCTTTAACATAACTTTTAAATAGTGTTTTCATTACTCTGCTTTTTTAAGGTTTAAGACAACTTAAAACATAGCTGGCTCCTTCTAAAGCTATACAGTAATGCCAGAAATAGTATATCATTCTGATTATGAGCACTGCCTACATATCTTGTAATCTCTTTGCCATGTTGCATATACAGACAACCTTCAAGATTAGAAAATGCTATATTTAGCTGGAAGATATGTTTCTGAACTCTGCAAACAAAGCACCAGTCTGCAATTCATTATAGCAACTGTGTCTGTTTTCACTGGCTACAATGAAAGCCTCCCCAACACAGTCACATTATCTTGAAAAATGACTGCTTTAATTCACACTCCTGTGTGCTCTCTAAAGCATCTCATCCAATGTGAGCCCAAAACAATGCACAGCCTTATTGATGATACAGCAAATGTAGAGCAGAGTCACGTGAAACATACATTCACATAAAAATGTCACAGTATTTTAGACATTGTCTATCCACTCCAGGATGAAGACCTTTTCCACATTTTGGCATGAGGAAGTAATAGACCATAATCTGTCTTGCTGGTTCAATGCATTAGTCTAATTTCCAGTTCCCAAATATACATTGAGGCTTTGGAAAATATTCTTCAAGAGACCTGAAAGTCCAAATACTCATGTGCACACATGCACTATTTTCTAACACATGTTTTCGACTTAAGAGTTCAGAAACGCTAAAAAGTTGGCTTCCAGATTGGAAACTGCAATAAGTAGAAACTTAAAACTTTATCATAAATGGAAATACTATATTTCTCTGTTGAAAAGGATGATTTCTTGTAATCACTTTTGCAGTTACCTCCGGAACCGCCTGCTACAGCACGAATCCCAGCGACCGATAAGGTCCCACAGAGTTGGCCTTCTCCGGGTCCCATCGACTAAACAATGTCGTTTGGTGGGCCCCAGGGGAAGAGCCTTCTCTATGGCGGCCCCGGCCCTCTGGAACCAACTCCCCCGGAGATTAAAACTGCCCCCACCCTCCCTGTCTTTCGTAAACTACTCAAGACTCACTTATGCCGCCAGGCATGGGGGAGTTAAGATATTCCTTCCCCCTAGGCCATTACAAGTTATGCATGGTATGTTTGTGTGTATGTCTGGTTTTATAATAAGGGCTTTTAGTTGTTTTATTAATTGGATTGTTACATGTTGTTTTTTATCATTGTTGTTAGCTGCCCCGAGTCTACGGAGAGGGGCGGCAGACAAATCCAATAAATAAATAAATAAGATTTTTTGGCTGTCAAGTTCTGTTCAACATAAGATTGCAATGTAATATTTTTAGTGTATAAGACACACCAGAGCATAAGACACATCTTAGTTTTGGGAGAGGAAAACAAGGAAAAATAATTTTGCCTCTGCCTCCTAGCAAACAGTAGAGATGATATACACTGTTTGTGGTGTATTTCTGCGCATGTGTGCCTGATCCATAGAAAAAGCAAAGAATTGAAGAAATGTACATTATGGCAGTATATTAATGCCAGAAAGTTTTCTTAAATGTAATCACATTAACTCCTCTCAATTATTTAAATAGATCTACTCCAAACATGGCTAAGTTAGGGTTTAACTCAACTGCCTTATCTTAATATTAAACAGGAAACTGTTACATTTCAGATTATACTTGTACAGATGCTGTTAAAATTGATGTGGCTTTTTAGAAGTACAGTATATATTGTTCTCTGGTATTTAAAGGAAGATACAAAAGCACTAGGCCTCTTCAGATCAAGCATTTATTTTAAAAACTTTCTTCATTTTGTTAAGTTGTCTAGAACAATAATAAAACAGTCTTTGAAAAATGTCTAATAATTTGAACATTCTACAGACATTTATAGTTATTGACTTACCTCCTTGCATCCATTTTCAGTAGTCTGATTAGCACAAGAAAATAAAATTCTGCCTCTGCCTCTCCCTCCCAGCAATTTGCCTCCTTGCAGCTTTAGTTTCAGTTTCAGCATGGGGCTTGCCTGCAGTCTCAAATCAGCTGAGGGTCAGGAAGCTGATAATTAGTTACTTGGCTGAACAGGCTCTTCCCTGTTTGCTGCAAGGAGGTAAATTGCTGGGAGGCAGAGGCCAAAGGGTGGGGATAGCTGGCTGGGGCTACATTCAGTGTATGAGACACACCCAAGTTTTCACCCTCTTTTTGAGAGTAAAAAGGTGCATCTTATATTCTGAAAAATATGGTACCTCTTGTTGGAATCCCAAAGGTGCTTTTTTCAATAGGCAACTGGACTTTCTTGTTTTTCTTCTAAGACGTTTTCACTTCTCATCCGAGAAGCTTCTTCAGTTCTGACTAGATGGTGGGGAATTCTTCAGTCAGACCTGAAGAAGCTTCTTGGACGAGAGGTGGAACATCTCCAAAGAAAAGAAAAAAGAAAAATTGCCTCTTGATAAAGCAGCTTTGGGAGGGACAACCATGACCTGGATGATTGAGAATCTACATAGACCACGGGTGTCAAACTTGTGGCGTCATGTTGTCATCACGTGAAGTATCACAATGTTTTTTTTCCTTTTGCGGAGCTGTAGTGGGCATGGCCCGATTCTTCAGAGAGGGGCGGCATACAAATCTAATAAATAATAATAATAATAATAATAATAATAATAATAATACTTAACTTGTTGTTGTTGTTATTATTATTATTATTATTATTATTATTATCTCTCATCCAGCCCATGGACCACCACTTTCACACCCCTGCCATAGACTATTGTTAGAAGGAACAAAAAACACAACAGAGAAAATAACAAGAAAATAATAAAATGTCCACCAGCTGCCATGAAGTTACTTTTTCATATGAAGGATAATCTATAAAAGTGGGGAAATGTACAACAAGGCAAACAAATGCACTTTGATTCATAGGCAGCTACTATACAAGCATTCTATGCAAATGATAATAACCTCCTCCTAAAGTGATGCTTCAGTTTAGAAAAAGTTCAAACAGAATGGCTATATATTCATGTATGAAATGCATCCCAGTTAAAAGCAAATTCACAAGGTGAATGAACGAACAATCCAGACAGCTGTCTTTATCAAAATTATATCCTACCCCCTCCCCTCTTCTAAATAAGCAGCAATTAAAGAATTCACTGCAGAAATGAGCTCCATTAATCAACCTGATTCAGCAGATTGATGCACAGCAATTAAAGCTGTCTAAACAGTTTTGTTAACCTTTAACAAAAATGTGCAGGGAACACACACTGTAAACTAGTTCACAGTTCAGCCAGATGAAGCGTTAGTTTAAAGAATTTGTTTGAAGTTTACTTAGTTTGCTTCAATGCTGCCAGAACAACTTTCTCTCACATGCACAGAGACAAAATGTCTTAACACTTCACTTGTAATTTCCGCAGCTGAAATTTTCATCCTCTTCACAATGAGAAGGTATCAAGAAGAATATGAATCTTTATCAAAGGCTCAAAATCATCTATAATGTAGCAAGATAGATCGACACAAATGAAGGATGGAGAACTGAGTGCCTGTACAGGAAAGCATTTCCTTTTGTATTCCTCACTCTTTTATGTATTCCTATGGGTTACTATACAAATCAGCAGAGGGATACATCCATTGATGGATTTGATCTGTTTCAACCCATGATACAACCCATGATCCAAGAGGCAGGAAGAAAAAGAAAGGATGCAAACACAAACCTGATTTGCTAAAGTCTGCTTTACAGTGGTCCCTCGATTATCGCGAGGGTTCCGTTCCAGGATCCCTCGCGATAATCGATTTTTCGCGAAGTGGCGGCGCGGAAGTAAAAGCACTATCTGAGCATGCGCGATCTTTTTTAAAAAAAAAAAATGGCCGCGCATGCGCAGATGGTGGGGCGACGGCAGTTCGGAGGCTGGCAATGGTTACTTTCCATGCCGGCCACCCCCCCCCCCCCCCCGCAGCGCCTCCGGGCTCCTCGGCGCTACAACCCGCCCGCCAGATTCGCCCCTCTCCCCGATTCGCCCCGTTTTTTTGCCCTGTCCAAGTTGCTGGCTCTCAGTGAGAAGTCTTCATTTTGTGATTGCAAACTTATTTTTTTAACGGGGGGGTTTGTCCTAGCCAAGTTGCTGGCTCTCAGTGAGAAGTCTTCATTTTGTGATTGCAAACTTATTTTTTTAACGGGGGGTTTGTCCTTGCCAAGTTGCTGGATCTCAGTGAGGACAGTTTTAGTTTGTGATTTCCAATTTAGTTTTTAAGCAGCTTTTTTGGTCTGGCCAAGTTGCTGGACCTCAGTGAGGACAGTTTTAGTTTGTGATTTCCAATTTAGTTTTTAAGCAGCTTTTTTGGTCTGGCCAAGTTGCTGGACCTCAGTGAGGACAGTTTTAGTTTGTGATTTCCAATTTAGTTTTTAAGCAGCTTTTTTGGTCTGGCCAAGTTGCTGGACCTCAGTGAGGACAGTTTTAGTTTGTGATTTCCAATTTAGTTTTTAAGCAGCTTTTTTGGTCTGGCCAAGTTGCTGGACCTCAGTGAGGACAGTTTTAGTTTGTGATTTCCAATTTAGTTTTTAAGCAGCTTTTTTGGTCTGGCCAAGTTGCTGGACCTCAGTGAGGACAGTTTTAGTTTTGTGATTTCCAATTTAGTTTTTAAGCAGCTTTTTTGGTCTGGCCAAGTTGCTGGACCTCAGTGAGGACAGTTTTAGTTTGTGATTTCCAATTTAGTTTTTAAGCAGCTTTTTTGGGCTTGCCAAGTTGCTGGATCTCAGTGAGAAGTCTTCATTTTGTGATTGCAAACTTATTTTTTTAACGGGGTTTTTTTTCCTTTTTTGGCCCTGCCTTGATGACGTCACACAAACTGACGTGTAGCATTGCTGGTTGGCCGAAATCTCGGCCAATCAGCTTTGCCATTGCAATCAGTTTGCCCGGTAATGGTGATACAGCAAATTTTCAGCCAATCAGCGTTGAGATTGCTGATGGGCAGAAATCTCGGCCAATCAGTGTTGTTTGCTCAGAGTGCTTTGCTTTGAAAGTTTTGCAACTTTTGCAGCCGTTTCTTCGAGCCGTTTCTTCGAGCCGTTTCTTCGAGCCGTTTCTTCGAGTCGTTTCTTGCATCTCTGTCTTGGTGTTGCTGTGTGTTGCATCTGTGTTTTGGATCTGTGTCTGGGATCTGTTTCTTGGATCTGTGTCTTGGAGGTGTTTGTGAAGACTTCTCTGAAGATGGCACCTAAACGTTCCATGCGTAGTGGAGGCAGCGATGCTAAAAAGACCCGGAAAATGCTGACAATCAAGGAGAAGATTGAACTGTTGGACATGCTGAAAGCGGGACAGTCTAATGTAGAGGTTGGTCGCCATTATGGGATCAACGAATCGACTGTGCGATACATTAAGAAAGATGAGAAGAAGATAAGGCAAACTTCTCTGATATCATTCAACAAGGCTGCAAAAAGAATGGTGACGCCTAGAAACAAACGGCTTATGAAGATGGAAGCTGCTTTGTCTGTGTGGGTAGAAGACTGCAGAAAAAAAAGCATTGCTTTGGATACGAACACTATCCGAACCAAGGCGCAGCAATTGTACAACCGTCTTGAAGATGCAGATGGGGGAGACCCAGGTAAGGGCTGGTGTTTTTTATATTTAAGTGTTTTTAAAGGAAGGAGGGGGGGAGAGAAAGGAGGGGGGAGGGTGGGGAGGGAAGGATGGAAAGAAGGAGATAAAGGAGGGAGGGAGGGAAGGGGGGAGAGAAAGGAGGGAGAGAAAGGAGGGGGGGAGGGAGGGGAGGGAAGGATGGAAAGAAGGAGATAAAGGAGGGAGGGAGGGAAGGGGGGAGAGAAAGGAGGGAGAGAAAGGAGGGGGGAAGGATGGAAAGAAGGAGATAAAGGAGGGAGGGAGGGAAGGGGGGAGAGAAAGGAGGGGGGGAGGGAGGGGAGGGAAGGATGGAAAGAAGGAGATAAAGGAGGGAGGGAGGGAAGGGGGGAGAGAAAGGAGGGAGAGAAAGGAGGGGGGAAGGATGGAAAGAAGGAGATAAAGGAGGGGGGGAGGGAAGGAAGGGGGGAGAGAAAGGAGGGGGGGAGGGAGGGGAGGGAAGGATGGAAAGAAGGAGATAAAGGAGGGAGGGAGGGAAGGGGGGAGAGAAAGGAGGGGGGGAGGGAGGGGAGGGAAGGATGGAAAGAAGGAGATAAAGGAGGGAGGGAGGGAAGGGGGGAGAGAAAGGAGGGGGGGAGGGAGGGGAGGGAAGGATGGAAAGAAGGAGATAAAGGAGGGAGGGAGGGAAGGGGGGAGAGAAAGGAGGGGGGGAGGGAGGGGAGGGAAGGATGGAAAGAAGGAGATAAAGGAGGGAGGGAGGGAAGGGGGGAGAGAAAGGAGGGAGAGAAAGGAGGGGGGAAGGATGGAAAGAAGGAGATAAAGGAGGGGGGGAGGGAAGGAAGGGGGGAGAGAAAGGAGGGGGGAGGGAAGGATGGAAAGAAGGAGATAAAGGAGGGGGGAGGGGAGAAAGGAGAGGGGGAGGGATGGAGGGAAGGACTGTATGCTTTCATTCAAGTCACTTCTCTCTCCCTTTCCTGTCATTCTCTGTAGGTGAAGGCGCTGATGACCCTGAAGACCCCCAGCCGTCAACATCTTCTGCTTCTTCAGCCTCAGCCCCAGCCACATTCACAGCAAGCAAAGGGTGGTTCGATAAATTTCAACGGCGCTATGGCCTGAAGAGTGTGTCATTGCACGGAGAAGCTGCCTCAGCAGATACAGGTGCAGCAGAAAACTTTGTCCAGCGCACGTTTAAAGACCTAATTGCAGAAGGGGGCTACCTTCCAGAACAGGTGTTCAACATGGACGAAACAGGCCTGTTCTGGAAGAGGATGCCTTCAAGGACTTTCTTGATGCAAGATGAAGCCAAAGCCCCTGGCTTTAAGGCCATGAAAGATCGAGTGACTTTGATCATGTGCGGGAATGCAGCAGGCTTTTTAATGAAGCCAGGGCTAATCTATAAGTCACGAAATCCAAGAGCCCTCAAGAACAGAAACAAGAATTCATTGCCAGTGTACTGGATGCATAATCCTAAAGCATGGATTACAAAACCCCTCACGCGGGACTGGTTTCAACAGTGCTTCATCCCACAGGTGCAGGTGTATTTGGCTGGCAAAGGACTTGATTTCAAAGTGCTTCTCCTAATGGACAATGCTGGAGGCCATGATCACCTGGAACATGAACGTGATGGGGTGCAAGTCGAATTCTTGCCACCAAACACCACATCGCTTATCCAGCCGATGGATCAAGGTGTTATCCGCGCATTTAAGGCACTGTACACGCGCAATTCTCTTGCAAGCATTGTGGAAGCAATGGAAGCTGATCAAAACTTCACATTGAAGGCCTACTGGCGTCAGTACACAATTGCATCTTGTCTGAAGAACATTCAGAGTGCCTTGACAGATATGAAGACACAGACAATGAATGCCTGCTGGAAGAAATTGTGGCCAGAAGTGGTGCATGCTCACAGGGGATTTGCTCCCGAAGAAATTCAAGATGCTGCAGTCCAGAACTCTGTGAAGCTGGCACAGGCAGTGGGTGGAGAAGGCTTCGTTGACATGACACCAGAGGAAGTCAATGGTTTGCTTGATGAGCATGGCCTACCGCTGACAGACAAAGATCTGGAGGAGCTGACCAGGTCAGCGAGTGAAGAAGAGGAGGGAGCTGAAGAAGATGAGGAAGAAGAAGATGTTGGCCTAACGCTTGAGCGGCTTGCAGAAGTGAACAGAGCTGCTGCAAATCTCCAACGCATGGTGGAACTTTGGGATCCCCACATGACTCGCTCTTTACAATTTAAGGCCTCCCTTGACAACACCATTGCACCATACAGAGCCATGTTAGCCAAGGAAAAGAAAAAGCGCCAACAACTGCCCATAACTATGTTTGTCACGAAAACCGCGAGGTCTGTCACACCATCACCTGCAGCGTCCATTGTAGACATGGTGATAGAAGAAGATCCCGATTTATCCTAGTTATGCTTACACCCCCCCCCCAAAAAAATGTACAGTAAATAAATATTTTTATTATTTCTATCAGGATGACTAAGTGTGTTATTAAATGTGTACAGTACAGGTACAGGTACAGGTGGAGGTACAGTACAGTACATTAAGGGGATGGGAAATGGTAATTTGTGGGTTGAAAGTGTTGGGACTGAGTGGCATAGAGAAGAATGAATGAATGACTGACTGAGTGAATGAATGAAATTCAAACACAGGTGAGGGCTGGGGGTTTTTATTCTGTCATTGCTTAAGTGCTTTTTAAGGGAGGGAGGGAGGGAGGGATGGAAGGAGGACATGAGGGCCAAAAAAGCTGCTTAAAAACTAAATTAGAAATCACAAACTAAAACTGTCCTCAATGAGATCCAGCAACTTGGCCAGCCCAAAAAAGCTGCTTAAAAACTAAATTAGAAATCACAAACTAAAACTGTCCTCACTGAGGTCCAGCAACTTGGCCAGCCCAAAAAAGCTGCTTAAAAACTAAATTGGAAATCACAAACTAAAACTGTCCTCACTGAGGTCCAGCAACTTGGCCAGCCCAAAAAAGCTGCTTAAAAACTAAATTGGAAATCACAAACTAAAACTGTCCTCACTGAGGTCCAGCAACTTGGCCAGACCAAAAAAGCTGCTTAAAAACTAAATTGGAAATCACAAACTAAAACTGTCCTCACTGAGGTCCAGCAACTTGGCCAGACCAAAAAAGCTGCTTAAAAACTAAATTAGAAATCACAAACTAAAACTGTCCTCACTGAGGTCCAGCAACTTGGCCAGACCAAAAAAGCTGCTTAAAAACTAAATTGGAAATCACAAACTAAAACTGTCCTCAATGAGATCCAGCAACTTGGCCAGACCAAAAAAGCTGCTTAAAAACTAAATTAGAAATCACAAACTAAAACTGTCCTCACTGAGGTCCAGCAACTTGGCCAGCCCAAAAAAGCTGCTTAAAAACTAAATTAGAAATCACAAACTAAAACTGTCCTCACTGAGGTCCAGCAACTTGGCCAGACCAAAAAAGCTGCTTAAAAACTAAATTGGAAATCACAAACTAAAACTGTCCTCAATGAGATCCAGCAACTTGGCCAGACCAAAAAAGCTGCTTAAAAACTAAATTAGAAATCACAAACTAAAACTGTCCTCACTGAGGTCCAGCAACTTGGCCAGACCAAAAAAGCTGCTTAAAAACTAAATTGGAAATCACAAACTAAAACTGTCCTCACTGAGATCCAGCAACTTGGCAAGGACAAACCCCCCGTTAAAAAAATAAGTTTGCAATCACAAAATGAAGACTTCTCACTGAGAGCCAGCAACTTGGCTAGGACAAACCCCCCCGTTAAAAAAATAAGTTTGCAAACACAAAATGAAGACTTCTCACTGAGAGCCAGCAACTTGGCTAGGACAAACCCCCCGTTAAAAAAATAAGTTTGCAATCACAAAATGAAGACTTCTCACTGAGAGCCAGCAACTTGGCTAGGACAAACCCCCCCGTTAAAAAAATAAGTTTGCAAACACAAAATGAAGACTTCTCACTGAGAGCCAGCAACTTGGACAGGGCAAAAAAACGGGGCGAATCGGGGAGAGGGGCGAATCTGGCGGGCGGGTTGTAGCGCCGAGGAGCCCGGAGGCGCTGCGGGGGGGGGGTGGCCGGCATGGAAAGTAACCATTGCCAGCCTCCGAACTGCCGTCGCCCCACCATCTGCGCATGCGCGGCCATTTAAAAAAAAAAAAAAAAAGATCGCGCATGCTCAGATAGTGCTTTTAGTTCCGCGCCGCCAAGCACGTATTTTTTTTAAAAAAAATTTTTTTAAAATCGCGATATAGCGTTCGCGAAAAACGAGATGGTAGCAATTGCTGAAAAATCGCGATATAGCGTTTCGCGAAGATCGAGATCGCGAAACTCGAGGGACCACTGTACTCCTTTCCTGGCACTCACTGACAATCTCAAAGAGAAACTCTTGTTAGGGCTGCTCACTCATGCTCCCCATCACCTTATATTCATTAATCACAACTCACCCACTCACGCACATCCCTCCTCCGTGGTCCAGAAATGAGCCATGCTACTCCATAAACCAGCTTTAGTCTTCAGTTGCCTGCAGTTCAAGGAGAATTGCTCCTTGCATTAGTGTCCAAGCTGTTCAAAGACTGTTGGTTCCATGTAGCCTCTCCTCACTGAATGGCAGTTCCCAGACAGCTAGTATAGAGGACCTGACATGCGGCCCCTTCTACCACTGAGCTGATGTCTTGAAAAGAACACAGTGAGTCTAGAGGTGTTGGGACATAGTTCCCCCAGGCTTACTAGGATGTTTTCTATGAAACCTAGCGACCAGCTTGGGGGCTCATATTTCCCTTTCTGACACCCACAAGCAGTGGTGGGCTCCTATGGGTACAATCAGCAGACGTTTGGTCAGGTACACAGTACTGGTAGCAAAATTATGATTTTCTTTTTTTCCCTTCTGGGCTCTGAGTATATTTTTCCCATCACAGTAAATGAGGTTGAATGTGTATAATTTTAGAAGAGCTGTGCATGTCTATGTGTGCACATACACTTTATATTGTAGATAATCAGGGGTGGGCTTCAGCCCAGACGTGGGGGAACGCAGTGGGGTAGCGAAAATGGAGCTCCACCCCAGAACATCCCAATTTGCACTGAAAGATGTTGAAACAAAATGCATAAGCCACGGCCACAGTGTGGTAGTAAAATTTTTGGTAGCCCTTCCAGTGAAGCTGCGTGTGCACCAGTAGAGGCAGTAATAGGAATCCACCCCTGATCCCTTCCAACTCCATTAATCTGTTAAGGGGGGTGGGAATCTGTCATCAATCCAGCAGCCTCCTTTCCAGCATGGAAATCCCATTTGTCAGTATTGGCCAATCCGGAACGTAATCCCATGTTTATTTTTATTTATTAATTAAAATCACCTGCCATCTATTTCAATATTAAAGCGACTGCAAGTATCAACTCATACTTATAACAATCAGGTTCAACATATGTAGGTTTTTGTCCCTCAATGTCCCATTGCCAGTCATCCATGCATTCATATATGTTCTTCCTCTGTCTACAGAATAAACTAGGTTTTATACTTCCTCCTAAAAGAATTGCTACAGTTTAGTTGCCTAATCACATTGGAGCAATCGGAGTCATGCCTGCTCAAAAACAGTAGCTCATCACTGGCTACAACGCATTCGAGAGGGGATGATACCCCTTCCATAAAATAAGGTACTGCAGTTTCCTCCTGTACCACCTGGCATCAAGTATTTTGTCCACCTCACCGTATCGCTCCCCATCTACTGTACCATGGTGGCAGAGGTGACATGGGGGTTGGGTCCCTGAAACCTAGCAACAACCTTGCATTTGGTGATAATAATAATAATAATAATAATAATAATAATAATAATAATAATAATAATAATTTATTGGATTTGTATGCCACCCCTCTCCGTAGACTCGGGCCGGCTAACAACAATAATAAACACAACATGCACAATCCAATAATAAAAAACAACTAAAAAACCCTATTATAGAACCAAACATACACACAAACATACCATGCATAACTTGTAATGGCCGGGGGGGGGAGAGCTATCACAACTCCCCCATGCCTGGCGGTATAAATGAGTCTTGAGTAGTTTACGAAAGACAGGGAGGGTGGGGGCAGTTCTAATCTCCGGGGGGAGTTGTTTCCAGAGGGCTGGGGCCACCACAGAGAAGGCTCTTCCCCTGGGGCCCGCCAAATGACATTGTTTAGTCGACGGGACCCGGAGAAGGCCAACTCTGTGGGACCTTATCGGTCGCTGGGATTCGTGCGGTAGCAGGCGGTTCTGGAGGTAATCTCATGTGCGTGGCCTTCACAGCAGCTTCCAGCAAGCAAAGTTAATGGGGAAGCCAGAGTTGAAGTTGAAGTCCTGTGGTATTATACTTTAACGGCCAGCATGATTCAGATAATAAAAGCAGCAAAGACGCTTGCCTCCCACTCAGAAGGTTGAGAGTTCAATCGTAGGTAGTGGTAAATATTTCTCTTGTAGGACGCCAAGGAAAAAAAAGTCTGCTGTGAACTCTGTGTGGCATCAGGAAGAGCATCCAGCCAATAAATGTTCAATTCTATCTAGTCACCCTGAATCTACCCCAAAATAAGGAATTACAGTGCTGAAAAAAGGGAGTGATTCCAATAGTAACCATAACTGGAACTGACATCATAATCTGGATTAACAATGCTTAACAATAGAGTTGCTGGGTCCTATTGCAGACAATGTGATGACTACCCATAGTTTTGTACAACACAAACAGTTGGACTTTTGCAAGATGAGTTACGTGTGAATGATTAAGCAGCTAACAAGCTCTAGAAACCCTGAAAGGAACAAGTACCTGATTAATCAACTGGTCATCAGTTTTATAATCCTGTCTACTTCTTTTATTGATATCAATAGGAATGTTTGAAAGTATATTCTGTCCATTTTAAACTTTCTCATTTTTAAGAAGCAAACTCTGTTAAAAGATCTTTAGGAAAGAATTTTGGTGCATTGTTGATGATTGGAACAAAAGAAAACCAGCTCCAAACTATTGTATAAGGCATACAAACATCACAACTAACATGTCATGGATATCAGATGGTTTTAAGTTCTGTAAAATCTCCAGTATACTTAAAAATATGCATTAACTTAACGAGGAAGGTGCTAATAGCATCGAAAAGGGTCACATTTGATTGTAAAAGAAGGGGAAAAAGAGATGTACTTAAAGTCAAGAAAACCAAATCTCTCATAGTGCATGTACATTACTTAAAAGTACAATAACTGACTCCTAACTCAAACTTATTTCACAAGGTACAGGTAGTTCTTCACTTACAACAGTTGATTTAGTTACTAAATCAAAGTTACAAAAACACTGAAAAAAGTGACTTCTGACTGTTTTTCACACAATCACTGCAACACCATCACGTTAGGTGATGAAAATTTGGATGTTTGGTGACTTGCATGTATTTAAGATAGATGCAGTATCATGTTATCACTTTTAGTGACTTTCTGACAAACAAAATTAATAGGGAACCAAGTTTCAATTAACAACTGCAGTGATTCAATTAAAAACTGTGGCAAGAGAGGTTGTGAAAGGGGCAAAACCCATTTAACAACTGCCTGGCTTAGCAATAGAAATATACAACCACATTTCAGTTGTTAAGGGAGACAGTTGCTAAATGAATTTTGCCAACATTTCTTGCCACAGTTCTTAAGTGAATCACTACAGTTGTTAAGTTATTAACACGGAATCAGGCTTCCCTATTGACTTTGCTTGTCAGAAGGTTACATGATCCTGGGTCACTGCAACCATCATAAATATAAGTTAGTTGACAAGCATCTGAATTTTGATCATATGACCATAGGAATGCTGTAAGTTGTAAGTATGGAAAATGGTCATATGTCATTTTCAATTTCTTTATAACTTTGAATGGTACATGAACTGTTTCAAGTCAAGGACTGTCTGTACCTATATCAGGGGTGTCAAACTCAAGATCTGGCATGCGGGGTGCTTAAATCTGTCCCGTGGTGCCAGCCTGCAAGTATCAACGGAATGCCTCTGCCTGCAAAAATAGGCTGTTTGGGACTCCTGTGCAGCCCGTTTTTGGCCTCCCCGGCCTCCTGCAGCATTCTGCTAGCCAAAAACGGGCTGCACTAAGGCCTTTGGAGGCCTCCACATGGCCAACAGCGTGTTGCTAGAGGCCACAAAGGGTGAAAATGAGGCAAGGTGGGGGGAGCACCTTGTTTTGGCCAGTAAAGTGCTGCAGGAGGCCATTCAGGCCAAAAGCAGGGGCCTGTTTTGGCTGTCAGGCTACTGTAGGAGAAGTTCATCCTGTCTCCCCCAGCTGGCCTGCACAGAACTAAAATGCTGATCCAGCCCTCAAAGAAATCCAGTTTGTCACCCCTGCCTTATACTGATCATTGGTTACAGCATAATTGGAATACTGAGTGAATCTGTGAATGTGTGCGTGCTTGCGCGTTGGCATGTGCTGTGGTTGACTCTGGCCCAGCTCCTGCCCCAAGGAATGTGGAGGTGGAGGTGGGGGAAACATCCGCATGCCACAGGCCTGTTTTGCTCCCAATAGAATCTACCGACGAAGGCTCCTCTGACGAAGGAAGCGTGAGTGCAGGGAAGAGTGGAGTTTGGCAGACAGCCCAGGAGGAGATCAATCATCCTTATCATCCCTGCATTCTGAACAAGAAATTATGACAGACCCACGCATGCGTAGAGTGATGCATAGGAGAGAACAACTGAAGGATTATTACAGGAGATAAGTGAGGCCACCTGTGGTTGGGTGGGGCTGCTGTAATTAGTGCTACAAATAAAAAGAACAGCATGCTGGTTTAGCCTTGTGGAAGTTTATCTAATTCATAGTTTGTCAAGATCATGGTTTGTTGTTTCCCTGTTCAAGACTGTGTGTGGAATTTCTGGACTTTTGGAATTGGACTCAATTTCCCAGTTACTGGGTGAGAAATTGGATTGCATTTAACCTGTGCCTTGTGTGTACCAGAAAATCCCTTTGACATTTAAAAAGGGAGTTTTTTCTGCTTTTCTGTTGATGAAGACTTTTGGTTTTCCTTCTATCATGTGGAGTGTGTCTTTTTGGACTAATTACCCTGTAATTACGGGCGGTTGGGACACGCCGGCAGAACAGCATGTATGTGAAAACAGGATTTTTTTAAAAAAAAATAGAGAAAAACTGAGTGGACAGGTACACAATCCATATAAGGAATAATTCCTAATATAGAGAAAGTAGACAGGGACAAGACTTATTCTCTGAAATTATTAGAATTGGTGGACATGTGGTGAAACTAACCAGGAGGGTATTTAAAACACAACAGAGGAAAATATTCCTTTACACAGTATATACTACAAGACATGGAATACTATAAGACAGTGATGGTGAACCTTTTTTTCCCCGGATACCAAAAGAGCATGCCCGGGCACTATTGTGCATGCACGAGTGTCCACACCCATAATTCAATGCCTGGGGAGGGCAAAAACATCTTCCCCTACCTTCCTGGAGGCCCTCTGTTTCCCAACTTCTGGTGGGCCCAGTAGGCTCATGTTTCATCCACCCCAGGCTCCAAAGGCTTCCCTGGAGCTGGGAGAAAGGTAAAAACACCCTCCCCCATCTCCCGGAGGCTCTCTGGAAGCCAAAAAATACCCTCCCAGAGCCTCTGTGCAAGCCAAAAATCAGCTGGCTGGCACACACATGCATGTTGGAGCTGAGCTAGGGCAATGGCTCGCATGCCAGCAGATATGGCTCCGCATGTCACCTGTGGCACCCGTGCCATAAGTTTGCCGTCACTGCTATAAAACATGATGTGAGGGTGAAGAAGTACAAAAGCAGGAAGAGGTCCTTTCCAATCTCCCTGGAAAGATGTTCTTGCACTTTAGTCAAGCTGGATCTTGTGATCGACGCAGCCGTTTGGGCTTTACAAAGCCTCAAGATTTGGAGTCACAAGTTGAGCAACTTGTCCAGGAACACGGAGTTGCCTGACGCTCTGTCATTCTTCACCTTGTCTGAAACCTTGCTTCACCTCGCCTTGCCTCGTTCTGTTTGTTTAGCTTCACCTCAAATAAATTCCACTTTACTTTGCCTCATTTTGCCTGAAGTCTGCCACTGGATCAAAAGCTCACCTGAATGGCTATTAAGCAGCTAAGAAATTCTCTTCTGTGGCCTGACCAGTCTGCTATCTTGCAGCCAGGGACGGTGAACTTATTATTTTAGCCAATACCATCCTGGGTCATTAATCTCTATAGCTATTTTTTCCTTGGTATCTGAATGCCCCACCTAAATGCCTCATTTCTGATCTTAGATTCCCAGATTCGCCCACGTATCTACAACACTCCGTGGCCTGCATTGGCTGCCGATCAGTTTCCGGTCACAATTCAAAGTGTTGGTCATGACCTTTAAAGCCTTACATGGCATTGGACCAGAGTACCTCCGGAACCGCCTGCTACCGCACGAATCCCAGCGGCCGATAAGGTCCCACAGAGTTGGCCTTCTCCGGGTCCCATCGACTAAACAATGTCGTCTGGCGGGCCCCAGGGGAAGAGCCTTCTCTGTGGTGGCCCCGGCCCTCTGGAATCAACTCCCCCCGGAGATTAGAACTGCTCCCACCCTCCTTGTCTTCCGTAAACTACTTAAGACCCACCTATACCGCCAGGCATGGGGGATTTGAGACACCTTTCCCCCAGGCTTATTATAATTTATGTTTGGTATGTATGTGCTGTTTGGTTTTTAATTATGATAGGGTTTTTAGTTTTTTTTAATATTAGATTTGTGCCAGTATAATATTGTTTTTATCGTTGTTGTGAGCCACCCCGAGTCTTCGGAGAGGGGCGGCATACAAATCTAATAAATTGTTGTTGTTGTTGTTGTTGTTATTATTATTATTATTATTATTATTATTATTATTATTATTATTATTATTATTATTATTATTATTATTAAATGTCCCTGTATGAATATCTGAGGAGGAAAACACTGCTCAGACTTAGCTCAGAATTAAATGGGCCTGAAATATTAAACCCAAAGCTATTCTCCTTCATTATAAATGTTTATTGGAGATTGGTGTCTTTAACACACCCTGCAAGGTAAGATCACAGCTGGACACAGTGATGGTGAATCTTTTTTCCCTCAGGTGCTGAAAGAACATGTGCACGCACCCATAATTCAATACCTGGGGAGGGCAAAAACAGCTCCCCTCATGCCCCGGAGGCCCTCTGGAGGCCGGAAATGGCCTGTTTCCCAACTTCTGATAGGCCCAGTAGGCCTCATCCTCCCCAGGCTCCAAAGACTTCCCTGGAGCCATGGGAGCGTAAAAACGCCTTCCCCCATCCCTCCAAAGGCTTTCTGGAAGCCAAAAACACCCTCCCAGAGGCTCTGTGTGAGCCAAAAATCAGCTGGCCGACACACCCATGCACATTGGAGCTGAGCTAGGGCAATGGCTTGCGTGCCAGCAGATATGGCTCCACGTGCCACCTGTGGCACCCATGCCATAGGTTCGCCATCACTGGCTGGACAGATTTCCTCCCGCACCTTGCAGTCCAACTTCCAATTGCAAGCAGTCTTAAGCTACTAGAGGGGCCGCCTGCCATTACAGAGATTTCTGTAACTAAAGAAATAGGAAGGAGGAGGCTGTCTGGCTTCGCTTAGCTCTCCTTGTGTGCGAGAAGCTGCTTTCAGGGCCAGTGAATTGCCCTGGAGGAGAGGCCAGAAATGCAGCCTGTATCAACAAATGCTTCCTTTGAGGAATATGGAATAGGAACAATGTCTCACTCATAAAAAAGAAAAGAAAAGAAAAAACAGACATATCCTACAGCATGGGGGTGGAGGACATGGAAACCAGCAACTCCTCCACCCCTGCTTTTCAAGAGAGTATATTTATGTAAGGAAGGGGAGATGTGCTGTTAATGGGTGAGATAAATGTTTATCAGTTACTTATCAGAGTCCATGAGTGAAATGACAAGAAACAGGGATGATGATAAAAGATTGGTCGCCGGTTGACCACCAAAAGCAATACAAGTCTAAGAAATTCCTTCTTCACCATAGAAACTATTCCGGGAGCTGTAAATCTGAACACCTTTTGGAATATGTCTCAAGACATGCAAGGGACTACATGTGTATTGCTGCAATCAGATCAGATGATTTTGCATTGCTCCATGTGGTTATGTTTATAGCACAGCAAGTTATTCAAATGAAATAATTAGGAACTTTCACTGTGCCTTAGATACCAGATCATTCTCAAAATGGATAAAACTAGAGTACTGTCTAAGCATATAACAAACTGGGCTTGAGAAGGTGTCAGTTATTTATTTATTTATTTATTTATTTATTTATTTATTTATTTATTTATTTATTTATTTATTTATTTATTTATTTATTATTTAGATTTGTATGCCGCCCCTCTCCGAGGACTCGGGGCGGCTCACAGCAGAGAAAACAAATCATAAATAATCCGAGCAAGTTTAAAACATTTAAGATTTAAAAGAAAACCCCATATACTAACAGACACACTCACAAGCATACCATAGACAATTTAAACATGCCCAGGGGGAGATGTCTTAATTCCCCCATGCCTGACGGCAAAGGTGGGTTTTAAGGAGTTTACGGAAGGCAGGAAGAGTAGGGGCAGTTCTAATCTCCGGGGGGAGTTGGTTCCAGAGAGCCGGTGCCGCCACAGAGAAGGCTCTTCCCCTGGGGCCCGCCAACCGACACTGTTTAGTTGACGGGACCCGGAGAAGGCCCACTCTGTGGGACCTAATCGGTCGCTGGGATTTGTGCGGCAGGAGGCGGTCTCGGAGGTATTCTGGTCCGATGCCATGAAGGGCTTTAAAGGTCATAATCAACACTTTGAATTGTGACCGGAAATTGATCGGCAGCCAATGCAGACTGCGGAGTGATGGTGAAACATGGGCATGCCTAGGTAAGCCCATGACTGCTCTCGAGCTGCATTCTGCACGATCTGAAGTTTCCGAACACTTTTCCGAGGTAGCCCCATGTAGAGAGCATTACAGTAGTCGAACCTCGAGGTGATGAGGGCAGTTAGTTAGTTAGTTAGTTAGTTAGTTAGTTAGTTAGTTAGTTAGTTAGTTAGTTAGTTAGTTAGTTATTATGCCGCCCTTCTCCTTAGACACCCTTAGACAGGGTGGCTTACAACATGTTAGCAATAGTACTTTTTAACAGAGCCAGCATATTGCCCCCACAATCCGGGTCCTCATTTTACCCACCTCGGAAGGATGGAAGACTGAGTCAACTTTGAGACAGTGGTGAGATTTGAACTGCTGACCTGCAGATCTAGCAGTTACGGTGCCACCTCAAAGCGGGTTCCAACACAACCACACATGTCCCTAGATCAATCTCTCTCTCTTTCTCTCTCTCTCTCTCTCTCTCTCTGTCTCACACCCACACACACACACACACACACACACACACACACAGAGAGAGAGAGAGAGAGAGAGAGAGAGAGAGAGAGAGAGAGAGAGGCTGGTACTCATTGCTCTCTACTCTACACTTTCCTACTTCTACACCTCCTCCCGCTGCCCCTCTAAGTACTAGTTCTTATGAGACTTACTGCTGGAGAACAATATCTCTTCCTATCTGCTTTGGACTACTTCAGACTGCTTTACACCTCCTTCCCTCTCCCCCACAAACCAACAAAGCCAGCTGCCTTTCTGCTCAGTTTTTTTACAGCCAAGAATTGCTTTGCTGGCTAGGGAGAGGACTTAGGGACAAGATAACACCAGCACAGGTGCTAGCCATTATGCAGGCTGCCTATCCTCTCACAGAACCATTTGTCTTCATTATATAATACACTCTAAGCTTTTTCTATTATTTCATACTTTAAGCTCCCCTCACCAAGTATATGTCTCCAAAGGGTGGACTTTACTACAAATCAGTATATCACCATCCATTTGCAAATAACTGTTAGGTCTTTTATGAAGTGATTTGACAAAACACATAGCTATTCTAGAGAGGGGGAAATGTTATTATTATGGCTTATCACATCAAAATAACCACAATCTAGCCAGGTATTAGCCAAGGAGCTAAAAATGCAGATTGGCTCTTCTCTAGGAATAAAACTGCCAATATTAGTATTTTTCAAGATCCCACATCTGACTATTTAGCAAGTCCCATCTGATTTCAATTCAGCAATCCCTTTTTTCAGAATAACAGGCAGGCAGGAATTCGGGAGGCTTCATATGATGTATAACAGCCACAGCCATCCTAACTTAGCATATTGTCCAATAGCAGTAGTTAACACACCGGGTTTTATTTTTAGAAGCAATCAAAATATCCAAGCAACTGAATTTAGTAACTGTAAAGGAAGAAAGTGGTGACCTATTTTCAAAGCTACTCATTTCAAAATTTCAACATTTCTATTTTAGTCAGACTGTTGTTTGAAAAACTTTCTAAAAGTCTTTTCACTTTTTTCCCCTTGTCTGAGAAAAGGACAAGGAAGATATATTGGGCCACCTCAAAATTATATGCAATAGAACCTGGGTTCCACAACTTTTTTTTTCTTGCAAGCAATTCAGGCATAATGAAGTCTTCATTCATTCATGAGAATGAATCACTCACAGCTGGAAGAGAAGTATCTCTTATAAATGTGAAAATGTTAAGATACCAAGTTACTGAATATCTCAGCTTTTTAAAAAAATCACTCTACAATCATTTTAGAAATTCTGGAACTGTCTAAAGTTAAGCCTATAACTTGAATTCAAGAACATTTTTAATGAATTTGCACAGATTTGTTGTTTGGAAAGTAAAGAATTTAATTTTTTGTAAGCCACTTCTTTCCTAACAACAAATAAATATTTTCTAATGTCAAATAAACTGATTTGTGTTTCAGCATTGTGGAAAAGGTCTGCTTTTTGTACTCCCGAATTAGCCTATTGAATAAAATAAACTCTTGCAGAAATTACATTCCTGACCATTTTAGCAATGAAAGAAAAATCTAAGTGTCCCAACCAAGAAGACAACACAGATTAAAAAGTATCAGTTAGATGGAAACTAGACTCAACTGTCTAGACCAGCAGGACCCAGTAAACTGATATATAAAAGTGATGAAGACAAAGTATCTATTCTTATTTGCATTTAGAAATATGAACACCTGGACAGAGAAAAAAAGTGGGGAATGAACAAAAAACTTTTTTATTTTAAAGAAAATACCTCTGGGAAGACAGAAAAGCTTCACTCAACAGGCAAAGCTTCAAATTTCAGTAGTTGATGAAAACAATAACATGATAAAGAAAGAGTGATAAAAGCTTTTAGAAATCTTTACACTCAGAAAATAAGATTGACTAAACCACATTTCATATGATATTTTGAACTCAGTTTTGCTTCTTTTTTCCCCCTTTAAAATTGTTTTGTCTGTGCCTGCCTGATAAAGCAGAGATGAAATCAAAAATATATTTTATTACAATATTGATGGGTTTTGTATTCAGTTTTTCCCCACCTGATTGTTCTAAACAGCAAAAGATGTGACATTCCTTTGAGTACAGAAACTTGCAGTTCCAATTTACAGCTAACTCAACGTATTAAAGTAAACTCAACCAATACCATTATGATTGTCTAAACAAGCTATATTTTTCAATTTCATACACAAACTATAACGAATAAGATTCAGAATATATTGTATACATTTACAAAATTAATTCCAAACTGTAGAACTTATGTACTTTAAGCCCACAAATGTCTGTCTCCACTCTTTCTAGCCCTTTCAAAATTTTCTAAAACCTTCTCTCTATTCATTCTATATAGCATATCACTATAATATTTTTTTTTAAATGCATATTTCTATCATTATCATCCTAAGAAGCGTAATTTGGCTCCTTGGCTGGAAAAAAAGTAATCCAAGACAAGTAGGCACCCCTTTGGTGCCTAAATTTAGTGGTTTATCATGCACATCTCCGGGGTTGGTTTTTTTTGCTAACATTGCACTGACTGTGACTACAATGGTCTGTGCCAAGTTATTAGCCAGACTACCAAATCAGAGTCCCTTAATTTCCAGTGGAAATATTGTGTATGCATTCGTGTCATCACATGTGTGAGTTAATTACCCCTGCTCCAGGCACTGCGCTTGACGAGGCATGAGACTGATTTTAGCTCTTTTCATAGAGAAAGTTCAGAATGCTAAATAAAACAACAGAGGGAAACCATCTCAGGAGGGAAATTGGGAGTTTCTGTTTCTATAAACCATCAAAGGAAAGAAACAGCTTGGGTGAGATTAAAGGGGCATCGTTTTACAGGTAGTCCTCAACTTACAACAGTTCATTTAGTGATTGTTAGAAGTTACAAAGAGCACTAAAAATGACTTGTGACTGTTTTTCATACTTATGGCCATTGCGGCATCCCTATGGTCACCTGATCAAAATTAAAAGGCTTGGAAACTGACTCTCGTTTATGACCATGGCAGTGTGATCACATGGTCCACCTTTTATTATTGTTAAAAGGGCATTATAAATAAATGTTGGGTTTTTTAATTATTACTATTACTATTATTATTATGTCAATACAACACAGCAAACGAGATCACTATGCTGGATTTCATATTTCATCACCAGTCGGGCGCTTCCCAAGCACCTAGGACTGCGTGATGTAGCGGCGAATTATGTTTGCCGATCCCAGTAAAGTGGCCTTTTGCAATTGACAGATGGAGATTTTGTCAATTCTGATGGTTTTCAAATGTCCGCTGAAATCCTTTGGCACTGCGCCCAGCGTGCCAAGTACCACTGAGACCACTTTCACTGGTTTATGCCAGAGTCATTGCATTGCAGCTCGATTTTTAGATCTTCGTATTTCACTAATTTCTCTAGCTGTTTCTCCTCTATTATTATTATTATTATTATTATTATTATTATTATTATTATTATTATTTATGGCCTTCTGACAAGCGAAGCCAGTGAGATTCATTTAACACCCATGGTGTTAAATAATTTAGCAACTGCAGAGATTCACTTAACAATTGTGGCAAGAAAGGTCATAAAACGAAGCAAAATTCAGCTAACAAATGTCTCACTTAGCAACAATAATTTTGGGCTCAACTGTGGTCGTAAGTCGAAGTCTGCCGGTATTGCATAATTCATAGGAGTTTCATAATACCCTATGCCAATGATGGCGAACCTATGGTATGGATGCCACAGGTGGCATGTGGAGCCATATCTGCTGGCACGTGAACCGTTGACCTAGCTCAGTTCCAGCACGCATGTGCACACCGTCCAGCTGATTTTTGGCTCGCATTGAGGCTCTGGGAGGGCATTTTTGCCTTCCAGAGGGCCTCCAGGGGGGTGGGAGGGGTGCTTTTGCCCTCTTCAGACTCCAAGGAATCCTCTGGAACCTGGGGAGGGTGAAAAATGACCCTACCGGGCCCACCAGAAGTTGGAAAACGGGCTGTTTCTGGCCTCCAGAGGGCCTCCAGGAGGGCAGGGGAGGCAATTTTCGCCCTCTCCAGGCATTGAATTATGGGTGTGGGCACTCGTGCAGGTATGATAGTATGCGCTTTCGGCACCTGAGAGGAAAGAGGTTCGCCATCACTGCCCTATGCAAATGAATTCACCTTTTATTTGTAATAGCAAATTTTGCAAGGAGATAAACGTGGTACTCAACAATATTCACAGAGCAGCAACTAGGGGTTGTATGCTTTTTTCAGGAATAGCCACCAATTTTATTGTCATATCCAATTTAAAAAGAAGACATCCACTATTCGGTGTAACTGCATCCGTCTGTCAAGCACATCCGCGTTAATACTAACCCCAACAGCATTTTGGGCTAGAAAACAGAATTATGAATGACAACTGACAGAAATAATAGAATGGAGATTCTAACACTTTGTATTTTGAGATGTGGGCATTAAACTTTTCAAAGCCCGCATGAGAGGCAGTGTGGTGGTGCTAAGTAGAAGCCCCGGCAGGTGCAGCACTGGGTGGGACGGAGCCATTGCTGGAGTATAGCTGATGGGAAGGCCGGCCCAGTTGCAATCCCATGGCATTGAGGGGACAGCAGGGTTCTGGTTGTGCAGTTGGGGAAGCCCCTCCCACCCCTGCAGTGCCAGAGCTACGCACACCCTGACAGCTCTGTGCAGTGAGGAAGAGCAGACAGGTGGCGTGGAGGTGTGTGTCCTGGCAGTCGTGGGGTGAGGTGGGCTATTTTGCTTTGGTGTCCAACTGCTTCCACTTTGCTGTCTTCTGGGTCACGACAGTCTGAAAGGGGCTTCAGCAAGAGGCAATTGGACAAGGGGAGCCAAGGGTGATGCAGCTGCAATTACAGCTGCAGCCGAGTTTGGCTGTCTCCATGGGTCCAGCAGCAACAGGGTCACCCTCCCAGTGTTCCCTTTAGCACCAGCTGCCTGGCTACGCTGAAACACCACCAACCGCTGCCTCCATTTACTCTCTGCATCCAAACTAGCTCTGCAGCACCCTTCTCTGCCCTGCAGACTAGCCCCTGTGGAGACGGGAAAAGAAAAGAAATGCGGCAGGCGGACAGGGAGGAGGTCAGCCACCACAACCAGACAGGTAAGAGGAGGGAATCATCTTGGGGGGCTGGGAAGAAAGAGAGAAGGAGGGAGGGAGGGAGGGAGGAAGAAGGAAGGGAGGGAGGGAGGGAGGGAGGGAGGGAGAAAGAAAGAAAGAAAGAAAGAAAGAAAGAAAGAAAGAAAGAAAGAAAGAAAGAAAGAAAGAAAGAAAGAAAGACTTATGACCACAATTGAGTCCAACATTTTGGTAGCTAAAACGAGCGTAGTTTAGTGAGTTTCACCACATTTTATTTATTTATTTATTGTATTTATATGCCACTCACTCCAAATGGACCCTGAGCAGCTTTTACAAGTTGGCCATGCCCACCTGGTTACCTGACTACCAAGCCATGCCCACCTGAAGCCATATCCACTTGACCTCCAAACCACACCCACAAAATAAGCCACATTGACAGGACCAGTAGGGGAAATTTTCACATTTCACCCTTGAAATGTCATACAGGTTTTCAAAGCTTTTCTGCTCTTTTAAGCTATTCTCATATACATTTTTCCTTCTTTTTTTTTTGCATCAGATTAAATAACCACTTGTTTGAAAATTGTTCTTATGGGGGGAAAAAACACCTTTAAATGATTTCAAGAATAGCAGAGGAGTTCCTGTATATTTGAGTATTGTTGCTTTAGAAATAATTAAGCCCTATAAACAAATAGAGCAAATTTAGATATATTCTGCAAATTAACTGAAAGAGAAGTATGGAAAGGATACTGTATTAGCAATTCAGCAAAATACAACGTTCTAATGCCAAAATAAACGTGGAGATTAGATTGAACTCCTGAACCTCCTCTATGGTGAGTTCATTTTTCCTAATAAGGAGAGTGGTCAACCAGCTATGATTCCTTGGGGGGGAAACCACTAATAATATTTCAACTCAATGCAGCTTAGCAAAACACTAAAATAATTTAAGAAAATCTCTCTACTCTTTTCTATAGAAACTTTAAAATTACCCAGCAATAAAAGAAAGGTAGGGAGTTTAGTACTTTAAATTAGAGGACATAACCCATCTCAGAAAGTTTCTATTTCAGTTTCAAAGCCCTTATTACAGTATTGCTGCTTTTAACTCAATGTCTTATAACGGAAGACGTGTGGTATTATGCATGATCTCATAACTCAGTTTCCTCAGGTATCTATCCTGCAGCAGGAAGCGACTTCCGTTCACAGGGCCACATGTAAATCTCTTAATTACAGACTCTCAGACATAAATCACAGGTTCACTGAAATGGCTTAAGTCATTCTTGTTAAAGGAAGGAACATGCATTAGGAAAGAGTTGAGCCATTTTAATGTCAGTAGAAAAGGTCGCTCTCGGTCCAATCCAGCTCACAGGTCATTGTTGTTGTGGGGGAAACAAGGAGGTGCTGGTTATGTTTGCCACCTTGAATTATTTATTTTAAAACAATAATAATAAAGGTGGAATGCAAATAATAAATAAATAAAATAGAGATCCTAAACAGGCACTTTACTGCAAGCCCAAATTCAATTATTTCAAATACAGATACAGTGGTACCTCATCATACGAACTTAATTGGTTCCAGGAGGAGGTTCGTAAGGTGAAAAGTTCGTAAGATGAAACAATGTTTCCCATAGGAATCAATGTAAAAGCAAATAATGCATGCAAATCCTCCAGGAAAATCCCAAACTTTAGAAGGGAGGCGAACAGAGGGCAGGGAGGAGCAGCTAAAGGGGGCGGGTGGAAGAAGCAAGGCTATGCTAAAGGGTGAGTGGGAAGGAAGAAAGGCAAGGGGGGCACCCCTCCCTTTTCTTTCTTCAAAAGACACCGTTTCAGTGCCTTTGCAAGCACGTTGTTCTCTGCAAAATCTTTCCTCCTCCAAGCCGCCCCTCCCTTTTCTTTCTTCAAAAGACACCCTTTCAGTGCCTTTGCAAGCACGTTGTTTTCTTCAAAATCTTTCCTCCTCCAAGCCGCCCCTCCCTTTTCTTTCTTCAAAAAAGGGGGGGGAAAGAAACCCCTTCATCCCAGCAGCAGCTGCTTGGGTTCGTAAGGTGAAAATAGTTCGGAAGAAGAGGCAAAAAAATCTTAAACACCAGGTTCATATCTTGAAAAGTTCGTTAGAAGAGGCGTTCGTAAGATGAACTGTAATCCCTGACATTCAACCAAAATTGAACCCAACGTGTCCACTGCTAAGGACAATACGTAGTTGTTAAGGGAGATTTTACAACTTTTCTTGCCACAGTTGTTAAGTCAATCGCTGCAGTTGTGAAGTGAATGGCATGATTGTTAAGTGAATCTGCCTTCCCCATTGACTTTGCTTGTAGCAGAAACTCACAAAAGGGAATCATATGACCCTGGGACATTGCATCTGTTGTAAATATGTCATCTGAATTTGGATCATGTGACCATGTGGGCTGCTGAAATTGTCGTACGTATAAATATAAATCCGATTGATAAATAAATAATAACTAAGTCACTTTTTCAGTGCTGTTGCAACTTTGAACAGTCACTATCACCTGTACATTTCAGAATTATAATCATTAACAAGTTAAACATTTTTTGATACCTTGGAACATACAAATACTTAGATTTGCAATTAAAGTACAACTGCTTTTTTCATGACAACATCAGCCCAGTGGTGGGTTGCTCCTGATTTGGGCCACTTTTGAAACTGGCAGCAGAGGTGGCAGAAGACTCTGCCCACCCACCCCAGGATGCTTCTGCGCATGCACAGAAGCATTGCACATGCTTGCGACCAGTGACAAACTAATTCAGAACTCAGTGTTGATGTAGACCAAGTAAGATATTCTTTGATTGTGTCAGATCAGCGTTGCACATTTCCCAAGAGTAGTTTATGTTAGAATATTCATGACTGGGAGACCCAGTGGTAAGAAGGTCAGCCAATGAATAGGCACAGCAACGAAGTCAGCCAATGGGAACTAACCAGTTCTGAGTCTGTGCAGAGAATCAAAACTGAGAAGCTTTAGGCTGGGGGTGGCTGACTCTCCACTCTGTACTTCTCCCACTCTGAACTCTGCTGAAATGAAACTAACTGTTCTTTGATGCCTGTAACTAATTGAAGAAGAATTCTACTCGTGGTATTGTATGTATGTATGTATGTATGTATGTATGTATGTATGTATGTATGTATGTCAGTGGGGTAACATCTGGGGTCGTTGATGTAGCTGAGGTATGCTGATTAGTTAATGGTTGTAGATTAGGCGTGATATCCTGAGTCTCCTAATCTACTCAGGATATCACCTGATACTCAGGATATCACGCCTAATCTACAACCATTAACTAATCAGCATACCTCAGCTACATCAACGACCCCAGATGTTACCCCACTGACTCACCAGGAAGTTTCTACACAACAGGCAATTGCTGAGCCATCAGACCACACCCAGCCACCAGTATTTATAGAAGGAAGGCAGGTCTCGCAGTGTTCGCCTTAGAACAAGGACAGAAACACCAGCCTGAAGATGACGAGTGAGACCTCATCGAAACGTCGCCAGAAATTTCAAAATCCTACACGGGAAGAAACCTGAATATACCAAGACCGTCATACCTGTACCCGTGAAAATCTACTATATATATATATATATATATATATATATAATTATGTTTATAAAGAAGTTTATGAATCCAGCTGAATCAGTCATCTATGTGTGCTTCTGGTTTTGATTTTGCAACAAACTTTAATAGTTTGTTATAGCAAAGGTTTCACTTAGTGTTCTAACCCAGCTTCCCAAACATGACAAACACTCTGACGTGAACTCAAAAGATTCATTTATTAGGAATGTTGGCAGCCCCAGCAAAAAGAAACCAATATCAATACATAAAATTTGCATACTTACTCCAAAATGAAATAATTGCTCATTAAAATCAAGAAAAGCAGCAGAAATTCTTCTTTTTAATCTACAGTATTGCATTCTCATTTGAGCAAAAGAAAGTTTCCTTAATAAAACCCTCAGGAGTTATGTTATTAATGTCAGAATATTTCCCTTGAACCAACTCTAAAATAATTATGTGGTTTCTCTCCAAAACTAAGACAAATACCATCTTCAGCATTAAGAATGCTGGGGTGGGGGTGGTTCTAACTAACCTTGCTACTGGTTCGCTTCCTCCTGTGCCATGTGGGCGCGCCATGTGGATGACTGCATGCACAGTGGCGGAAACCTAGCCTCTGAGCATGCTCAGAAGAAAAAAAATGAAAAAAAATGAAAAAAAGATGGCAGCAGCCACAGACTGGCACTGACCAAATCCATCATCATCATCATCATTATTATTATTTAGATTTGTATACCGCCCCTCTCCGCAGACTCGGGGCAGCTTTACATAAATAAAATTATATTCTACTCAATTGGTTATAATTAATGGAGTGGCTATCTAGCTGCAACAATTTCCCCAAGCAAACTACCCTCCAGAAGTTTAAGTTCCAAGTCCTAGAATTTTCCAGCTGTTGCTACCAAGCCTTTGTATCTGGAGGACATCCAGGTTAGAAGCTGACTTAGAGTGGTGCAAATTTTTTCAGTCCAATGTTTCTTCCCCTTTCACAAGCACAAAGCAACATTGAAAAAAATAACGAAGCGAAGTAAAAGCTTAAAAATTGGTATAAGTGAATGGAGTAAAGATGGAAACTTATAAATGGAATGCATAGAAAGATATTAAACCTACCTGCTCCAGTTGTGAACTTAAGTTAAATTTGTGAACTATGTGTATTTGTGTGTGAAACTAAATAAAGACCAATCGGGAAGATCTCCAGGGCAACAGCCCACAAACCTTTCGCCAACAGAGGTCAGTTTGATGGAGGGTGTTTTTTCCATGAACCAGAAGAGGCATACTCCATGCGCTGCTTGGATCTTGCCCACATGCAGATGGAGCTTGGCTCACATGCACAGCCCAGTTCCTGGCAGGCCACAGGACAGTGGCCATTCATGGCGCAGGGGTTGGGACCCCTGCTTTAGGGCACATCAGGTTCACTAGCTGCCCCTTTACATTTTCTTGCATCTAGGACTACTTTTGGAAGCAATTGTTACTTTTAGGAGAGCATTTTATCAAATGTTCTACTGCCAAAATTCAAGCTATTTATTACTTTCCATGGAGGAGACTTAGATACCACAATCAGTGCTTCAGTATATACCACTATTGCTTGCTCTATATGGACTCACTCTTAAAAATAACTCAGAAGCTGTGGTTATGAAAAAGCAGGAATAATGTTACGAATAGCTCCTCCAAGTAGAAATGCTGTACCCTGAATATTTTATAAAACATTAAAAAGCGCCATGATATATTGCTTGATCCCTAATTTAAGTGCTATAATGGTTTTGATTTAAAAATTAGTATGTTTAGAAGCCTTATGGTTACAGGTACATGCCTCAACATGAAAAATCTTAAGAGCTTTTACCCAATAACTGCCAATTCCATTGTGCCCATAAAACAACAAACGAAACATCATTATTTTGATAAATACAACATTTTTTGAATATTGTGTTCTGTATAATTAAGCAAGAGACATGTTAATCTTATATATAAAAATGTGTATTGAATTACATTTTAACTTCATTTTTAGTTCTCAACCTTTACACAGAATTGCTTACAATGAATTTAACTTGTTAAACCCTGTTAATGACTTTTCTTCCAAAACATTCAGTGTTTGTTTTGCAACTTCACTGTTGTTAATTAAACTGACTTTCCCCCCCTGACATGTTGACCCCTATTTCCAATTATTTTGATGCCAACATAATTTGTATATAAACGAAGTAAAAAATAAGTAAATTATTTCCTAGATTGCAATTCTCTGCCTCGTTCCTTCAGAAGAACATCGCCCTTTGTCGAAGGCCTTAAAATCTGACAAGTGCACAACATAGAATCAAGGCCTGGGCTTAATGGGCATAGATATAACTATGTGCTGTGTGGAATTCTCTTTTGGTTGATTATTTCTCCCCATTCAAAACATTCTTGTATACGCATAACCATGCAATCATCAGACATAAAACTGCTGCCCGCCCAGCCTACTTCAATAGGCTTATTAGATCCGTAAATATGGTAAAATCTACTTATCTTCCCTTCTGTTTTGGAAGCAAGCGCTTTGCGTTGTGTGTGCACTCTTTGCACGCACCACTGTCATATGCGCTTCTACACCTTCCGCGCATGTGTAATGGCTAAAAAAAGAAAATGGTGACATCTGTGTGGGTGGGCAGAGTCTCACATGGCAGCCACTGCCGGTTCTTCGAACCACCGGTGGCTGCTGCTACCGGTACACCCAAACCAGCCTGAACCAGTAGCATTTCACCCTTGTACAAGACATATAGAAGACCCTGTTCCCTCATGGTTTTATTCCTACATGTTTCCCAACTAGTTGGTGAACAATTCAAGGGATATACAGTACTCTAAATCCTCTGGCTGAGGAATTCTGGAAGTTGAAGTCCACAAGTCTTAAAGTTGCCATGGTTGGAGAACTGTTCCCAAATTTCCATATGCCAAGTTGTATGACATCAAATATAATACCCCAAAGAAGAAACTAGTGATGCTATTTTTTCTAGGTTACTAAAGAAAGACAGACAGGAAAGCCCCACAAAAGAGATGAATTTGAACACATAACCTACCTTTTTATATCAACAGAGCTTTCTAGAGAAAGCAGAAGCTATCCAACACTAAGTAAAAGGGGAAAATACCTGCTAAAATGTGATGCAGCAAATACACTACATTTTCAGGATATTGCCAAAACAGTCCCAGAAAAGACTTTCAAAAACACTAGTCTATTAACCTTCTTCAAATTCATGGTCTCACAATATAAGAAAGCTATAATCAAAGACATTTGGAAGAGTAATATTAGAAAATACCCCAACTCTGTGTCTAAAATTGTAGGATAGTGTTCTGTCGGGCTCTCTGGTGGAATCCTCCCAAAAATTCACAGGTACAAATTTCATACACACACACGTTTGAAAATTCAAAACAATGTTCTTTATAATGAAAATTCACTTAAACCAAGCCCTCTTTTGGTGTAGCAAAGAGCACTCATCCCCAAACAAACTGGTAATTTGTACAAGTCCCTTATCAGTTCTGCGATACTTAGCCTGCAGCTGTGAGGCAATTCACAGTCCTTCTTCTTTCACAAAGTGACACACACTTTGCTCTGCTTTAGTTTCAAAGCGGGGAAAAATCAGCACACAAAAAGTCAAAGTCAGTAAAGCAGTCACGAAACACAACGATCAGATAATCCTCTACAATGGCCAAACCCACAGGCTGCTATTTATAGCAGCTTCACTAATTACCACAGCCCCACCCAACCACAGGTGGCCTCATTTTCTTTGATAATAATCTCTCAGTTGTTGTTGCCTATGCATCACTCTCCTCATGTGTGGCTGTATCATTAATTCTTGTTCTGAATCCAAGGAGGAGCTAGATAATTGATCTCCTTCTGAGCTGTCTGCCACACTCTCCTCCTCCCTGTCACTCATGTCTTCTTGGTCAGAGGAGCCTTCATCATCAGATTCCATGGGGGGGGGCTGGCAAAACAGGCCTGCAGCATGTGGATGTCTCCCCCACATCCACAGTCCTTGGGGCAGGAGCAGGGGCAGAGCTAACCACAACAGATAGAAGGAAGACAGATAGGAAAGCTAATGTACTATGCTAGTGAGGCATTAAAAAAATTAACAGAAATAAGTTGTCCTACTGGTTTTCCCTGAAAATATAACAAGTCCTGAAAATAAAGCCAAGCCTGATTTTTGAGGTGGGCGTAAATATACACCCTCCCCCAAAATAAGCCCTAGTGAAGGAGTGGGAATGGCCAGTACAGTAGGAAGCCCTTCTTTTCCCAGGTCAGCTAATGGCAGCTGGGCCCCTTAATCAGGACCAGTGGATCAGCTGAGCTGATCGGGAGCTGCCTCTCCCTTCTGTCTCTCCCCAATTGTTTAAACCAAGTATGCATTTTACAAAGATTACATTGCAGCCACAGAAAGCAACCTGAGACCCTAGGAAAAAAAGTAGCTGATTTAAAGAGTTGTAGATAGTGTTACATGAGCATCTCTTCCTAAATCATGGAATCCAAAGTGCTGTACAGTCCTATAACCTACTAGTCTTACTGTTATTACTACTAGTAATGACTATTGGTATTCTGCAGAATTTAACATTCAGATCACCGCAAAACTGTAATTTGGAATAAAGTGTCTGGTGATCCCCATTTCTTTTTCTTTCAATTCAGTTGGGGATAGTAAAA
This sequence comes from Erythrolamprus reginae, assembly GCF_031021105.1. Classification (NCBI taxonomy): domain Eukaryota; kingdom Metazoa; phylum Chordata; class Lepidosauria; order Squamata; family Dipsadidae; genus Erythrolamprus; species Erythrolamprus reginae. The sequence goes on along the minus strand of NC_091952.1, from coordinate 183,170,745 downwards.
GACCTAAACGGGTGCTTATGACCAGCAGTGCAACATTCAATAAATTGGAAATCCATTTAAGAAATGTTGTGGGTGTTTATAAATAGCTAGAGAGAAGAACACAGGCCGTTTGGATGGATCTGCAGCCACATTTTACAGCTTTGTAGTCCTATTCAATTCTGCTTTGCTCAACCAGCCTTCCCCCAAACTAGCTTGTTGGGATGTTCATTACAGCCTTGCCCAGAAAATTTAAATCTTGCCATATTTTTGCTTTATTGAACAGCATCTCATTAGCTACTTGAAACAACCCAGCTGAAAGATTGCTTCATCCCATATGGATCTCACCACTTCCTAAGATCATCAGTGAAGGCCCCTTAATTATTCCAGCTGCTCATCCACCTAATGTCAGCAAGAAATATTTCTTGGTAGGCACACTTAAGCTGAAGAGTTCTATTTTGCTTTTATTTTTGCATTTCACCAAATACTGAAATATTTTTTTTCCTTTTATTAGAATACGGCAGCCTTCCTCTCTTGATTATTTACTGTGGCCAAGAATATTTCACTGTTCGATTTTGATCAACCTCTCCCTTACTGGTTCTAATGAGATCATTTTACGATTTTCATACAGTTTGTCATGGATTTTATCTTGTCCTTTTAGTAAAGGTTCCAGAAGGAGAGACATACAGTGTTCCCTCGATTTTCACGGGGGGGGGGTGTATTCTGAGACCGCCTGTAAAAGTCGAATTTCCGCGAAGTAGAGATGCGGAAGTAAATACACTATTTTTGGCTATGAACAGTATCACAAGCCTTCCCTTAACACTTTAAACCCCGAAATTACAATTTCCCATTCCTTTAGCAACCATTTAGATTATTATTCACCATGTTTATTTATTAAACTTTATTAAAAAATATATTTATTAAAGGTGGACGAAAGTTTGGTGACGTTATTGGGTGGGAAAAACCATGGTGTAGGGGAAAAAACGCAAAGTATTTTTTAATTAATATTTTTGAAAAACCGTGGTATAGTCTTTTCGCGAAGTTTGGACTTGCAAAAATCGAGGGAACACTGTATTCCCTTGAACTAGAGAAAATGGAATTGCTATTAAGGCAAGACTGGTCTATTAAATTTTCTTGAGAGCTGTAACTAATACAAACAGGTATTTTACCAGAGGAATTGCATCCTGCCACAACTGAAAGTGCTAAAGGCTTCCTGTTTGTTTCCAAATGCAATTGAAACTAATGGTGTTGACTTACTAAGGTTGGAGAAAAATAAACTTTTACCGTATAAAACTGCACGTTTGTTGAAATTACTGACGGAGTGCTTGATCTAGATACTCCCAATTTTAGAAATGGGATGAGTGAATAAGAGTACTGTCATATTTGTCAGGACCAATCTTCCACCCTTGGCTGACCACTTCCCCAGAAGCACTTTGACTCCCCAGTTAATGACACCAGGCATCAGGGAGGATGGGGGAAGAGCTGCCAAGCATTATTTAACTTCTCCAGGGTGGATCTGGGCCCCCAGCATGGCGTCACTTTAGGACGACGTTTTGAAAACTTTTCAACTACAAGAACTCCTTTATTTGCAATTCTCTACTTGATAATAATTACAGTTTTAGTGTCTGCTGACTGAAATAAAAAAATGATACAAAAACTATGAATTCAACAATCATTAATAATCTTGCAACAAATTTTATTAATCATCAGTATCGGCACACAGCATAATTCCAAAAGTGTGTGTGTATGAATGTTTGTGTGTGTGCACAGATGCAAATATTTAATCAGATAAAGAAGGTTATTATTTTTTTCTTTTGGGAGAAAGTCTTCTAACAATCTTCTAAAGTGGCCCAAAAGGATGGTAATGTTTCCATTGTTTTTTTTATTGCTTGCTCCCCACTTTTTCTAATTTCTTGTTCAGTTCTTGTTCGGGCGTGTTTAGAGAAGCAGCCACACCCACCCAAGTTTATTGCTTGGGGACACAGCAGGCAATTAGAAGGAGCCACAGCCACAACTTGTATGGCTTCTGGTTTGTATGCAGGAGCCTTCAGCAATGGGATGATGGAGGAGGAATGGGAATCCCTCTTCTTTCCAATTCCATAATAGCAATAGCATTTAGACTCATATACTTTATACTTATAGACTTCATAGTACAGTAGTACCTCTAGATATGAGCTGCTCCACATGCGAGTATTCCAAGTTAGGAGCCGAGACGTGAACAAAATTTCTGTTCGACACCCGAGCTCAAATTCGGGATACGAGCCGAGCTTCCACTAGGTGGTGCAAGAATTCCTTGCTTCCAGTTATCTCGGCGTGAAAAACAAAGTCTAAAGGCATTCGTTCAAGATGCGAGTTGATCAACATACGAGCTCGGGTCTAGAACGAATTAGACTCGTATGTCGAGGTACCAGTGTACTTATAGACTTCATAGTGCTTTTACAGCCCTCACTAAGTGGTTTACAGAATCAGCATATTGCCCCCTCAAAATTTGGGTCCTCATTTTAACTAACTCGGAAGGATGGAAGGCTGAGTCAACCTTGAGCTGGTGGTGAGATTTAAACTGGTGAACTAAGCTAACAATTAGCTGAAGTAGCCTGCAGTGCTGCACTCTAACCACTGCGCCCACAAGAGAAGACAGGGGATGAAGGAATCCATTGACATAGGCATGGAAGCCAGTGGTTGGTTTCACTTACCTTTGCTACTGGTTTGGTATGCGCAGAACATTTTTGATAATGTTCGGGTGGAAGGGCAGAGCTTCCCATCACCGCTATGGGTAGCAACCCACCGCCACTACCAATCTGGGGTGAACCTGTAGCAACCCACCACTGATGGAAGCTGAGCTGAGCTGAATATTCAGATATATAGGAAATCTAAAGAGATTAAGCAGTAAATTCAGGCGTCAGCCTTATGAGATGTCCAGTCAAACTCACTATCAGGAGTAATTAGCTCTGCCATTTACATTAACAGAATCTTGTAAGTTTGAAATTACATTCCCCTCTCCCTTTACAATCCAAGAAACTAGGGAGAGTTTCTCCTGATACACATTTGCCATTCTCCCATTCCTTATGTGGGTTCAGTTGCCTAGTCCAGTGATGGCGAACCTGTGGCACAGGTGCCACAGATGGCATGCGGAGCCACATCTGTTAGCATGCGAGCTGTTGCCCTAGCTCAGCTCCAATGTGCATGTGTGTGCTGGCCAGCTGATTTTTGGCTCATGCAGAGGCTCTGGGAGGGCATTTTTGGATTCTAGAGAGCCTCCAGGGGGATGGCGAGGGCGTTTTTACCCTCCCCTGGCTCCAGGGAAGCCTTTGGAGCCTGGTGAGGGTGAAACATGAGCCTACTGGGCCCACCATAAGTTGGGAAACAGACTGTTCCCAGCCTCCAGAGGGCCTCCGGGGGTAGGGGAAGCTGTTTTCGTCCTCCACAGGCATTGAATTATGGGTATGGCCACTTGCACATGCATAATAGCCCATGGCCACACTCTTTCGGCACCTGAGAAAAAAAAGGGTTGCCATCACTGGCCTAGTCTGTGTCTCTTCCTCCTTTCTCCCAAGGCCATTCCCACATACTATTACATCAGAAGACAAAGGACAAATAATAGAGCAGTGGTGCTGATTATATAAAGATCACATCAATGAACAGATTAGAATAATTACAAGCAGGCATGAAGTATGAAGCTCTGCAAAACAAAACAAAAACATGTATGTATTATGTATGCTTAGGAAGGAGAGAAATACCAGTAAAATAATAATAATTAATAATAATTTATTGGATTTGTATGCCGCCCCTCTCCGTAGACTCGGGGCGGCTAACAACAATGATAAAAACAGCAGTTAACAATCCAATAATAAAACAACTAATTATAAAACCAAACATACACACAAACATACCATACATAACTTGTAATGGCCTAGGGGGAAGGAATATCTCAACTCCCCCATGCCTGGCAGTATAAGTGAGTCTTGAGTAGTTTACGAAAGACAGGGAGGGTGGGGGTCGTTCTAATCTCCGGGAGGAGTTGGTTCCAGAGGGCCGGGGCCGCCACAGAGAAGGCTCTTCCCCTGGGGCCCGCCAAACGACATTGTTTAGTCGACGGGACCCGGAGAAGGCCAACTCTGTGGGACCTTATTGGTCGCTGGGATTCGTGCGGTTCTGGAGGTAATCTGGTCCCATGCCATGTAGGGCTTTAAGCCAGGATGAAGGATTGGGAACTACCACAAATTACTGCTATTGCTCCTCCCAATCTCCCTCATAGCCCAAACCACTCTCCTTCCTATTCCTCCTAACTCAACGAAACTGGGCCAGTAAAAAAAAAAAAGTTTTGTTTTTCACCTTTGGTGCATATCATCACCCTGTAATGCTGTAATTCTGTAGTTCACCCCAGATCCACACACTTTATTGCTTGGAAACCTTTACTAGATCAAAGGCCCCAAAGGAGGACTGGGAGGATATTCCAGGCGCTCCAGCCAAAGCCCTTTTTACAATCTCTTGGAATTTGGACAAAATGGTTTTGAACCTGCATGAATGCCTTCCCCACTTCACTCCTCCACTAAGCCCATCAAAGGCTTAGAAATTGATTTAGAGCCTGCCTTCTTTCACCACGCAGCCCTGTAACAGGTGTGCAAAGATAATAGAAATCACATACTCCCATTCCTCATGAAGAAAATGCAAAGAGATCATCAAACGGATGTCTACTCAAACAGAGCCAGAAATACAATCCCACCCCCCACCCCCAATTACAGTCTTTAAAAAACAGCTCAAGTATACACAAAATTGTTTCTTTACAATTAAGGCAACAATTTGTGTTTTTTCTTCGGCACCAAAACTGTAAATCGTATAGGAAAGAAAGCACAGCAGGAGACTATTCCCCAGGCTGATAATTTGAACATAATTTAGTTTACAGTTAACTCTCAGACTTCTACAATGTCCTTTATCATCTATGAAACTGTTTCCACACTGCTCATTACCATTACCCATAACAAGACAGGAAAAGATGTTTTGATGCAAAACAGAAAAGGCGCTGATGGGGATGTGGAGTGGGGAAGGTCTTTCTTCAGTCTGCAATATATTTAAGAGGATTTTCTGTAAATCTACCCAGGCAATCCAAGAAAGGAGGAAGAATCTTGGGCTTAGGAAATCTAGGAAGTCAGGGGATGCCATACATCCCTTTATGGAGAGAAGCGAATTTTCCTATGTCGTTTCCTTGTCTTTTACCTTCCTGACTTTCGACACATCTTTGTTGTTCCTGGATAGAAACATGGGCAGTAGCCACCCCTCAGCTTGAAGCCATCATTTCTGGTTCTGAAACTTTGGCCATGCTAACAAGATTGGATCTGAGTGAAGGGTACCATGATGGAGAAGATTGGCATGCAATAATTATACCGTATTTTTTAGATTATAAGACGCACCGGTGTATAAGATGCACCAAGATTTCAAAGAGAAAATAATGTTTTTGTTATCCCCGGCCCCCAGGAGCACTCTGCAAGCCTCCCAAACCATCTGCAAACCCTCTTTTTCACAAAATGGGGGAGTTTTCACCTTCCCCAGCCCCCAGGAGCACTCTGCAGGCCTCCCAAATCCTCTGTGTGCCCCATTTTTGTGAAAAACAGGCCCATTTTTCGCAAAAATGGGACGCAGGAGCGGGGCTTCAGGAGGCCAAAAATAGATGTATTCGGTGTGTAAGGCGCACCGACATTTCCACCCTCTTTTAGGGGGGAAAAGGTGTGTCTTGTACTCTGAAAAATATGGTAATAAATTCTTTTTTGAGGATTGTTTCCATCACATTGAATTATATAAAGTTATTATAAAGTTATGATCCACTGTTATTATAATCCTGAGTCTTTTGGGATTGGGCGGCATAGAAGTTGAATGAATGAATGAATGAATGAATGAATGAATGAATGAATGAATGAATGAATGATATAATGAATGATATAATGAATGAATGATATAATAAATGAATGATATAATGAATGAATGAATAAATAAATAAATAAATAATCAATCCACCGTTCTACACATCAAGACATACATTTCAGCCAAAAGGTTCTTAAATATCAACAGCACTATCTGCAGTATAAAGGTGTGAGTTCAACAGAGCTTAATCCGTGGAAATTAGGTACTAAGTTACAGACTAAGAAGCCAAACAACCAAAAGGGTATTGTTAAAATGATGCAGGAAAAAAAATACAAAATAAGATTTACAGTCAAACAATTAAGAGTGAGTATTATGTCCAAATGAAAGGAGGAAAAATAAGCAAAACCTGTAACAACAGTATATGCATATTAGACTAACTACATATAATTCAGTAAAAAATTATGCGGAGAAATCATCTGATTAAAGTTTCAAACAACAAATGTGACATTTTAGAATTGAATCCCATCTATCAGAGAAAACTAGAATGTGATCTTTTGAACATAAATGTAGGATGTGCAGTGAATCCATTGTTTGTGGAACTTAAAAGCACAGGTGTGGAGAGGATATATGCTTGCATTAACTTTTCATATTTTGAGTTCTCCAGCATGCTATTTAAAGAGAAGCACTTATTAATTCTGCGCATAAGAGAATGACTATAAAAACAACCACCGTTGTTTTGATTCAGTTATGGCAACAGCAAGAGTTGGGATCCTAGATGTAGCCAAGTAAGCAAAGCATATTATTTTGCTCTTCAGAAATGCTCTAAGTCAGTGGCAGTGTTCCCTCTAATTTTTTTGGGGGGTGGGCGGAAAAGTATAGTGTCTGAGCGGCAGTCCGTTTGAGACTGGGCAGCACAGAATGAATGAATGAATGAATGAATAAATGAATGAATGAATGAATGAATAAATAAATAAATAATAAACAAACAAACAAATAAAAAACCCACCCTGTTTTGCCTCAGAGAATTTCAAAATAAAACACTGTACTGTGTGTCTATAACAGTGAGCTCATAATAGGGCAACTCTATCAATATTAAAATGCCACTTAAATAGTTGAGCTAGTTTCAAACTAGATTTTGATTTTCTTTCTCTTTTCCTTACTCCCATTCTTTTTCTTTCTCTTTTCCTTCCTCTCTTTTTTCTATCTGTTTCTCTCTTCCTCTCTTCCTCTCTTCCTCTCTCCCTCCTTCCCTCTCACTCTTTCCCTCTCTTTCTCTGCCTCCTTTCCTTTGAATTTCTCTCTCTCTCCATTTCTTTCTTTCTCTCTTCCTTCCTCTCTTTTTTCTCTCTCTCTCTTCCTTTTTTTCATGCCCTGCAACACCACTCACGCGCACAAACACGTTTTTGGGGACAGAAGTGTGGGGGCTTCCCAGGAAACTTTCCCTTTTTCCACCCAGGACCGGAAGAAGGTGGCCATCGGATTCGGGGCAAAAAGGCAGTCTGCTTTTGCAAAAGGTTGGCGATCAGCTTCTGGGCAGGTTTGGAAAACTCTGAGTTGATGATGATTTTTAAGTGAGCAATTGCTCACTGCTCAGCTTAGAGGGAACTATGGTTAGCGGTCTCCAAACTTTGCTGCTTGGCATCCAACAGTGGAGGAAGAGGGGCACCAGCAGCAGGCTGGTGTGTACATGGGTGCGCTTACATCTGACATGTGCGAGGGGTGTGTGTGTTGTGTACTGGCATGCATCTTAACTTGCACAAATTGAGTTGCACGTTTGTGTGCAGGCCTGCCAGCCCACCACTTGTGCAAGACACTTCGTGTATGCATACATGCGCACTGGCACACTTTCTTGTTCCGGTTCCAAATAGACCACCGCCCGGTAGTTACCTAGAGGTTAGGGGCCTCTGTTCTAGATAGCTGCCACATCGAGTATTGAATTAATACTCAATACTCTTGTGTAAATGAATGAGTTTATTCCATTCCTACAGGGGAATATTACATATTAAAACTTGGAGATACTGACACTATATTTCTGGGTAATTCAGTCCCCCTTGACTTGAGATTTGTATAGATCACTCTTCCTGTTACACTCCTGGGTATTTCACACATTTTTTAAAAAAAAGAAGATTAATTCAAATTTCACTCTGAGTTACAAAGGTATAAAGCCTGGGTAACAGCTTATTTTCAAGCACGTCACTTGAAAAATATTTAAGGTGAAAATAGAAGCATCTCTAGATAAACCATTTCCCTTAATTTGGATTTCAAAGTGAGAGAGAGATCTGAACCGAAACGTGGTAGACAAATCAGAATCTATAATTGAAGTTCTTTGGTTACTCCTAATACCAGCCTTCTCCAAAGTGATGCAATTCAAATGTTTTGCATTCAAATTCCCACAAGCGGCAGGCGGGCTGAAATTTCCTAACAACATGACATTATAAACTTTAAGTGTATGACAGCATATGAAGAAATGACAGTATGGATGAATGCATACGTACAATAATTTGCATACATAATTTTCCCAAGCATTTAAGGGATTTAAAGTGATCTTTTGAAAATGTCTCCACATTCACTTTTGGATCTAATGAGATATGATGTTTCATAGCCAAGTTACACTGAACTGCTAAATTTCTAAACCGCTTCAGAATTTCTCTAGCTGATCCCTTTACAAGTTGGCAATGCTGTTTTATTATGGACAGAGAATAAACGTTCACCCTTCTCCACTTCTGAAATACTGCATGTAAAGATGCACAGCCTGTTTTCGAAGCAATGCCTGTCCTCACAAGGCCTTTTCTGAGGTCACTGAGTAGGTGGAGAACGACAAGTTGTGCCAAAAGTATCAGTGGAGTCAGCAAACACAACTATCAAGAAGACACTAACTAAGGAGTCCACAGGGAAAAGAAAACAAGAAGTGCAAAAGTGGTTCATCTTGCATGGATATCCAGTTGTTAGATGTGTTTTATTTAAATACAGTGGAGAAAATGCACAAACCCAAGGCACCAGCGTAAATTATAAATGCCAACTAGCCAAACAGCATTTGTGCGGCTCCTTCACTGGGTCAGGGTTGGCTTTGGCTTACCTTGGCATCCTTCTTTCCAACCCTAAAAATCAATTACTTATTGCAAGCATCTAGCACGTGGGAATGGCATTTCTTTATCCCACTTTATGCTTTTTATTCTGTTTACTCTTCATACAGTTCGAGGGAGGTAATGTCAGGGCAATCCCTTTTCTTAAAAGTCACGTTTATCTCGAGAGCTGTTATGATTAAAAGTGAATTTAAAGCTGAACTTAGATGCTCCAACAACTAGGCAGAGTCCCTTGCAAACTGCTAGCAGCACTCTGCTGGTTTGTCCTGAGTGGTTTAAAGGTCCACACTTATGCTGATGTGTAGACTTCAGAAATTTGTAAACAATATTGTCAACTTTCTCTAACCGTAGGCAAAACATAAATACTTAGATAGATGACCCCAGATAAACCTCATTCTAAATAAACACTGCCCCTTTTTTTACCCCTTCCTTTAGTGCAAACAAAATGTAAATCTAAAAATAAGCCATGTAATCACTTGCGGCAACAGAGATTTCTCAACAAGCCACCCACTTGAATAATGGCTGTCTCAGCATATAACTATGTACCTACATGGCTAAAACAAATACTGTAGAAACATAGAAACATAGAAGTCTGACAGCAGAAAAAGACCTCATGGTCCATCCAGTCTGCCCTTATACTATTTTCTGTATTTTATCTTAGGATGCATATATGTTTATCCCAGGCATGTTTAAATTCAGTTACTGTGGATTTATCTACCACGTCTGCTGGAAGTTTGTTCCAAGGATCTACTACTCTTTCAGTAAAATAATATTTTCTCATGTTGCTTTTGATCTTTCCCCCAACTACCTTCAGATTGTGTCTCCTTCTTCTTGTGTTCACTTTCCTATTAAAAACACTTCCATCCTGGACCTTATTTAACCCTTTAATATATTTAAATGTTTCGATCATGTCCCCCTTTTCCTTCTGTCCTCCACACTATACAGATTGAGTTCATTAAGTCTTTCCTGATACGTTTTATGCTTAAGACCTTCCACCATTCTTGTAGCCCGTCTTTGGACCCGTTCAATTTTGTCAATATCTTTTTGTAGGTGAGGTCTCCAGAACTGAACACAGTATTCCAAATGTGGTCTCACCAGCATTCTATATAGCGGGATCATAATCTCCCTCTTCCTGCTTGTTATACCTCTAGCTATGCAGCCAAGCATCCTTCTTGCTTTCCCTACCGCCTGACTGCACTGTTCACCCATTTTGAGACTGTCAGAAATCACTACCCCTAAATCCTTTTCTTCTGAAGTATTTGCTAACACAGAACTGCCAATACAATACTCAGATTGAGGATTCCTTTTCCCCAAGTGCATTATTTTACATTTGGAAACATTAAACTGCAGTTTCCATTGCTTTGACCATTTATCTAGTAAAGCTAAATCATGTACCATATTACAGACCCCTCCAGGAATATCAACCCTATTGCACACTTTAGAGTCATCGGCAAATAAGCAAACCTTCCCTACCAAACCTTCCCCTATGTCATTCACAAACATATTAAAAAGAATAGGACCCAGAACAGACCCTTGTGGCACACTGCTTGTAACCTGACTCTGCTCAGAATACTCGCCGTTAACAATAACTCTCTGATGTCTACGCTTCAGCCAGCCTGTATATATATATATAGTGACAGGAGACACAGAATGATGAGGTTTAATTTTTTTCAGGCTTTTACTCATCCATTAAACTTTGGACTGGTACACATCAAAAAGATAGTCCAGACTTTAGAGACCTTATCTCTTGACAGTTCTAATGATAAATGAGGGCCTACACCAACCCCCCTTTTCAAAAAAAATCAAACATGCCATACCTGACTCACACATGGCTGAACTGAAAGGACAGATATGGAAGTCCACATTCCTCATTCTCTTCACTTTTTGCGTTCACAGTAATCTTTCAGCTGATGTAAACACACACATTGTGCTGTTTGGAACAGAGACCACCCAGCAGTAGACTGGATCTTTCATTATCTGTCTTTTGTAGTAGCGTTCTGCCTACAATCTGCTTACAGATTGTATGTTTTTAAGAAAGAATCTGAAACAAATGAACAACAGACTTAAATTCAATTTTTAATCCAAAATTGTTCCACTTTTAGTCTTGTGAGGTCTTGTAAGTCAGAATATCAGTCTAAAACATTATAGTCTCATTTTATAAATAGTGCTAAAAGAGATGCCTATTGCCAAGCCGGATCATTTTGCAACTTCCTCACCTTCCCTAAACCATCATTTTTACCCCTACAATTAATTTTATTATTAATTGCTATTACCTACATGTACTAAGGTATGATGAAAAGCCCAACAAAACAAAACCACATTATTAACCCATTGAATAACCTTCCACAGAAGGCCAAAGCTAACTATTAACATTCCAACAGCCAACACAAAAAGAGTGCATTCTTTAAAAAATGCCCTGAAATCATATGGGGAGCCCTATAGTCTTATACATCTGTAATAATTTAGAACAGATTTAAACTAGAGCCATCAGCAAACAGAATAGAGGAATCACGCCTTATGTTAACCTATTAAATCCTTTCAAAAGCTATGAACTTATAGAGAATAGAATAGAATAGAATAGAATTTTTATTGGCCAAGTGTAATTGGACACACAAGGAATTTGTCTTGGTGCATATGCTCTCAGCGTACATAAAATAAAATATACATTTGTCAAGAATCATGTGGAACAACACTTAATGATTGTCATAGGGGTCAAATAAGCAATGAAGAAGCAATATTAATAAAAATCTTAGGATATAAGCAACAAGTTACAGTCATACAGTCAACATGGGAGGAAATGGGTGATAGGAACAATGAGAAAAACTAGTAGAATAGAAGTGCAGATTTAGTAGAAAGTCTGAAAGTGTTGAGGGAATTATTTGTTTAGTAGAGTGATGGCGTTCGGGAAAAAACTGTTCTTGTGTCTAGTTGTCTCGGTATGCAGTGCTCTATAGCAGTGATTTTCAACCTTTTTTGAGCCGCGGCACATTTTTTACATTTACAAAACCATGGGGCACATTGAGGGAGGGGGGGGGAGTAAAAAAAATTTGGACAAAAAAATTCTCTTTCTCTTCCTCCCTTTCACTCTATTTCCCTCTCCCTCCCTCCCTCTTTCTCTCCCTTTCTTTTTTCTCTCTCTCCATCCCTTTCTCTCTTTCACCTTCCCTCTCTCTCTCTCTCTGTCTCATTCTCTTTCTTTTTCTCTTTCTTGCTTTCTTTCTCTCTCTGTCTCTCTCTCTCTCTTTCTTTCTCTCTCTTGCTTTCTTTCTCTCTCTCTTTCTCTCTCTGAGCTTCGCAGCACACCTGACCATGTCTCACGGCACACTAGTGTGCCACGGCACACTGGTTGAAAAACACTGCTCTATAGCGACGTTTTGAGGGTAGGAGTTGAAACAATTTGTGTCCAGGATGTGTGGGGTCAGTAAATATTTTGCCCGTCCTCTTTTTGACTCGTGCAGTATACAGGTCCTCAATGGAAGGAAGGTTGGCAGCAATTGTTTTTTCTGCATAAATTAAGAAGGTTCTAGATTTGTGGGTCCAGGTGCTTAAAAGACTTCACCACAGACTTAAAAGCTCCTTCAGAGAACGGATCCTCCTTGGGGGAACATGAAGGTAAAAGTTCCCCTTGCACATATGTGTTAGTTCTTCCCAACTCTAGGGGGCGGTGCTCATCTCCGTTTCAAAGTCGAAGAGCCAGCAGTGTCCGAAGACATCTCTGTAGTCATGTGGCCGGCATGATTAAGGCTTCCCACCAAAGGTGGTCCCTATTTTTCTCCTTGCATTTTTATGTGCTTTCGAACTGCTAGGTTGGCAAATGCTGGGACAAGTAACAGGAGTGCACTAGGGATTCGAATTACCGAACATAGAACATAGAGACATATTGTTTTAGAGATAAATAAGGAAAGGACTGCAGGGGTATTAAACTGGCGGCCCACGGGCTGGATGTATCACACGCTGGCCACACCCACCCCATGTATCACACGCTGTATCACACGCTGGCCACACCCACCCCATGAATGGGGAAAATGTTGTGAAACGTCACATGACAGCAATGTGTCGTGGCATGTTTGACACCAGTATACTAGAAAGTTTGTGATTGGAGGGCAAGCAAGCACAAGTAGTTTAAACTTGTAGCAAATATTGAAAAAGACCTAAAAGTTACTTATCACATAAAACACAAAACGACAAGTTATCAGCAAGGTTTAATAGTAATTATATGCTTAAACTTTATTATTATTATTATTATTATTATTATTATTATTATTATTATTATTATTATTATTATTACTATTACTATTACTATTACTATTATTAATTAGATTTGTATGCCGCCCCTTTCCGTAGACTCGGGGCGGCTCACAACACAATAAAAACAGTTAATGACAAATCTAATAATTTACAATTTAAAATATTTGTTAAAAACCCCATTATTAAACAGACATACATACAAGCATACCATACATAAATTGTATAGGCCCGGGGGAGATATTTCAGTTCCCCCATGCCTGACGACAAAGGTGGGTTTTAAGGAGTTTACGAAAGGCAAGGAGGGTAGGGGCAGTTCTAATCTCTGGGGGGAGCTGGTTCCAGAGAGTTGGGGCCGCCACAGAGAAGGCTCTTCCCCTGGGGCCCGCCAACCGACATTGTTTATTTGACGAGACCCGGAGAAGGCCAACTCTGTGGGACCTAATCGGTCGCTGGGATTCGTGCTGCAGAAGGCGGTCTCGGAGATATTCTGGTCCGATGCCATGAAGGGCTTTAAAGGTCATAACCAACACTTTGAATTGTGACCGGAAATTGATCGGCAACCAATGCAGACTGCGGAGTGTTGGTGTAACATGGGCATACCTGGGTAAGCCCATGATTGCTCTCGCAGCTGCATTCTGCACGATCTGAAGTTTCCAAACACTTTTCAAAGGTAGCCCCATGTAGAGAGCATTACAGTAGTCGAACCTCGAGGTGATGAGGGCATGAGTGACTGTGAGCAGTGAGTCCCGGTCCAAATAGGGCCGCAACTGGTGCACCAGGCGAACCTGGGCAAACGGCCCCCTCGCCACAGCTGAAAGATGGTTCTCTAATGTGAGCATATGTTTCCCAATGTTTTAAGTTGGCATATTACCCTCCGTTCAACTGGGGAAAATGTCAATTACAGTAATTGCAATTTTTTACCTCAATATGATGTGAAAAAAATCTTAATATTGTCATGTTTTGCACTAGTAATATCCATTTCATATTCCTCATGCCTATCTAAATGTCACATTGAACGCTGAACTTTGGCTCTAATTACAACTGTTTCTGTAATAAACACAAATAAAAACAATTAAATAAATTATATTTAATACATTGGATACAATCATTCAATCTCAATTACACATTTAAAGCCAATTTGAAGATTTTGACAGCACAATCCTACACGTGGCTACCAAAATTTAGTGATGCTTGCTGTCAAGTAAATGGATACAGCATCTCAGTCTAAATCATATTAAAACAAAGGAGCAAATATTCAGAAGAATGAAAGCAATAATGACTTTAAATTAAGGCCAAGATTTAGTGTGACCAGAGATCTCTATTTAAACTAAGGGTTTTTTTTAATTGTTGTCAAATATTTTAAGTACAGGACTGCAATTCTCACTAAGGAAGTAAAGATCACTTACTGAGTAAATATTAACAAAATTACTGGGTTAGAGAATTTGAGCCAAATGGATATTGCAAACTTTACTTCAAAAGTGACATTAAATTAGCAGGAACCACAATTTGACAAGCAGTTCCAACTGAATTTAAGGTAGATATAGATCTGGCTTAACTCATACTAAGTACAACTGAACGATAGCATATGGCTGTAACATAGCGGCAGTACTTTTCAATGAGATATTTTTTTCCCCAAGAGATTATGATGAAAAGTCACGCCAATATGTAATTATTAAATAAAGCCTCAGCTCTCTTCCATTTAAGCAACTTGATTTCATTATTATCCATAAACTAGCTAAGTTAAGACTTAGGAAACTCTTGTGTAAACATCTACATTCTATTTATACAGAAGTGCAAATCTTCATATGAGAAATTATATGAACACATGTTCATCTGATGTATTTTTATTATTGAATGATATTATTGTATGTTTATATGCATATCTATGGGTTGTCTGTCTGACTGTCTATCTGTCTGTCTGTACATCTATCTATCTATCTATCTATCTATCTATCTATCTATCTATCTATCTATCTATCTATCTATCTATTTAGACTTAGCTTTGACATAAAACTTGATAATATAAATTACTGTAACTAATGAAAGCCATTAGATTTCAGATAATCCTTGCTTAATGATTGCTCTGTTTAGAGACCAAATTTATGCTGAAAAGGCAAGTTTACAACCAGTCCTTGCACGTATAATGCATCATTGTAAGAGCCATGGTGGCGCAGTGGTTAGAATGCATTACTGCAGGCTACTACTGCCAACTGCCAGTAGTTCAGCAGTTCGATTCTCACCTGCTCTAGGTTGACCCAGCCTTCCACATTTACAAAGTTGGTAAGATGAGGACCCAGATTTATTTATTAATTGGATTTACATGCCGCCCCTCACCAAGGACTCAAGGCAATTGTTGGGGGCAACAGGCTGACTCTGTAAATTGCTTAGAGAGGGCTTCAAAAGCATTAAGAAGTGGTATATCTCTGGCGGGCACCTCTCAGCAGCTTTCGATACCATCGACCATGGTATCCTTCTGCGCTGACTGGAGGGGTTGGGAGTGGGAGGCACTGTTCTTCAGTGGTTCTCCTCCTACCTCTCCAGTCGGTCGCAGTCGGTGTTAGTGGGAGGTCAGAGGTCAACCTCTAGGTTTCTCCCTTGTGGGGTGCCTCAGAGGTCAGTCCTCTCCCCCCTACTATTTAATATCTACATGAAACTGCTGGCTGGGATCAGCCAAGAGCATGGGGTGAGGTATCATCAGTACGCTGATGATACCCAGCTGTACATCTCCACCCCATGTCCAGTCAACGAAGCAGTGAAAGTGATGTGCCGGTGCCTGGAGGCTGTTAGGGTCTGGATGGGTGTCAACAGACTCAAACTCAACCAGGATAAGATGGAGCGGCTGTGGGTTTTGCCTCCCAAAGACAATTCCATCTGTCCATCCATTACCCTGGGGGGGATTCTTGACCCCCTCAGAGAGGGTCCGCAACTTGTGTGTCCTCCTTGATCCACAGCTTATATTAGAGAACCATCTTTCAGCTGTGGCGAGGGGGGCGTTTGCCCAGGTTTGCCTGGTGCACCAGTTGCGGCCCTATCTGGACCGGGACTCACTACTCACAGTCACCCATACCCTCATCACCTTGAGGCTCGACTACTGTAATGCTCTCTACATGGGGCTACTTTTGAAGAATGTTCGGAAACTTCAGATCGTGCAGAATGCAGCTGTGAGAGCAATCACGGGCTTCCCCAGGTATGCCCATGTTACACCAACATTCCACAGTCTGCATTGGTTGACGATCAGTTTCCGGTCACAATTCAAAGTGTTGGTTATGACATATAAAGCCCTTCATGGTATCGGACCAGAATATCTCTGGGACCGCCTTCTGTGGCACGAATCCCAGTGACCAGTTAGGTCCCACAGAGTTGGCCTTCTCCGGGTCCCGTCAATGAAACAATGTCATCTGGCAGGACCCAGGGGAAGAGCCTTCTCTGTGGCAGCCCCGACCCTCTGGAATCAACTCCCCCTGGAGATTAGAACTGCCCCCACCTTCCTCGCCTTTTGCAAACTCCTTAAAAGCCACCTTTATCGTCAGGCATTGGAAAATTGATTTCCCTGGGCCGTTCCCACTTTTGTGTATGCTTTTGTGTATGAGATGCATGATTGTCTTTTATTTCAAGGGTTTTAAAGTGTTTTTAAGTATTGGATTTGTATTGTTTCTTGTTGTGAGCCGCTCCAAGTCTACGGAGAGGGGAGACATACAAGTCAAGTCAAGTCAGTCAAGTCAAGTCAAGTCAAGTCAAGTCAAGTCAAGTCAAGTCAAGTCAAGTCAAGTCAAGTCAAGTCAAGTCAAGTCAAGTCAAGTCAAGTCAAGTCAAGTCAAGTCAAGTCAATAAATATACTGTAAGTCTAAGTGCTATTGCTATCATCCCTGCAGTCATATGATCAACATTTTGGAGCTCTGAAGATGGCGAGTATTTCAAGCTGTAGCAACACCCTGCAGCCACATGAGTATCATTTTCACGCTTTATACATGACTCCCAACAAGCAAAGTCCATGTAGAAGCTCACAGTGAAATTGCGACTTGTATTCACACATCTCTTAACAACCAAAGAGGGAAGAGTTATTGCAGATTCAATGTGGAAATCTGACATATCGCTTAGCACCTTTGTCACTTAGTGACAGAATTGCCAGCCCCAATTGTGGTCATTAAGTGAGGTCTAAGTATTCTTTACAAGAATGTCAGGGATAGATTACAGTACAGTGATCCCTCTATTCCGTTCCAAGACCCCTCGCGATAATCAATTTTTCGCGATGTAGGGTTGCGGAAGTAAAAACACCATCTGCGCATGCACACCCTTTTTTCTATGGCCGCGCATGCGTAGATGGTGGAGTTTGCGTTCCCCGCCGCCCACGCAAAGGGGAAACCCCGATTCGGCTCCTCACTGCTGCTGCGCTACTGAGCAGATCAGCTGCTGGGCGGCCGAAGGAACCTTCCCTGGGTCTTCCCCCTCTTGCTGGCGGGCGGGGCGAGCGGCGGGCATCAGCGAGGAGCCGGGGTTTCCCCTTTGCGTGGGCGGCCGGGAAGACCCAGGTTGGGGGTTCGGGGGGGTGCTGGGAAGCCCCCCAGGCCGGCTGCAACCTTTTAAAACAGCCGCGCCGCTTCCCAGCTGAGTCCTGAAGCCAAACGCGGAAGTTCGCCTTTGGCGTTTGGCTTCAGGACTCAGCTGGGAAGCGGCGCAGCTGTTTTAAAAGGTCGCAGCCGGCATGGGGGGCTTCCCAGCACCCCCCGAACCTGGGTTGGGGGTTCGGGGGGGTGCTGGGAAGCCCCCCAGGCTGGCTGCGACCTTTTAAAACAGCCGCGCCGCTTCCCAGCTGAGTCCTGAAGCCAAACGCAGAAGTTTGCCTTTGGCGTTTGGCTTCAGGACTCAGCTGGGAAGCGGCGCAGCTGTTTTAAAAGGTCGCAGCCGGCATGGGGGGCTTCCCAGCACCCCCCGAACCTGGGTTGGGGGTTCGGGGGGGTGCTGGGAAGCCCCCCAGGCTGGCTGCGACCTTTTAAAACAGCCGCGCCGCTTCCCAGCTGAGTCCTGAAGCCAAACGCAGAAGTTTGCCTTTGGCGTTTGGCTTCAGGACTCAGCTGGGAAGCGGCACGGCTGTTTTAAAAGGTCGCAGCCGGCCTGGGGGGCTTCCCAGCACCCCCCCGAACCCGGGTTGGGGGCTCGGGGGGGTGCTGGGAAGCCCCCCAGGCCAGCTGCGACCTTTTAAAACAGCCGCGCCGCTTCCCAGCTGAGTCCCGAAGCCAAACCCGGAAGTGGGGGTTTTTTTAATTAATATTTTTTTAAAAATCGCGATATAGCGTTTCGCGAAGATCGAGATCGCGAAACTCAAGGGATCGCTGTACTCTGTTTTATTTAGAACAGATGAAAAATGTTATTTTATATGGTCCAGTTACTTTAAGGTGAATGAAATACTTGATCAGAAAAACAAATGATACACACTGTTTTACACATCCTTTAAGTTTTATAGAATCAGCAATATCAGTTTTCTCTGCTTGTTTTTTTTTGGTGGGGGGAGTGACATATTCACACACAGACTTTATCCTCCGATTATATTTGGCTTACTAATACCAAATGGAAAATATATTTGAAACATTGGACACTGAATATTTTTGAACACTGGACTCAGATATTAATTTTAAGCATGTCTCCTGTGTAGATAAATTATGTTTTAAAGGTTTTATGAAAGAAAAGTAGGTTTTACCAGGCTTATAGTTGTTTTAATCATATACTACATTGGACATACAAAATAAAATGATTGATGTTTTAATAATTAGAAGGGATGTAGAAATCACAAACCATTACCTGGGTAATTTTCCTACATTCGATTTATTAAAGAGACTTGTAGAAGTTTTTGTAATTTTGTGAGAAGAGATGAAGAAAAAATGGAAAAAAAATTAGGGATTGTATGCTGAACTAGTTCCAAATAAAGCTCTTTCTCAGACCTATTCTCCTTAATCGGATTTTGCTAAACAGAATGAAAGGCATATTTATGTATTTATTATTACATGTATAATAATAAATACACAACTAAATGCTTCCTGTTCCCACATTATCCTTTACATCTCCTTTTTTTACTGCTGAAATTTCTACCTGCTTATCTTTTCTGAGTAGATCCTGAGGGTACTTTTTGTTTCCTTTTCATATTACAGTGATCCCTCGAGTTTCGCGATCTCAATCTTCGCTAAACGCTATATCGCGATTTTTCCACCCGATGACGTCACTCTCTTCCTTCCTTTCTCATCTTTCTTTCTCTCTCTCTTTCTCTATCTTGCTTCTTCCTCTCTCACACTCTCTTCCTCCCTCTCTCATCTCTTTCTTTCCTTCTCTCTCTTTCTCTATCTCTCTCCCTCTTGCTCGAGCGGCCGCCTAGCAGCTGATCTGCTCGGCAGCGCAGCACCAGCGAGGAGCCAAAGATCCGGGTTTCCCCTTTCCGTGGGCAGCGGGGAAACCCGGATCTTCGGCTCCTCCTGCTGCTGCGCTGCCGAGCAGATCAGCTGCTAGGCAGATGAAGGAACCTTCCCTGGGTCTTCCCCCGCTGCCCACGGAAAGGGGAAACCCGGATCTTCGGCTCCTCGCTTCCTTACGCCAAAAGCGTATTTTTTGAGCTGCTTGTGGGAGTGGCTTTGTGCAGAAGGAAAAGAGGGGTTGTTCGGTGTGCAGCAGGGAAACCCGGATCTTCGGCTCCTCGCTGCTTTGGTCTCTCCCCGCTCCTGGCCCATTTCCCTCCTTCCTCCCCACTCCCCACCCCGGCCACTTACTTGCCGATCACCTCGCACAGTTCATAGACATCCTCGAACAGCACGTCGGCGGCGGCCACGGTCCAGATAGGGCAGAATTATCCTTGCAGGCAGCCGAGACGGGAGCGGGCGCGGGCAGGATCCCCTCCACGCTCCCCGCACAACACGCCGCCAACAACACCGCCTCCAATCAGCACACCACGTTAAATCCAATCCTTCCACACCGAACAACCCAAATCCGTCCCGGAGGTTCCAGTGGTTACGCCAAAAATTTCTGCAGCTGCCGCCGCTCCCCATTTCTTTCTCCTCTGGGCCTCAGCCACTCGCCCGCCTCTCGCTCCACTGCTGCCTCTCGCTACCGCCGCCAGGTCGTCACCTTTTCCCCACCCCCTTCGTTTTCTTTCCTAGGGCCCCGGCTAAGCAGCCAAAGGCTATTCAACCAGAGGGGTGGAGCAGCAACCATGGAAGGGAGGAATACAAAAATGAACCGGCGGAGGGCAGAGATGCCTCATTCGCTCCCCTCCCCCACCGGTGCACACTCACACACGACGGGGACAGAACGAGAGCACGCAGAAGGGAGAGGCAGACGCGGCTCTGACCACGCGACGACGACAGCGATAAGTCGTTTAAGGAAGGGCGCGCGCCGCTCCTTTCCTAGTCGCCACCTTTTTAATCAGTCACGCAACCGCCCAGAGCAAGCACGCGCACCCTTCGCTACAGAGGGAGAGGGGGGTCCCTCAGCCATTCTCCCTCCTCCCTCTTTTCCTTCTGCACAAAGCCACTCCCACAAGCAGCTCAAAAAATACGCGTTTGGTGTAAGGAAGCGAGGAGCCGAAGATCCGGGTTTCCCCTTTCCGTGGGCGGCGGGGGAAGACCCAGGGAAATGCCGAGCAGATCAGCTGCTAGGCGGACGAAGGAACCTTCCCTGGATCTTCCCCCGCCGCCCACGCAAACTCCACCATCTACGCATGCGCGGCCATATAAAAAAGGGCGCGCATGCGCAGATGGTGTTTTTACTTCCGCAACCCTACATCCCGAAAAATCGATTATCGCGATAATAGAGGGATCACTGTACAGCATTTCCATTCTTTTTTTTTCTTTTTCTTTTAGTATTTCCAATTTTACAATCCTATGCATATCTACTAAGAAATCAAATAACCAGGCCCAGGACACATATCAGTCGCTAATTATACCTTTCCATTATTGATGTACTCTTCGATCTTGTCTAGATTTAGTTGTTTTAATATGTTGTATGTCTCCCTTGCTTTTTCACCAAGGCCTCGCTTTTGTCCAATTCTGAGTTTTCCTTATGTTTTCCATGCATAAAGTTTGATTGAACAGTTCCTTTCTTTTCTATTTACTGGTCTGCAAAACCAAAGAGGTTGTAGGCGATTCCTTATCAGCATCTCATGGACTTAGCCACTTTGAACATTTCAAGCTGGACATTAATGCAAGAGTTCCTTGTTCCCCTAGTGTTTGGAAATGTTCACTTGCATTTGTGCTTGATTACAACGTAGGCTGTCATCCAGACATATTTTTGACAGAGGCCTTCAAGTTGAAACACAGATGGCAAAACCTTTCCCCCCCCCCAAAAAAAATGAAAAGCAACACTTTTAAACTTCTTCTGCCTAATTGGAATAAGCGAAAGGATGTCGGGTGATTTAATATTAACCGCTCCAAACTTGACTGTAAAAAATATAACTTCAGTAACCTAGTTGTCGAAGTGTGGAACTCATTACCGGACTCCGTAGTGTCATCCCCAAACCCCCAACACTTTACCCTTAGATTATCCACGGTTGACCTATCCAGATTCCTAAGAGGTCAGTAAGGGGCAGGTACAAGTGCACTAGAGTGCCTTCCGTCCCCTGTCCTATTGCTCTCCTATATCTCCTATACCTTTCTTCCATTCCTATATCTCTTCTATTCTTTCACTGATACGTTCTATTCCTATAACTTATCTTCTATTCTTTCTTAGATATATTTTACTATGAGTATCTCCTCTATAACCTTCATCATGTATTTTACTATGTGTATATATATATACACCCACTAAAACCCTCATTGCCTATTGGACAAAATTAAATCAATCAATCCTTTCCTGCTGCTTTGCTGCTGCTGAGGAAAACCCCTTCCCTGGCATTGTTTTTGAGGATAGAAACATAGAAACATAGAAGACTGACTGCAGAAAAAGACCTCATGTTCCATCTAGTCTGCCCTTATACTATTTCCTGTATTTTATCTTACAGTGGATATATGTTTATCCCAGGCATGTTTAAATTCAGTTACTGTGGATTTACCAACCACGTCCATTTCTACTCCTGCCAAGAACAGCCTAATGTGGTATTTGCATTTTTAAAACATCTATCCATTCAAATATAGTCTACAGTGTCTATTTGAACCAAAGAATATAAGAGTGGCGATGTGACTTTTTTTTGTAAGAAGTTTAGCAATGATCTTGGTACTATTGGTATCACTGCAATTTCTAAAGTTCCCAAACCCATCATTTTAATATCCATCTCCTCCATGCTGTGCAGTGATGTTAGAGTTTGCGGCAATCCAACCAGCACACAAGTAAACAATTCAGCAGGATTCGTGTATAAAAGAAATCATCTCCAAATTCCATCCAACCACATGGTAAAATTTGGAAGCTAGAGGTTCTTACTTACTGTATTTTTCGGAGTATAAGATGCACCTTTTTCCTTCCTAAAAGAGGCTGGAAATTTGGATGCATCTTATACTCTGAATGTAGCTTTTTTTTCTGAAGCTTTTTTTCCAGCCTTGACTAGGTGCTAACGATGTTTTCAGCTCTTAACAGCTTGCAAGCTCTTTCAATGTTACTCTCTGTGAAGAATGTTTTCCAAGCCCTAAATCTGCAAAGATTTTTTTTTTCATTGTTCTACTTCAGGGGTTGGTAAAGTTGGCTCTTCTATGACATGTGGACTTCAACTCCCAGAATTCCTGAGCTAGCATGATTGTCTCAGGAATTCTGGGAGTTGAAGTTCACAAGTCACAGAAGAGCCAGCTTTGCCTATCCCTACTCTACTTGTTCCGAATGTTTCTTTCCAGTCCTAACCAGGTGCTAACAATGTTCCAGCTCTTACTGGCTTACAAGCACTTTCATTGTTACTCTCTCCGAATAAGGTATTTTTTTTTAAAAAAAAAAAACCTAACCAGGGGATAAAATAATGTGCTGAAGCTGAGCAGACTAAGGACGCTAGCAGATTTTTCCCCCTATTTTCCTCCTCAAAAACTAAGGTACTCCAGTGTGTCTTATACTCCAAAAAATACGGTAGGTAACCCCATTTTACTCTTCTTCTCCTGCTTGTCTCAAAGAAACTGTTTGGGTAGAGATGGCAGACAAGACCAAAAATGGAAAAATGTTAAGATTTCCAGCAGACTGAGCAGCTCTTTAATATGATGCACACTGCTTCCTTGACCATGAATGAGTTCCTTATTTTCCTTCCATTTATTCCTCCTCCCTCCCTGGGCCTGACAGGTTGATGTATGAAACCCAGCAGTAAGCAGCAGAAGAAACAGTGCTCACCCTAGGTGTTGCAGAAAAGGGTAAGGAGTACCGTCCATATTTCCTCCCCTTCATACATTATAACATTCCGCAGAAATATTCTGGTTCAAGGAACTCTTATTTTCCACTACATTACCACTTCATCTCAAAAAAGAAGTGAGCCTTCAAGAACAAAATATTTGAACTGGAACCAGAAGAGGCAGAAGCCATCTGTACGAACTTTTCTTAATAGGGGTTTTTTTGAACTTTGTACAAATGAGCCTTACAGCCATACATGACCAATGAAAAAATCAATGCTTTAATTATTCATATCCTTATTGTAAAATGTCCTTCAATATCTGGACACTGTCTCTGCCTTTTTCCTTAGAATTAATATTCTCCTTTGTTTTCCAACAGAATATCTATTTTTAATCCGTTCCTGAGCTCAAGAAAATAAAGCTGCCACTTTGACTTCACCGTTAATTCTATATTTATTAAGCATGCTGGTTGAGATAATCTTTGTCTGCAAAGTATTTAAAATTAACCCGGATTTTCCATTTTCTGCTTTCTTAACAAAGATTTCCAAGCCTCGCTTATTTGCAGCTAAAAAAATAGTGATGTTAACATAGCTCAACTTGTTAAGTTTTCTGAGCTCCTAGTTGGATTCCAGCTGTCATCTCTTCCAAATCTGTCATTATTTTTACATACACATTGTATAAATTTAACAGCCATGTGGAAATATGTGTTTCTGTTTAATGCTCTTCCTTATTCTGAATCATTTACATTGAATCTGTTTATTCAATGTAAAGATTCCACAAGTGAATAGGCAACCCAGCTTGTGGTGCGGTGAAGATGGTTCAGAAACTTAAAACAGAAACTTTAAATTGCAAATTAATACCGGTAACTGTAGATGGCTCACATTTCACATAATTTCAATTTTGCCTTGAAAGTAAAAAAAAAACAAAGCCTGAAGTTGCTAAAATGATCCTACTTGGTAAATAGGGAGCGACTAAATGGCATTACTGAATGATAATGTTTGAATGCAAATAGAAGTTGAGTTCAGTGGTTAAAGTTCTACTAATTCTATTATTCTTGAATTAGTGTTCTTTTCCCCTTATGACCACCGTAGAAAAGCCACTCTCTCTAAGCAGACTAGATGTCTGCTGACTGATCTGTAGATTGCTAAGAGAACACAGTAAGGGGTGATGAATTCTGGACAGGGTCAAGGAGGTGAGAAACACTTAGGAAAAGACTATTCTCTCTTTCATTAGGAGTGACTAAAGGGGGGGGGGGAGGCAGACATATATGGGTTAGAGGATTGTATGCTATCTCTCTTTACTATCTGTACAGAAGTTCCTGGTAGATTATTCACCTCTATTTGAACTAGGGTTTGATTATATGGGTGTACAAACTTTAACAAACATGCCATACCATTTAAGAAGCTGTTATTCCAGAAATAAATTCCCTGAGCAACAAATGGTTATAAAAGTCTGGACTAGCATTAAATGGCAGCAAAGAGATACATAAAAATAGAACTCCTTTGGGCTATTAAGTGGACCTTTGACATTTTTTAGCTAACGTAGAGTAGACTGTCCAAAGAGGATGCCCATATGAAAATGAAGGGGGCACAGAACCTTTTTGGGAGCAGAATCAAAACAAGCCCTCATAGAAATGCACCAAGAAGTAACTTCTTATTAAGATGGTTGTCTGAAACATTATCATCTCTTCTTGCGTGCAGAACAATACGTGGCAATTGTTATTAATATTGTTTCTTTGTTGCTTATTTGACCCCTATGACAATGATTAAGTGTTGCACCACATGATTCTTGACAAATCTATATTTTCTTTTATATACAATGAGAGCATATGCACCAAGACAAATTCTTTGTGTGTCCAATCACACTTGGCCAATAAAGAATTCTATTCTATTCTATTCTATTCTATTCTATTCTAGTCTAGTCTATTCTAGTCTAGTCTAGTCTAGTCTAGTCTAACAATTTGATCGGTTTTTACAAAGCTGCAAACTATACCGTGAAAGACTTAGTTACTGATAGTCTGAAAGTTTCTTCAAGTCTTTTTATTTCTTTAAGAAGAAGGGGGAGAAAGTTCCCTTACGAATCGGTCCACTGAAATGACCTGTTTCTTGGTTTAATATCTCTCTGGGGATACTGGAAAACATAAGGTTTCCATTCAGATTTCAGCAGGTGGTATGACTCATATGTCACATGTCCATAACCTATTTTAAGTGGCAAAAGACTTGGGCTAAAGAGCAGTCTGCTTTGAAGTTCATTTGATTTTAAGGTCTCTCCTGGGTAAACATCCTAATCAGGGAATAAGTAACTGATGACCACCCCAGACATTCTAGATGACAATTCCAATACAGTCTGTCCAATGATATGTTACAGGAGTTATTCTTCATTATGGACTCCCTAAAAATGTATATAACAAATTCCAAATTAATGTCTTAGTATATGGCAGCATTAGACAATTCAAGTAATGTTACTGCACAACGTTCATGCTCTTTAGCTTGTTTTGGACCATGAAAATCAAAAATGCATAAGCATTGAACAATGGTCTAATAGGAATTTGATCTTCTTCAGCATTTTATGATTCTATCTATAATTACAAGAAAAGCAATCCTGCTCACATCCAGTAGCCAAATTTTGGAAGCAGAATACATGTTTTTCATCTCAGTTTTCATGGGCTCCAGGTTCCATTTGGGAGAACTATTGTCACTGATTTTTGTTTTACACTCTCATTACTAGCCATGATGGTGAACCTATGGGGCAGGTGGGGCACAGGTGGCATAAGAAGCCATAATCTGAGGGCATGCAAGGTGTTGCCCTATGTCAGATCCAATATGTGTGTGTGTGTGTGTGTGTGTGCTGGTCAGCTGATTTTTAGCTCTCTGGAGGGTGGGAGGAGGGTGGTTTGTTTGTTTGTTTGTTTGATTGATTGATTGATTGGTTGTGGTTGGTTGGTTGGTTGGTTGGTTGATTGATTGATTTCTATTCTGCCCTTCTCGGGGTGACTCCCCAAGCCTCAGGCCCAATGAGTGTACTAGAGTCTGTAAATTCTGATGGGCCCATTGTGCCAGGTTTTTTGCCATTCACATGCTCCGGAGACTTTCGTGAAGCCTGGGAAGGGCAAAAAATGGCCCAACAGGCCTACTAGAAATCTGAGGCCTCAGTACATGCATGGAGAGGGAAAGCATGGGGAGGGGTTTGTGTGCACATGCTTGAGGAGAGGGAATAGGCGTTGATTGCTTACCTGAACGCCTCTTCTCGTACGGTGAGCGGGTACAGCAGTCACATGGGTTGCTCATGTCCAATCCGGTGGAACTGAGCCTAGTGTTAAAAAAGCTTGCTGGATCCGCCCCTTCCCCAGAATTCGCGAATCCATAGACTAGGCTCAGATGTGAAGCTCTTTAGTGTTCAACTCTCATTGATAGAGGAAAGAAAGGTTATAGACAGTATAGAACACACATACAAGGGCGGGAAGTGACTGCTGTACCCGCTCACCGTACGAGAAGAGGCGTTCAGGTAAGCAATCAACGCCTATTCTCCGTACTGAAGGAGCGGGTCCAGCAGTCACATGGGACATACCCAATAGATGGTCCCTAGGGTGGGATTAGATTGCTATCGTGTGAGATAACGGATTGGAGTACCCTTCTGCCGAAGGCAGCGTCCGCTGAAGCGTAAGAGTCAATCTTGTAGTGCCTGATGAAGGAATTTGGCGAGGCCCAAGTGGCTGCTTTGCAGACCTCCTCCAACGGGGCTTGAGTCGCCCAAGCGGCCGAGGTGGCTGCGCTCCTGGTGGAATGCGCTGTGATGTTCCTTGGAACTGAGAGGGAGGCCGACTCGTAGGCCTTAGATATAGTCCCTCTGATCCAACGGCCTATTACTGTTGAAGACACTTTGGCACCCATGACTCTGGGGTGATAGGCTATAAAAAGTGCTTCTGACCTCCGAAAGGGTCCTGTGCGTTGGATATAGATTCTCAGCGCTCTAATGAGATCCAGGGTGTGCCATCTAATTGCCAAGGGATGGTCTCGTTGGAGGCAGAAGGAAGGTAGGACAATATCCTGAGTTCTGTGGAACATGGAACTGACCTTGGGTAAGAAGGTGGGGTCCAGTCGCAAGACTACCTTGTCCTGATGAAATTGACAAGGGTCCTGCCTGATTGAGAGGGCAGCCAGCTCCGAAATGCGTCGGGCAGAGGTAATAGCCACCAGGAATGCTACTTTAAAGGATAGGTACCTGAGGGACGCCGATTTTAGGGGTTCGTATGGTGCCTGCGTGAGGGAATGGAGAACCCGTGGCAAATCCCAGGATGGATACCTGTGGACCTTGGAAGGTCTGAGGTTGGCTATGCCCTTGAGGAATTCCTGAACTTCTGGAAAGGAGCGGAGAGGCTGTCTGCGGGGCCCCGCTAGGACAGAGGAAATGGCCGCCAGATGACGCCGGAGGGTGCTGGTGGAAAGTCCCTGATGGAAACCTTGCATAAGGAAGGAAATGATTCTGTGTATGGGGATGCACAGGGGAGAGAGGCCTTCCTGTAGACACCACTGGTGAAACTTGGACCACATGTGGTCGTAGATTTGATTGGTCGAACCCCTTCTGGCCTTTAAAATGACCTCCACTGTATCGGGGTCGTGGCCACGCAGTTCTAAGTCTCTCCTGATAACAGCCAGGCGGTGAGGTGGAACCACTCCGGGTCTGGATGGAATGAGGCCCCCTGCCGCAGCATATCCCCCGAAACGGGGAGTCGCCAAGGGTCCTGGACGGACAACTGTTGGAGATCCGCGAACCAGGGCCGGCGGGGCCAATGAGGGGCGATTAGGATTACTCGGGCCCTCTCGGTGAGGACCTTGTGAATCACGTCCGGGAGAATTGGAATTGGAGGGAATGCGTAAAGTAGGCCTGGAGGCCATGGGCTCCGGAGGGCATTGATTGCTTCCGCTCCCGGGGATGGAAATCTGGAAAAAAAGCGAGGGAGTTGGGCGTTCGCATTGGTCGCGAAGAGATCCAGAACTGGTAGGCCGAATCTGAGGCTGATTTGATGGAACAGGTCTTGATGGAGGTTCCACTCTCCTGGGTCTATCGTTGCTCGAGATAGCCAATCCGCCTGGACGTTGAGGCTCCCCGAGATGTGGTCGGCTAGGAGCGACCGAAGATGTTTTTCCGCCCAAAGGCCTAACTTGAGGGCCTCCCTCATGAGGGCCTTGGATCTCGTGCCCCCCTGTCTGCAGATATGGCTTTTTGTGGCAATGTTGTCGGTGAGAATGAGAACGTGCCGGTTGGGAATGCGAGGAGAGAAATGCTTCAGAGCCAGGGAAACGGCTCTTAACTCTAGCCAATTGATTGGCTTGGAAGCTTCCTCCGGGGACCACGTGCCCTGGGCTATCATCCCCTGGGCGTGGGCGCCCCATCCCGATAGACTGGCATCTGTGGTGATGACAAATTGATCCGGGCACCTGAACGGGGATCCTTTGTCCATGGCCGGAGACTTCCACCACTTGAAGGATCTGCGAACAATTGGTGGGATGACAATGCGACGACTTGAGTTGCTGTGCCCCGATCTCTGAAAGGGTAATAGGAGCCACTGTAGTTCCCTAGCATGAAGGCGAGCCCAGGGAATGATGCCTATGCATGACACCATCTTCCCCAAAAGGGAAGACAGGGTTACTATGGATACTGAAGGTTGAGATAAAATGCAAGAAATTAACTCCCCTATACTGAATTTTCTCTCAGGAGAGAGAAAGACCTGGGAGGATTCTGAATTAATAACGGATCCCAGGTGTAAGATGGATGTGGAAGGTTGGAGATGACTTTTGTCAAAGTTGATGGAAAATCCATGGTCCTGAAGAACTGACATGGTGACAGAGAGGTCTGTTTTCACTTTCTCTAGGGAGTTCCCATGAATCAAAATATCATCAAGATAACATAAAATGTGAATGGGAGACGCCCGGATATAGGCCGCCAGGGACCCCAAGAGCTTTGTAAAGACCCGAGGGGCCGAGGAAAGGCCAAATGGCATCGCCCTATACTGGAAATGCCTGCCCTGAAAGGAGAAACGTAAAAATTTTCTGTGGCATTTGGCTATAGGAATGTGGAGGTAGGCCTCAGTGAGGTCTAAAGAGACCATGAAATCTCCCGGGTGGATGGCGGCCAAAATGGATGATAAGGAGTGCATCTTAAACTTCCTATATTTGATGAATAGGTTCAGCTTCTTTAAATCCAAAATAGCTCTCCAACCTCCGGAGGATTTTGGAACCATAAATAGGATGGAATAAAAACCTAGACCCTTCTGACCGGGGGGAACCGGTTGAATGGCTCTGATGGACAATAAGTGGGAAATGGCCTCCTCCATACGGTTACAATCTGAGGAGGACCTGGGAGAAGGGCAGGAAATAAAACGTTTCGGGGGGGGAGAAATAAATTCTAAAAGAAGGCCTGTTTGAACAGTGTCAATGACCCAGGGGTCCTTGGAGGTGAGACGCCAATTAGAGGCGAAATGGGCTAGGCGACCACCTATGGGAATCGAGGAAAAACTACCATCTAGGTTTTTTTGAAGCCCTGTTAGAGGACGCTCCCCTTTGGAAGCGAAAACCTCTGCCCCTGGAGTTCCTACCTTGGGAACGAAAGCGGGGGGAATACTGACCTGGAGATCTCTGATAGGAAGCCGCTTGATCTTGCTGACGCCCTGGGCGACGAAAGGACTGCGTTTTGGTAGCCTTTTTGGTGGTTGGACCCAATACTTTCTTCTTGTCCGTGGTTTCCGTGAGGAGTGGATCCAGAAGATCCCCGAAAAGAAGGTCGCGCTTTAAGGGTCCCAGAGATAACTGCCACTTCTGACGTACTCCTGCTTGCCAAGGGCGAAGCCATAGGAGTCTTCTTGCCGTTGTAGAAGCTGCAATAGACTTAGCAGAAAATCTAGTAGATTGTAAAGTGGCATCAGCCACGTACTGAGCAGCTGCAAAGACCTTGTTGAAGTCTTGTTGACCTCTCAAGTCATCGGGAGGAATATGCTGTTGAAGTTGGCGAAGCCACAGAAGCATGGCTCTGGAGAAAAAGGAAGCCGCTGCAGAACTTTTAATGGCCCAGGAGTCTGCGGTGAATCCTCTTTTGAGCATTTGTTCAATCCGCTTGTCCTCTGGGCGGAGGACTTCCTCTGCTTCGCCTGGCACAGCAGCCGCCGAGTGAAGGATCTTGACAGGTTCATCCGGTTTAGGAAAGGATAGGAGCTCCTCATAGGAAGAGGAGAGTTTGTACAACTTTTTGTCCTTGGTTGAGGGATTAAGCCCAGAGGCTGGGAAATCCCACTGCTTAAGTAAGGCATCTTTAAACAATTTAGGCATAGGAATTACCTCGTTATCCTCCTGTTCCTCTGTGAAGTAAGGTAAATTCTCCTCCGGGGGATCAGTGGATGTGGAGGCCTGTTTCTCCTGGGCCGCCAATCCCGTAGAAATTCTAGCTTTGAGGAGGAGAGATTTGAACAATTGAGAAGGAAAAATAGTAATTGGAGAAGGAACCTTTATTTGGGATTCCTCATCATCTGAGAGGCCTTGAAAGGGATCCTCATCCTCCTCCATATCCTCATATTCGTCCTGAGAGGAATCTGATTCATCCTGAATAGGAGCTCTAACCGCTGGGGAAGAACCCAAGGGGCGGGAGGGACGAGGAGGTGGAGGAGGTAAGGGAAGCGCATTGATGGTAGAGAGTTTAGCATCAATGGCCTTGGATAACACAGAAAAAATAGATTGGAATTCAGGAGGTAAACTAGAAATATCAGCAGGAATGGCAGAAGAATCCCTGAAGGCCTGGGAGGATCCTGGCTGGGGGGAATCTTCAATAATATCTGGTTCCTCTGGACCTATTCCCCATAGGTTAGGTTGGGGTCTGTCTAGGTTTGGCTCATCCAGAGATAACACAGTGACCCCAGAAGAAGGCAGATTAGAAGCCTCTGGGGGGTCATGACTACTGAGTACTTGGGCCTGTACTTTCAAACGCTTTGCTGATTTGTCATGGATTTTTTGTAGGGCTAGGTCCCTTCTCTTCTCAGCCCTGGTGACCTTGGTCGAGGGGCGGGCCCCTGAAGAAGAGGAGGTCGAGGCCTGGGGGATACTGGTAATCTCATCGCCTGTAGGCCTGGCCTCTCTGGGACCTTGAGTGGTGCCTCTCTTGGGAAAAGTAGCCATAGTCTGACAATTAACAGAAGACAAGGCTGAGCCAAATAACTGAATAATTAGGGAGAAGAATTTCAAAGACTTCCCAAGAGGAATGGATCCTGCTCCGAGGCCTCGGAGCTGCTGAGACTTGAGGGCAATCTGGGCAAACCCAGAGTTCGTGTCCCCAAATACAGCGTGGCCAGCCTCCCTAAACTTTAATTAAAGTAACCAAGGCACTCTGGTTGGAGGCTTAGCCGGTGGAGAATTAAGCCTGAGCGTCCCAAAGCCCACTCCGGGATCCAAGCGGTGGACTGAGGCCTACGCGGCTGGCAGAAGGCCAACACGAGAGGCCTAAATTTAAAAAGGGCGCGAAGGCCTTCGCGCCGAAAAATCGCTCCGTAAAAGAATTCTTAAAGGGGAAGCGATCGACTAAGTCCAGGAGACTAGAAACAAGCGTCTCACTCCGCAGGAGGTATTTCTTAAGCCCTTTAACAATAATACTATAATAAATCAATGAAGCAATACTTGCACCAAGACCTCCAGGCCAAAGGATTAAAGGAATCCACAAGCGGCAGCGGGGATCGTAAACGGCAAAACAGCCGGGGGAAAACGAAACCGCAACTTCTCCCAAGGAAAAAAGCCGAGCCACAAACGGCTGGCGCTATTAGTGCAAGTAAACAAATAAGGATAAACAATTCTTACTACTTTTGAAGGAAAGATCGAAGGGAAGGTGTTAGAATGTTGAACGAGCTATCACAATACAACCGCAGGATATGCGAACTGAGCGAATTCTGGGGAAGGGGCGGATCCAGCAAGCTTTTTTAACACTAGGCTCAGTTCCACCGGATTGGACATGAGCAACCCATGTGACTGCTGGACCCGCTCCTTCAGTACGGAGAATTGCATTATGGGTATGGTATACATGTCCACACAATGGGGTACATGTGCACACTTTTGGCACCTGAGCAAAAAAATGTTCACCATCACTGCTCTATAGTATCTCTGAGATGCTGATACAGCCCTCACTGGCTCCCCAAGTCCATTCTTCCTGTTAGTTAATATACCAAAGTATTTTAAATCAGTTCATATTAATTCAGAAATTTCTTAGTTTCATAGTTTAAAATTGATGCAGTATAACAATATTTCAAAGAGTTCTTAAAGAGTGGGGTTTAATTACTGCTTTCTTTAGCATTTTTTTCTTCTGCGCTAAAATAGCTGCTTCCACTTTTTTTGGGCCGTCCTTTTATTCCCGTTTTAATCTTTTAAAAAAAGCCCCAAATCTTCTCATCGGCAGAGTAACTCACAACTCAACTTATGCTCTCCAACTAGTCTCTACAGCACTTTTCTTAACTTTCATTCCAGGAGACTTCCAATCCTAAATTCCAATCTATCAGTCTGTTTGGGGCTGCCGTGGCTTGAATGGTTTGTAGCAAACTATTTTCCAGTGCTGCCAGTCGGGAGCTCTTTATCGGCTATTGTTAGGGTTGCTGTCCCCTCCCAGATCTACAATAATGTTTCCCTTCTTCACCACCCTGCCAGGGTAGTTCTGACCCAGTTCTGATCGAACCAGGTCCCCAGGCAACATGGATATTGGGTTCCCAGCGGAGCGCAGGGAACACCATGTCGCCACAGCGCATGGCCATCCCCTCTCCCTATACCAAGTTGCAATATATATCTTGACCATTATATATTATCTATATGTCTTGAATTTTGTAGGTGGATCTATGGATATCAACCCATCAGACTTTCAGTTAATATTTTAGTAAGTTAGGAAAGGAGGTAACTAGATTATCAGCCCGAATTACACCTATTTCTGAATGCAGCATTCTATGCTAATGGTCAGGATTGGCCCACTTTGTGCCATACCATAATTGAAGCCAATGTTCATTGCAAGCATGCTGTAAGTTAAGATGTATGATCTAAAGATTGCTTTGCAGCCAATAGACCATTGTCTGCACCCCACAAGCCAGATGTTATCTGCAGAATTCTAACACATACTTGGAATACAAATAAAACAAGAAACAACTTTTTTTGAAAAAATCTAATTATATTTAAAATAGTAAGCATTGTTAAAATTTAATTGAGGTTAGGCAATGCTATATTCAGTCATTGCTTCTTTTAGCAAGCTTTGTTGAACTTTAGATTTTGAGCAAGAAAACAGCTGTTGGCAACAACCTACCTTAGTAAATTACTTGGCTACTCTTTAAAAAGAAACAAAGGAAAATAGCAAAGAAAACTTCCTGATATTAAAAAATGTATGTTGGACATGTTAGTTTTAAAATGACCCGCCAATGCATGCCTGATATGGTTTAATTTGATGAAACAATGCTTTATAAGAAAAGTACAAATAGTTCACAACTCTTACCAAATCCATTTCTTCCTCCTTCGGGATATGATATGTAATTAGTGCATGCTAACAAAACACACAACCAACTATAGACGAGTGAGCAAAGAATAAGGAAAAATGAAAATACAGAGGCAAAAAGAAAGCTTAATATTACCTAGGTTCACCACACCCTTCCTTCTCCTTCCCTTCCTTTCCTTTCTCCTCTTCTGTAGTTAAGCTCCCAGTCAGCTTAAAACTGTTACTCAACCTGCACCTGCACAAGATCAAGTATCTTGTATCTGAATGACAGCCCCTCTAAGTGTCTTTAAAGTGGAGTAGAGGGAGGGACAGGGAACTTAGTGGCTCCTGACAGAAAAAGAACAGAACAGCAGCAATAATATTGATTCAGGTTGTTAAGAGTCTTCCAAGTCACCACCTGCACCTGAAATTCTTATACATGTTTAGATCTGTTCGTTTCAACTCAAATTTAATTAGTAGCTTTCACAGACAGAGATCTACCCTGAACACCCAAAATCTCATTTAAGCTGTGTATGTCATCTCTCCCTTAATAAATGTAGTCTTATTTATTTTATTTATTTATTTATTTTATTTATCAGATTTGTAGGCCGCCCCTCTCCGCAGACTCGGGGCGGCTCACAGCAACAATGATACAATGTAACAAATCTAATATTTAATTAATTAATAACCCCAATTTAGAAACCAATCATACACACTAGCGTACCATACATAAATTTTATAAGCCTAGGGGGGGAGGGAAATTGTCAATTCCCCCATGCCTGACGACAGAGGTGGGTTTTAAGGAGCTTACGAAAGGCTAGGAGGGTGGGGGCAACTCTGATATCTGGGGGGAGTTGGTTCCAAAGGGTCGGGGCCGCCACAGAGAAGGCTCTTCCCCTGGGTCCCGCCAAACGACATTGTTTAGTTGACGGGACCCGGAGAAGGCCAACTCTGTGGGACCTAACTGGTCGCTGGGATTCGTGCGGCAGAAGGCGGTCCCGGAGATATTCTGGTCCGGTGCCATGAAGGGCTTTATAGGTCATAACCAACACTTTGAATTGTGACCGGAAACTGATCGGCAACCAATGCAGACTGCGGAGTGTTGGTGTGACATGGGCATATTTAGGGAAGCCCATGATAGCTCTCGCAGCTGCATTCTGCACGATCTGAAGTTTCCGAACACTTTTCAAAGGTAGCCCCATGTAGAGAGCATTACAGTAGTCGAGCCTCGAGGTGATGAGGGCATGAGTGACTGTGAGCAATGAGTCCCGGTCCAAATAGGGCCGCAACTGGTGCACCAGGCGAACCTGGGCAAACGCCCCCCTCGCCACAGCTGAAAGATGTTTCTCTAATGTAAGCTGTGGATCGAGGAGGACGCCCAAGTTGCGAACCCTCTCTGAGGGGGTCAATAATTCCCCCCCCAGGGTAATGGAAGGACAGATGGAATTGTCCTTGGGAGGCAAAACCCACAGCCACTCCGTCTTATCCGGGTTGAGCTTGAGTCTGTTGACACCCATCCAGACCCCAACAGCCTCCAAGCACCGGCACATCACTTCCACTGCTTCGCTGACTGGACAAGGGGTGGAGATGTAAAGCTGGGTATCATCTGCATATTGATGATACCTCACCCCATGCCCTTGGATGATCTCACCCAGCGGTTTCATGTAGATATTAAATAGTAGGGGGGAGAGGACCGACCCCTGAGGCACCCCACAAGGGAGTAACCTAGAGGTCGACCTCTGGCCCCCCACTAACACAGTCTTGATGTGGATACACCTTATCTTTTGGATGACTTACCCCACCGCCACCCCAAGCAGGTTCTTTAAAATGTTGGATTTCTACCCTCAGTGCACCAGATCATCAAAAGTAGAGTCATCCAAAAGATAAGGTGTCTAACTGAATTCTTACTACCGTGTTTCCCCGAAAATAAGACACGGTCTTATATTAATTTTTGCTCCAAAAGTTGTGCTACGTCTTATTTTTGAGGGATGCCTTATATTTCTCAAATAAGACAAATTCACAGGCAGAAAAGCTGACACCCCCAAAGAAAGTGTACCGTACGGTACACTGATTACGGTACGGTACCTGTCAGTATGGCACCCACACACACAAACAACGGCACTTATATGGTACAACAGTATACTCCCGCTATTGCAGCTTCCGGCCACCAGAGGAACTACAGTCTACGCCCTGTAGTGGAGACTGTAATGGCGGTGAGACAGCAGCAGACTGTGTCTGCTGTACTGGACGGTACAAAGCGATGGAAGGGGCCATCAGGGGACGCCACATTATTACGGTACCGCTATGAACAGCTTTGAATGGTACCGTATGTTTTTCCACCGTACCGTATGTAAACTTGACTACGCCTTATTTTCGGGGGGTGTCTTATATTAGCAAATTCTGCAAAACCTCTGACATGCCTTACTTTTGGGGTATGTCTTATTTTCGGGGAAACAGGGTATTACTATTTTTACTGAATAGTGAGACTCTGAAAAGATATCTTACTGAATTCTTACTATTACTATTACTACTATCTGAATTCTTACTATTAAAAATGTTCAGAAGTCGCATTTCCAAACATTAAATATTTTTTTCTTTCAGATAAGCAAAAAAAAAGTGCAAAAAGATTTAAAAGTCTAGTTCTATTTCTTGCTGAGTCTTACATAGTCAAAATATATGTGGTGAAATCAGAAAGACTATTGGTATTGTAATATTGAAGTAGCCACATGATTTGGTTCCAAAGTTTTTCTCATTAGCAAAACCAAAAATTTCATAAGGCATAAATCTGCTTAGAAACAAAATCTATCCGTCAATAAAGTAACCAAGCCATTACCGAGTCCCTAGGATCAAAGAAATGGGTTTCTATGTACAAATACTCAGATATGTATTGTTGTTTCATTAATAATTATACCATTTATATTTTCCGGTACACAGAAATGACTGATCCTAAATATATACAGTAGACAGAGGGACATGGTGGCTCAGCGGCTAAGATGCTGAGCTTGTCGATCAGAAAGGTCGGCAGTTCGAAAGTTTGAATCCCTGGTGCCACATAACGGAATGAGCTCCCGTTATTTGTCCCCGTTTCTGCCAACCTAGCAGTTCGAAAGCATGTAAAAATGCAACTAGAAAAATAGGGACAAACTTTCATGGGAAGGTAACAGTGTTCCATGCATCTTTGGCATTTAGTCATGCTGGCCACATGACCACAGAGATGCCTTCAGAGAGCGCTGGCTCTTTGGCTTTGAAATGGAGATGAGCACCGTCCCCTAGATTCAGGAATGGCTAGCATCATTACCTTTACCTTTAAATATATAGATGAGTGAACTTTATTGATGTCAATAAAGTATTTTAGGATAAGTGCAAGTCTGCAAGTATCAACATTTTTGCATTAAAAAAATCTTATTTATAAGCTGAATATTCTTTGGCTACATAGAAAAGAGCATCTATAATAACAATCTGCAAGGCTAACATTGGGCATCTGCTCAAAATTTTGCAATACATTATTTAATAATAACATGCAAGCCTCTGCAGATCCAGCTTTAGAAAGATATTAATTTTCTCTCCACTATCCTGAAAAAGCTTAGCCCCTAGCTAAAAATCACATACTTGCTGAACTTCTCTGATGAGTCACTGAACTTTGGGGCCAGGGTCAATCTATTTATTCCATGCTACAACGAAGGTTTTCAGTAAGAGTTAAGCTGTTCTAAATGTATCACAGTTACATCCCTGATGGAACAGTCTGATTAAAAAATAAATAAAAGTTATCTTGCTCCAATATTTGAAATAAAACTATTTTGGGTATATTAAGTTTGATTTTGTTAATGGGTAGATGGTAAGATTGGGTGCACTTCAATTTAAGCAGGGGTGGGCAGTAGGCAGGACGGGGTGGAATGCAGTTCCACCGACGGAAATGAAGATGCATGCGCAGATCCAGCTGGTCAGTGGCTGTCACTTCCTGGATTACCGGTCTCGGCTGGGCTCTCCTTTTTCCCCCTGCTGCTGCGTATGTGCTCCTTGCTTTTTTCCTCTTTCCTCCTTCCTGGCCTTGGACGAGCTCTCCTGCCCGGCTCCTCTCCAGCCTTACACAGCCATCTCCTGCCTGAGGTGCAAGCAGAAGGCGTGGGTAGAAGCAGCGCTGGCAGCATTTATGCTTCTGGCAGCACTTGTTCACCTAGCTACCCAGCCTGAGGCGGAGGGGTGACTCAGGAAGGAGAGCACAGAAAACGTGAAGCAAATTGTCACCCCAGCGAGTGACACTGGTAAGATTGTAAGTTGAGGCCTTAACAGTTCACTTGAACGGTGATGATCGTTCAAGCCACTCCCACCTGGTCACATGGCCAGCAAGCCACTCCTACCCAGTCACATGACTACTAAGCCACATCCACAAAATAAGACACACACACACAGTGTGGCAGTAAAAATTATATAAATCATATTAACACTTTAGAAGATCTTGATTCTACTCCTTTAAGTCAGGGTTTCTTTGAGAGCTGGACCAGCACTATAGTTCTCTGTGGGCTGGCTGAGGTGGAGAGAAATGGGACAGATGCCTCCTTCCACACCAGGCCGGCTGAAATGAGTTTTGGCCAGCAGAGTGCTGCAGGAGGCCCTCTAGGCCAAAAACAGGGCACAGGGGGACCATGCACACACACACTCACACCCCATTTTTACTAGCAGAGGTACCACAGGACAATCCTTCACTATTTCCAGGCTGACCCTGTGGGCCACATTTAAGCACCCTGAATCCAGCCCATGGACCTTGACACCCCTGCTCTAAGCATTTGGGAACTTCCTGTTTAAGGCAGAAGGAGATATTCTTTTCCATTTGATTGCCATTAGCAATCCCATTATAATATGTATTATAGATGGCCCTTACTTAGCAATCTCAGTTGGGACTGGCAATTAAATCATTATGCAAAGTGGTCACTAAATGAAAAATCACAGGATTGCAACAGTGCTTACGGTTTTACCTCAGCTTTCCTTTACTTTACAGCTTGGGTGTCCAACCTTTTGGCTTGCCTGGGCTGCACTGAGTGAAGAAGAATTGCCTTAGGGCACATATAAATACTGTATATAGAATATAGTTTTATAATATAAAATCAGGTAATAACATCAAAAGTTTACAATTTTATAGGGCCACATTATTAACCACCTGCAGCTGCATGTAGTCCCTGGGCTGCAGATTGGACACACCTGTATAACATCAGAAGGATATGATCCCAAATAGAGAGGGAGAAAAAATTCTTGAATTTGACTCATCAGGAAGCCAGGTAAAAGTGTAAACCTTACAGTCCTTTTTCCTCACTCCCTTACCCTCAGAAGTGCTAAATCCATCATTAGGATAATTAGCAAGAAGATTGATGTTTGTATTTACTGTACATTCAATGGAGAGCAGGGGTGGGTTCTAGTTTTCTTTGCTGATGGTTCCCTCAGGGCCACGCCATGGGGATATGTGATGCATGCATGCACAATGCTTAAAAGTTTTCTGTGCATGTGCAGAAACTAAAAACAAGATGGTGCCACCAAGAGAACCAGCTCAGGGACATTGCGGGCCTGGATCGCTGCTAGTTCTAGTTACCCAGGTCACCAAATTACTATTGGTTCTATAGATCCAGTCCGAACCAGGAGGAACCCACCTCTGATGGAGAGGAAGGGATTATAAAAGAGTAAGTAGCCTCTTTTTGCAGAGCCTTCTCTTCCCACTCTTCAAAGTGGGGAACACATATGTAAAGGAATGCCCTAGCACCACCCATTTAGGAAGCAAACAAAAAGCTTTAGTGTGAAACTTGTCAATTTTAGGCAGCAGCTCCAAGCTGGGCCAGCCTTTTAATCAACTAATTAAGATCACAGAGCTGGTCTTGTTAGCTTATAGTGAGGCTCAGGGGTGGGTTCTAACTTATCTCACAGCTGGTTCATTTCCCCCCGCGCTGCATGGATGTGCGGGACATGCCAAAAATTTCCAAAAATATCTCTCCCCCAAAAACTGAAAACAAGATGGCAGTGCATGTGCAGTTCTGGAAAGTCGGCTTCTGCACATGCGCAGAAGAAAATATCAGCAATTTTTTTAAAAAAAATCCCTCCAAAAAGATGTTGGCATCCACAGACTGACACCAACAGAACCAGCTCCATGATACCACTAACGGTTTACTACTGGTTCTCTCTCTCTCTCTCTCTCTCTCTCTCTCTCTCTCTCTCTCTCTCTCTCTCTCTCTCTCTCTCTCTCTCTCTCTCTATATATATATATATATATATATATATATATATATATATATATATTCGACACAAAATGTAACCCTTCCCTGGTACAGAGCTGAAGGGATTGGATACTGTAGCCTAGAGGATAATTCTCTGCCTTACAAGGCAAAGGTTGCAGGTTCAAGTCCCAGTGGGTATGGCTAGCTGATGAGGCCAAAATAAGGCCGAAATAGATCTATCCTAGTCTCCCTTAATTTTCAAATTCAGCTTAAACATGTGACACATACAGATAGAATTGTCGGCTATCAATAAAATTAACTGCCTTGGAAATGGCCCTGGGTTGGGCCGAGAGGCAAAAAAGGAGCTGTGATGTTCCTTCAATATACCAGGGTGATTCGACACAAAATGTAACCCTTCCCTGGTACAGAGCTGAAGGGATTGGATACTGTAGCCTAGAGGATAATTCTCTGCCTTACAAGGCAAAGGTTGCAGGTTCAAGTCCCAGTGGGTATGGCTAGCTGATGAGGCCAAAATAAGGCCGAAATAGATCTATCCTAGTCTCCCTTAATTTTCAAATTCAGCTTAAACATGTGACATATATTTATTTATTTATTTATTTGTTTGTTTGTTTGTTTGTTTGTTTGTTTGTTTGTTTATTGGATTTGTATGCCGTCCCTCTCTGTAGATTCGGGGCGGCTAACAACAATGATAAAAACAGCATGTAACAATCCAATCCAATACTAAAATAACAAAAAAAAAACCCTTATTATAAAAACCAACCATACATACAGACATACCATGCATAAATTGTAAAGGCCTAGGGGGAAAGAATATCTCAGTTCCCCCATGCCTGACGGCAGAGGTGGGTTTTAAGAAGTTTACGAAAGGCGAGGAGGGTGGGGGCAATTTCAATCTCTGGGGGGAGTTGGTTCCAAAGGGCCAGGGCCGCCATAGAGAAGGCTCTTCCCCTGGGTCCCGCCAAATGACATTGTTTAGTTGACAGGACCCGGAGAAGGCCGACTCTGTGGGACCTAACTGGTCGCTGGGATTCGTGCAGCAGAAGGGGGTCCCGGAGATAATCTGTTCCGGTGCCATGAAGGGCTTTATAGGTCATAACCAACACTTTGAATTCTGACCGGAAACTGATTGGCAACCAATGCAGACTGCGCAGTGTTGGTGTAACATGGGCATATTTGGGGAAGCCCATGACTGCTCTCGCAGCTGCATTCTGCACAATCTGAAGTTTCCGAACACTTTTCAAAGGTAGCCCCATGTAGAGAGCGTTACAGTAGTCGAGCCTCGAGGTGATGAGGGCATGAGTGACTGTGAGCAGTGACTCCCGATCCAGATAGGGCCGCAACTGGTGCACCAGGCAAACCTGGACAAACGCCACTCTCGCCACAGCTGAAAGATGTTTCTCTAATGTGAGCTGTGGATCGAGGAGAACGCCCAAGTTGCGGACCCTCTCTGAGGGGGTCAGTGACTCTCCCCCAGGGTGATGGACGGACAGATAGAATTGCCCTTGGGAGGCAAAACCCACAGCCACTCCGTCTTATCAGGGTAGAATGGGTGCATACTAGAAAGAACCCATCTCCGTTGGGCTTCTGAAAAAGGAAGAAGGAAATTTCTCTGTTCTGTGAGGAGAGGGAAAAACAAAAAATGGGTCAGGCACAGGAGCTGTACTTACTGACTGAAAAATGAACATGTGACAGAAAGAGAGGAACCCAGGAAGGTAGTAAGTGTATGAATTGGTCACAAAGTTACTTTTTTTTATCACTGCTGTAACTGATAATAATAACTGTTGGAGGAGAAAGGGGGGAGATACTGCAAAAAAAATCCCACAATAATGATGAATCACTGAACCGTGATTCCAGTGTAATTTATGATGGGTAGATTTCTGCCAAAATATTATAAGAGGAAGTACTTGACACCTCTATGACTACTACAATATTATAATATGTTCATTTATTTTACAAAATGAGTTCAGAAGCCATCTCAAATTTCAGAATCCTCATTTAAAAAATCAGTTTAGCTTAAATTTCCATTCACATAGTATGTCTAAATAGCATTTTTGCATTCACAGATTTTAAATAGTTTGCACTTTTACAGTTCATTACACGGAACAAAATATCACAACTCTCTAGTTCAAGAGGAAAACAATATTATAGCCAAATAAAATATATTTTCAGAAAAAAGGCAATCTGTAAATGATTAATTGGGGAGATGGGGGGGGCATTATTATTATTTATTGTTATTAATTACATTTGCATGCTGCCCAACTTCCAAAGGACTCTGGGACTTGTTTCTGAGTTACTGTCCTGGGTAGAAAAAATAAATTATCTAGACTGTAATAAATGCATTCAACAAGATATAATCCTGCAACACTTCATGATTCTGGTCATGTAGAAATATAAACTGTCATGGAGAAGAAATGCTATATCTTGCCTTTTTAAAAATTATTTGCAAAAAATAGACTTGAACAAAAAGATTGATTTGCAACTACCTTTTCTGACAAATATAAATGAAATATCTATATAAAACATTATGTTAACACTTTGTCTAGTAACGATTACTAATTATATAATAATAATAATAATAATAATTTATTAGATTTGTATGCCGCCCCTCTCCGAAGACTCCTTATAACATAATTCCTTATAACATAAAAACATAAATAGTGATCCATTGAGAATGCTAAAAGTGAAATCAAATAAGTTGTGGGAAGAGAAAATTGATCTTAATTCCTCTTGTAGCCTGTTATAGAAATCTTATAACATAATGTGTTCTTTTTTAAAAAAAAAATGCTGCTTATTGAAAAAAGAATCATTTTTACTGCCCTTGTATCAAGGATGCAGTGCAGAAATCACAGGCTGCCCACAAACAGTTGAGGACATTTTTCCAATCCGTATATGAAGAGATACCAAAATTAAAACAATATATTCTTAAAGAAGAGAGTCTGCTCTTTCTTGTTTTTTTTGGGGGGGGGTTATAAATGTTTTATTTACAATTTACCTCGAATTAAAATATAATACAATATAATACAAATATAATATCAAGTGCCAAGTGCCAAATTCTTAGTCAAATTAATCAAATTTACTAATTATTTATCCAATTTATTCTGGTATATATCATTCATCCTCTGCTACCTCCTTT
Organism: Erythrolamprus reginae; assembly: GCF_031021105.1. NCBI lineage: Eukaryota > Metazoa > Chordata > Lepidosauria > Squamata > Dipsadidae > Erythrolamprus > Erythrolamprus reginae. The sequence continues at coordinate 183,127,484 of NC_091952.1, read as the reverse complement.
CCAAATACTATCATCTGGAATTTAGATATGAAATGAAGGGGATTCTGCTCTTTCTAATGGTGCTAATTTGAAGAGGATTGAAGCTGTCCCACAGGATCAAACAGGGCATCAAAGATAGCCAAAATTTGACAAAACCCCATTAAATACCAAATGTGAACTCTTATAGTTTTTCAACAACTTGAAGGAAAGTGCTGCAAATTGGAAGTCCTCATTGCAACGGTGTACTTAGTACACCTGCCAAACATCAGCCTGAAAGACCAAGTAGTTTTGAAACTACAGCAGCCTGAAAATTGCTGTAAATTCATTTTTGAGGGTTTTTTTTTTTTTTTGCAAAGTTTGAGCCTGAACCATGTAAAAAGTAAGATGACTAGGTACATGGGGTTTTCCAAGTTTATAAGGCCTTCCAAGGTGTGCAGGTTCTCCAAATATCTCCAACATACTACTGAAAGTGCCGCGTTTACAGCTTCTGGAAGTTGGCCCAAAATGTCATTTTTGCCTACTCAGCTTTTGCAACCCTTTACTTGAGGTCTCCTAGAACTCCCATTTTTTAGTCTTTTGGACTAAAGTTTTGCACAGCATAGTTTTATATCATAAAGAAACTATGTGCCAAATTTCACCAAAATCTGAGATGGTAAGGTGGGGATGATCTTTATAATTGGTCCACTTGACACGGAATGACTCTACAGCAACATTATCATAATTGTATGAAGCTGGGGAAATAGATATGGTTATTTCTATATTTTCTTGCATTTAAAAAAAGCCCTGCTTGATATTAGTACTGACCTACTAATATTACTTTCAATTAATTTTAACAGAAAAGGGGAAATACTGAAATTTGTCCATTACTACATCAGTCCTCAATCATTGCAGGAAAAGTGAGTAAAACATGACCTTGATATTAATGGAAATATTTAGTGAAAAATTTACTGTTACTCTGTTGATTCCTTAAAAGTGCAAGGTTATTGATGGACAATGTTTCATCAGAGTACTGTGGCTGTAAATGAATAAAGAATAATATATTAGACTATCGGCTAATACGCTTAGACTATTCTAATGTGTTACATTAAATTCAAATTGAAATGCTCAGGTAGTTTAACCTGAATGCTTATGGAAATTAAAGCAACCTAGTTTTTGAGAATCATTCATTATTGCTTCTTAGCTCAAAAACGCTGGTCTTATTATTAAAGATTCCTGATTTCGAAACGCAACTTACTGCATACTGCCTGGTAACCTTTGAATATATATTCTTAATATTGGCCTCATAAAAATTAACACATTTGACACTTTTTAGTTATAGAACATACAGGGGCACAATGCATTTTATACAATGAATGGATGAAATTTACCCAGGCATTTAATTCAATGAATAAACCTGTTTTGCTTGTCCTGAGGCTTCTATTTCAGACTTCTTTGCGATCTTTTCAGTGATTGGGACAGAAATATCTAGAATTCTTGCTGAAAATTCTGAGACTTGCATTCCCAACATATCTAGAAAATGGCACAGTGATAAAGGTTGCTGTCACCAATGCACTGCTATCAATGCAAAAGCTCAGGCTGAAAAACCCTTTTTGTAAAGATAAATGTTAAGTCGGGTGAGTGAAGAGACTGGAGGCAGGCCTCATACAATAGCTCTTTATTCCAACTACTGTATATACAAAATCCAGCAGAGAGCCAGTCTGACAGCTTGCCCTTATATAAGGAGATGGCAGATGGCTCGACCAATCAGCAGTTCTTATTTTCCCACTTAATCAGAGGACCTGTTTGTAACCAGCCACTCTTGATATGTAAAAATAAACATGTGCTAGAATTTCTGCTTCTTCTGGGTCACTAGGAACTTTCACCAACTTTCCTAATTTCCTATGGCAAAGGGAAGTGTTTGGGCTTGAAAATGACTCAGAAAGCTACTCCTTGTTCTCCGCCAACCAAGGCCAACTAATTCTTATGATGTCTCAGAAATCAGATGCCGTGGAAATCAGAGTCTTCTTTCCATGATTGACATTACACCTCCATCACTGAAAGACAGCAATCTTATATAAAAATTGGCTGAATACCGGGGAAGTCAATTGCTATGGGGCCAACTGCAATGACTCATATGCCTTTAATTATAAAATGCTCAGTCTCTTTAGGTATCAAAGCAGCTTTTGAATATTCCAAATGATCTCTACTTCCATGGACTGGAAAAGCTGGGGGGAAAAGAAGAAGCAGACATGTCCAGACAAATTCTAGTGTTGCTTATCAGCGTGAAGCTCTACACAACTTTCAAAGGAATTAATCCCAATTCCAATTTGCAGTTCAGCTGGTCTTCGGTGGATAACATGCCCTAGTGTGGATCACTTCATCCTTAAAACAGCAGCAATTATATGTGGATTTTAAAAATTCTCCTTTCAATTATTCCCCTATTCTTATTGCCGTCAAAATGGGACCTGAACAATCTATAAAGCTGCATATCTCTGGGCCACAGTGCAGTGTAAATGTATTGGTACTAAATTCCTACAACAGACACAATTTAATTTGAATTAATTTTCATCAGCTTCAACATCTTCAGATTTCACTAACCCAAGGCATTCCAGTAGAAAGGCCCTTAATTTTAATTAATTTAATTTATTAGATTTGTATGCCGCCCCTCTCTGTGGACTCGGAGTGGCCACAGGTCTTTCTCCTAACGTAGTGGTTCTCAACCTGGAGGTTGGGACACCTTTGGGGTTAAACAACTATTTCACATGGGAAAAGACAAATTTCACATGATGTTAGGAACTTAAAGCTTCTATTCTGGCACCTTGGAACATACTTTTACATTCCAGCCAATCAGACGTTTACAGTGGGGGTGTCCATCTGACCTTCCTGCCAATCAGTTTAAAGTTCTGTTGGGCGAACTGGGAAAGACTTATGGTTGGTGGTCACCACAAGAGGAACTGTATTAAACGGTCACAGCATTAGAAAGGTTGAGAACCAACCTAAGGATCTAAGAGTTCACCAGAGTAGGGAATATAATCATTGAGTGTTCCTTATGGACTCCACTTTTTCTGCCTCTAGAAGCCTCAAAACACTTCTCTCAACATTATTAACAAAGGGCTATAAAGATTTAACTTACATTTTTGAACTTTGTTTTTTTCCTTTTTTAATGTCTGCCCTCTTGAGGATTTAATTAAGCAAAAAGTTGGCAAACAAGTCACATAAATGTGTATTGTCAGTTCTATCTGGTTTCAATTCCATTTTAGTCCCTTTTCTTTTTTTTACTTTGAGTACCACATAAACAAAGATTTTTTGGGGAAGGAACAAGGCCCATAGTTAAAAGTGAGACACTTCAAATGATGTAGCATTAGATTCATTCATTAGGTAAAATTCCTGCAGTATCTAAAGTAATCTAGATTACTAGGTCCAAAAATGCCAGAAAGCAGAGAAAGCAAAGAAAAACATCTCAAATTTTTCCATTTCAATAGATTGAAATGCTTGGAAGGAAGCACTGAAAGTATAATTCGGTTCCATTGACGTCCAAGAAAAATAGAACTAAAGCTTATATATAAGGAGTGCCTGCTTGCTTAGTACAAAATACTTCTTGGGTTTCAGGTTACACCAAGTGCAGAACCAGCAATAATTTAAAAAAAGTGGAGTCCACGCTAGAGAATGATAAAGTTGTTCTCGTAATTCATTTTACGGAATATAAACTAGATCCCAGCAGTGCAACCACCTTAACAGTTTCTACTGATCTACTTTGACTTGAATATTTAAAAACAGTCAGCCTGAGTCCAGATCTAAGTGCCAAGTTTCAGTCTGCAGCAAACTTCAAAGAGCAAAGACTCATGGAAAAAGAAGCTGTAATGGAACTACTGACCCAGTGGTTACCTATAGTTAGCAATATTAATTACTGGGCAAACCTATTTGCAGAGCCAGTTTGGTGTAGTGGTTAAAGCACTCCAGGCTAGAAACTTGGAGATGGGGAATTCCAGTCCTGTCTTAGGCACAAAGCCAGCTGGGTGACTTGGGGCCAGTCATTCTGTCTCAGCCCTATGAAGGATGCAATAGCAAACTGAAATCTTGCCAAGAAAATTGCAGCAATTTGTATAGACCGCCCTGAGTCCTACGGGGTTGGGTGGCATATAAGTCAAATAAATTAAATCAAATTAAATTAAATTAGACAATTGCCAAAAGGAGCAACCCCACCTTTATTTGCCCTATCCTAATAAGGTAAAATAATTCCCTCAACACTGTCAAACTATTTACTAAGTCTGCACTACTATTAATGTTCTCATCATTCCCATCACCCATCTCCTCCCACAAATGACTGTATGACTGTAACTTTTGTATCATTACAAGTTATATTGACTGGTTCCTAATAAGATTGGATTGTTTATTTGTACCCTATGCCAATCATTAAGTGTTGTACCTTATGATTCTTGATGAACGTATCTTTTCTTTTATGTACACTAAGAGCAAATGCACCAAGACAAATTCCTTGTGTATCTAACACTGGGTCAATAAAAAATTCTATTCTATTCTGTTTTGTTCTGTTCTGTTCTATAATAGCTAAATATCCATTTAGAAATGGTGTATCACACTTCAACAAATATTGCAGAAAACTATGGGATAAAATATTAATAATATTTTAATACAAAGACTCCTTCTGTGATAAGATTTCTATATTGCTACCTAATACATAACTTATTTACTTACTGACCCCAATGAAAAAGATTCATATACTGCGGTAAGAATCTCAATTGCACAAATGTGGAAAAAAGAACAGACCCCACCTGAAAATCTAATCATAGGAAAAATCTACAAATGTGCATAAATGGACGAAATGACGAATGCAATTAAAGGAAGAAAAAACAAAGATACCAAAGAGACATGGCAAAAATGGCATGAATGGATCTGTAATAAAAAACAAACATAACAATACAAAGTATCAATGTATACATATAAGTAAAAATCAAATATAGAGATACAAAAATACATAGACTAATGAAACAACTACCTCTTTTTAATTACTGCTCTTTATAAAATCAAAAGTATTTACGGTATGCTTGTTTCATATATGTGACTGCATATAGGCTAATATAACGTTAAATATAAGAAATGATAATATAAGATGTAATAGAAAAGGAGTATGATCTGTTCTACAATGTATATATGATATACTGTATATTCTTTTTTTCTTTTTAAAAAATCAATAAAAACTATTTTTTTTTAAAGAAAGAAAGAAAAAGATTCATATAATACAATCTCCTAAACAATGAAGTATTCCATAGCACAGTAAAATACAAAGGTAAGAAAAAGTATAAATAGCATTTGTTTGCAAGTGTTTATTAGACGACTTTCCAAGTTTAATTTTCTGAAAATTGAATTAAGAATTTAAAAAGGATAAAAGGAAACAACAAAGAGAACGGGAAAATACTATCGCATTGTGTCTCCTCCTTTCCTATACTACATATGGAATATGGAAATACCTGGCTACATTTTGGCAGGCACGACAATACTGTTTTGCAACTTGTCCGATAATTCTGGGGATGGGGTAAAAAAAGAGATTAACCTAAACGAACTCGAGTCGAATTGCATCTCCATTCCTGAGAGGTCTCCAGGTTAACAGCGCAGTTAGTTTGAAATATGGCATTTTACAGTGGCAAGTAGTATTTTTCCTGCATTTTAGTTCCTGCTGTTTTGAACAGCACCACCAAGTGTGACGATTTAAAAGACACTATATATTTTCAAAGCAACAGTCTGCTCCAAATAAAAAATAGTAATCAAAATACTCCATGTGCTACACTTCCTGAGCTGCATTCTCCTCCAGCCACATCATGTATTGCATCTAAACTGTAGGCATCATCCAGTAAAAACATACACATTTTATATTGATAGTAGAGGGGAAAGATTTCTTGCAAGCAGATTGCTGTCGATATGGAGACAGTCCCCAGCTGAGCTTTAAAATATAGTCAAAACAAAACCAAAGTTCCTTCAGAGACACTGAGCAAACTAATTTCACACAAAGAGGATTAAATTAAAAGGAATGTGGACAAGAGTTATAAAAAGAACTGTGCAAAATGGTCCATTTCACTTCAACTAAGTGCAGTCAATAAAACGGCAACTTGAAGTAACTTCTCAGGCTGCCCTGCTACCAAACAGACACATACCATTAACTGTTGTGGTTAGCTCCTGCCCCAAGGACTGTGGATGTGGGGGAGACATCCACATGCTGCAGGCCTGTTTTTCCCCCAGTGGAATCTGATGATGAAGGCTCCTCTGCCCAAGAAGACATGAGTGACAGGGAGGAGGACAGTGTGGCAGACAGCTCAGAAGGAGATAAATTATCTAGCTCCTCCTTGGATTCAGAACAAGAGTTAATGATACAGCCACGCATGCGGAGAGCGATGCATAGGCAACAACAACTGAGAGATTATTATCAACGAAAATGAGGCCACCTGTGGTTGGGTGGGGCTGTGGTAATTAGTGAGGCTGCTATAAATAGCAGCCTGTGGGTTTGGCCATTGTGGAGGATTATCTGATCGTTATGTTTCATGACTGCTTTCCTGACTTTGACTTTTTGTGTGCTGATTTTTCCCTGCTTTGAACCTAAACCAGAGCAAAGTGTATTTCACTTTGTGAAAGAAGTAGGACTGTGAATTGCCTCACAGCTGCAAGCTAAGTATCTCAGAACTGATAAGGGACTTGTACAAATTACCAGTTTGTTTGGAGACGAGTGCTCTTCGCTATACAAAAAGAGTGCTTAGTTTAAGTGAATTTCCATTATAAAGAACATTGTTTTGAATTTTCAAACGTGTGTGTGTGTCTGAAATTTGTACAGTGGAACCCCGACATAAGAGCTGCTCTACTTAAGAGCAACTCGAGATAAGAGCTGGGAGGGGAGAGATATTTTTGTTCTACTTACAAGCCCAAATTCGAGATACAAGCGCCAAGGAGCTGTCTCCTGAAGCCAAACGCTAACTTCCGCGTTCGGCTTCAGGAGACAGCTGCGAAGCGGCGCGCATGTTTTAAAAGGTTGCAGCCGGCCTGGGGGGCTCGGGGGGGTGCTTGCAGCTTTCTTTCTTGCTCTTTTTCTTTCTCTCTTTTACCTTCCCTTCCTCTATTTCTTCTTTTCTTTCTCCTTCCCACCTTCTTCCCTCCCTCCCTCCCTTCACTCATTCCTCTCTTACTCTCCCCTTTCATAAGTTTCCTTGCTTCCTTCCTCTGTTCCTGTCCCTTCCCCCTTTCTTTCTTTCTTTCTTTCTTTCTTGCTCTTTTTCTTTCTCTCTTTTACCTTCCCTTCCTCTATTTCTTCTTTTCTTTCTCCTTCCCACCTTCTTCCCTCCCTCCCTCCCTTCACTCATTCCTCTCTTACTCTCCCCTTTCATAAGTTTCCTTGCTTCCTTCCTCTGTTCCTGTCCCTTCCCTCTTTCCTTCCTTCCTTCCCACCCTCCGTCCATTCATTCACCCATTCCTCTCTTGATCGCTTAAAGCCGGTCCCTGGTGCAAAAAGGGTTGGGGACCTCTGTCCTACAGGATTGGGTGGCAGAGAAGTTGAACATATGTAAATTTAAAAGTTTAAGAAAGTTTACAAGTTAAGTGAAAGAAACTTCATTATTCATTTATATGTACATGTACATTTCTTCATTAAAAACATGTCTTTCTGCATAATTTAGACTAACTTTGTGAGTTTTTTGAGGGCTGGAACCAATTAAAATTATTTACATTAATTCCTATGGGGAAAAGTCGTTCGAGATAAGAGCTGCTCGACTTAAGAGCCCAGGTCCGGAACGAATTAAACTCGTATCTCGAGGTACCACTGTACCTGTGAATTTTTGGGAGGATTCTACCAGAGAGCCCGACAGAACATTAACCATTCATTACATTACCTGAAATCTGTCATTGGGCTTAATTATGTGTCTGCCTACTAATAATCTTAAACCATCTCTATGGTTCTCCAATTCACATGACAATTTATTATTCCCATTAAATGAAAGTGTATCACATGCAACTACGTCAACACGGCTGATATGAGATGGAGATACCAAGATATTACTTTCTGCTTCAATGAGGACAGAGAAAATGACACGGGCACTCCTTAAAAGACTGTGGGTTCAAACCACAAAGTTTCAATCTAAAGTGAAAATGTTTAGCTCCAATTAAAGCCTAGAAGACCCCCCCCCTCCAAATTAGTGGATTATAATTGATTCTGAATCTACATTCCCTCATTGAGGATATAGCTATCAGGGTGTAAAGATTTTTTAGTTAATATCAAGATTTGAAGACTGTCATCTTCAGATTCTGCTAAATTCTCCAAGTACTCTACTGGCCTTATTAACTTGAATTCGTGATAACATCATCTAGAATAGCTATGGATTGCAATCGTTTTTGAAAAATTGGCTTCAAACTAAAAACAAGGGGAGTCTGGTTATCTCTTTTCTGATTGCGCGTGCACAGTTCCCATTTTTCCAATTGAAGATGTGCACTGATCCGCGTAACTGACAGCCCATTACTGGTCCCTTCCCCACCCCTGGTCTGTCGCCCGGTACTACTAAGTAGCCTGTTGGGTACTGGGCCACACAAGTGGTGGGCAAGCTTCCAGAGCTCTATTTGAACAGGTGGCAGGCGCATATGTGAAACCATCCCCTACCCCCTGTTGTCATCACTACCAATCCACAGTTCCTGAAAAATTGGGAACCTCTGATCTAGATAAAGGTCCTGGTGGTCCTGCATTTGCAGGAGATGAAGGAGAGATGACTTTTCAATAGCAGCTCCAAAATTTTGGAATAAGCTCTTGGAATCAGAATAGTCTTTTGAATGCATTGGAATATAAGTTGTCTATTAGTAGATTCTAAAACCCATTACGACCGGTTCTCACACATACATGTGGGTAGCGGAACCTCCCACCACCCGTTCTAAGAACTGGGATGAACAGGGGACAACCCACCGCTGAAGTTGTCCTGGTGCTACTGACTTTTATTTCATCCAAATGCTTTTAGGATACAAACCTAGGATGTCACTAAAAGACCAAGTGTGATCCATCCCCCCACTGAAGGGATACCAAAATCTTTACTACCACACTGTGGGCATGGCTTATGCAGGACCCCCTGCAGTTTCTTTCAACATCTTTCAGTGCAGATTGGGTGCTCTGGGGTGGAGCTCCATTTTTGCTATCACACTGCATTCCCCCTCTCCCCCCATCCAGGCAATAGCCCACCCCTGCATCCCCCCTCCCCCAAAATGAACACTCCCAAATTCTACAGAATTTGAAAGATTGTCCAGATTCCTATATGATTGTTTATTCATTCATTCATTCATTCATTCATTCATTCATTAGATTTGTATGCCGCCCCTCTCCGTAGACTCGGGGTGGCTCACAACAACAATAAAACAATTCATGACAAATCTAATAATTTAAAAACATTAAAAAAAAACACCTGTTATTAAAGCAGACATACACACAAACATACCATACATAAATTGTATAGGCCTGGGGGAGATGTCTCAATTCCCCCATGCCTGACAGCAGAGGTGGGTTTTAAGGAGTTTACGAAAGGCAAGGAGGGTGGGGGCAGTTCTAATCTCCGGGGGGAGCTGGTTCCAGAGAGTCGGGGCCGCCACAGAGAAGACTCTTCCCCTGGGACCCTACAAACGACATTGTTTAGTCGACGGGACCCGAAGAAGGCCAATTCTGTGGGACCTAATCGGTCGCTGGGATTCGTGCGGCAGAAGGCACAAATGTCCAATGCTTAGGTCCGTATCACAAGTCCCATTCTAGATCCAGTGAAAAAAGCAAAGGATAGCTTATGGGAGGCCCTTGTAGATTCTGGAAAAATTATTTCAGCCATTCACCCCCACTCCAATATTAACAGATTTGCAAAAATATATTTTATTCAGTCAATTCAAATTGTTCTTGTGCATGATGTTTGAAGCTGAATCATTTGATAACATATGACGTATTAAGTATAAATGATACTGCCACTGAAATATGAGATTTAAATATGAATATTACATCAACCAATCAATCAATAAAACAAAACATACTCAGCCTGAAGCCTGGTATTCCTGATGCCATTTTGATGAAATTCCTAGAAATGAGGTAGCTCTTCTGGTTCAAGGATTGAGGTTTCCATAAATTAGATTAATGAGGGGGTTTTTAAAAAAAAAAAACCCACTGCATTCTTTTCCAAGCTATGCTATTCAAACTTAATTGCTCTGACATGAAGCCAGGTCAAACAGTCACAAATAGCAATAACTCTTCAATCAATAGTTCCAATGTTCAGCCTCAAAACAATGTATGCTCTAAGCATTATGCCCTCTTTCAAAGCCATTTCATCCATTAGATAAAACACCAATAGATTTTTAAAAAATAATTTGTACATGGAAAGGTAGATTCCATTCAATTATAGCTTGACATGTATATGGCTTTTAAGTCCACATTGCTTTCAAAAGCAAAATTGTTATCATGTAACTATTAAATGTGTAATTTGAAAAGCAATTCTTAAAAACATTCCTATTAATAAGATGCACCTGAGTCTGAAAGCTGTTTTTTTTTTAAGAAAAGAGAAATGTTGAGATAACTGGGACAACCATATTTAGTGATCTTATTTACTTTCTTAAAAATAAGTGACACATATTTTTAAATTGTACTGAAAAATTGTTATGCATGCATTAATGAAAAATTAGCATACAAATGTATAATACAGCAAGCAAGTTGAGGTAGCTGCTGTAACTAAGTCCCACATGCCTTTACCAATATTATTCATTGCTGCAGGAATCCAACAGATGAAAAATTCTAAATTAGATGAAAGGCAAATATAATTATAATGTAAAGAGGAACCACTCATAAAAGCAAACCTGTTTTCCAACATTAAGCCTGTGCCATTGAAAATTATACTCAAGAAATACAAAGCACACAGTGAAATGAAGAAATAAGATAAGAGTTACCTAATTAAGTCTGAGAACTGAAATAAATCAGATGTGCAGAAAAAGTTCAAAAAGGTCACGCTTCTATTTTAGCTCTATGATATTAAAGCTAAAGTTGCAGATTTTTAAAAACAAACTACACAAAATATATGTTAAGAGATTGAACAATATGGAAGAGTTGAATAAAGCTTTGGGGGTTTTCTATAGATCAATATTATAGAAAACTAAACTTCATAATTTCAATTTTTTATTTAACCCTATTGCTGTGTCTGCATAACAACAGCCGGCTGTCAGAGTCGGGCTCGCGTATCCCTCTCCAGGGTGCTGATTGGGCGCGTAAGCCCAGTTACTTGTTAAGCGGGAAGTTTCCTCTGTATGTGATTGGTAGTTGCCTCAGAAGGCGTCCTGTATATAAGTCTGTGTACTCTTGTTTGCTTCTTAAGCCTGTACCTGCCCGGTTGGCACGTTCTGATTAAACTCACATGTTCTGGTAAAAGGCCTCAGTTATTATACTGGCGACGAGATTTCAGCCCTGCATTTCCATTTCGCATCTGTGTCTGCAGTAAGTGACAATGTCTGTACAGCTTACTTTTCCCCCTTTCAACCCACAAGGGGAGACCTGGGATTCCTACGTTGCCCGCTTCGACTGCTTCCTAATCTCGAATGGGTATACCGAGATTTCTGGGGACCGTAAAAGATCTTATTTTCTCGGTTTCTGCGGCCCCGAAATGTTCGAGACAGCCAGAGCTTTATTCGCTCCTGTCTCTATCCACGATGTGCCTTGGGAGACTTTCCTGTCAACTCTCCAAGATCATTATGCCCCAGCCCCGTCACGTTGTGCCCGGCGCTACGTTTTTTATCAGAGAAACCAGGCAGAGGGTGAATTCATTAATGAGTTTGTGGCCGCTCTCCGCCGGGCTGCATTATATTGCGAGTTTACGGATTTGAATGATTACTTGCTGGACAGGCTAGTGTTCGGAGTCCGGGATGGCCGCCTTAAACACCGTTTGCTGGCCACCCGGGATTTGACTTTTCAGACAGCTTTAGCTGAAGCTCGTGCTTTTGAGCTTTCCACACTATCTCTGGCAGCCATGGATAGCTCGGTGAATGCAACGGCCAAAGTGCCAGCGGTGCCAGAGAACCCGAAAGCCGCTGCGGAAAAGGAGGGCGGCAGCGAAGTTGAGGAGGAGGAGGTCTGCCGGCTGGGTGCTTCTAGGGGTCGTGAGCCTCCTGCCAGTCGCCCCCACCCCCCTCTGTCCCCATGCAGAGGTTGCGGGGGAAACCATTATAGGTCAAATTGCTCGTTTAAAGAAGCGGCTTGCCGGCGTTGCGGGGCCAGAGGCCACATTGCGAGAGTCTGCCGTTCCCGGAGGTCCCCTCCAGCCGCCCCTAGAGAGCAGAGGGAGTTCCAAGGCTTCAATCCCCGTTGGCAGAGGAGATTTTCTTCCACTAAGAGGGATGACTGCAATGCCATCTATAGCTGCCCGCGCCCAGCTTCTACGTTTGTGAGGAAAACCTCAGTTTCTTCTGACAAGATCTCCGTGACAGTTCGTTTGGGAGGCGTGAATTGCTCCATGCAAGTGGACACGGGCTCCGCGCATTCATTGGTTTCCTGGGCCACCATCAAGAAATGCATGCCCGGATTGAGCAAGAATCGGTTGCAGCCATGTACTGTGACTTTACGGGACTACCAAGGGGCGCCCATTCCGGTGTTGGGGGAAGGGAGATTCCCTGTCATATTCAAATCGTTCATGGGCAGGTTGCCTCTGATGGTGGTGGACGGGCCATTCTCCAGCCTCCTGGGTTTAGACTGGTTTAAGTCTTTGGGCTTTTCTGTTGCGGGGGTGAACGCTGTGAGAGGGGAATCAGTATTTCAAGGGCTTACTAAGGAATTCCCCTCCGTCTTCGATGACAAGCTGGGTTGCTACACGGGAACCCCGATTACTTTTAGCCTTGATCCCAAAGTACCAGCAGTGAGGCTGAAGCCCCGCAGGGTGCCCATTCCCCTCAGGCCAAAAGTTGATGCCGAATTGGACCGTCTGATTGCACAAGGGGTGTTAGAGCCAGTTGACCAGGCTGTCTGGGAGACCCCACTAGTCATCGCTTTCAAAGGGGATGGGGGATTGAGATTGTGCGGGGATTATAAATGCACTGTTAATAAGGCCCTGGCTCACCACTCATACCCGCTCCCAGTGGTGCAGCAGTTACTTCACACTCTGGGTAATGGCAAGATCTTTGCCAAGCTCGATTTATCCCAGGCTTACCAGCAGCTCCCCGTAGACCCCTTGACTGCAGAAGCCCAGGCGATTATAACACATAGAGGGGTGTTCAGGTGCCACAGGCTACAATTTGGGGTCTCTATTGCACCGGGTATGTTTCAGGGATTGATGGAGCGGTTGCTGTATGGGCTGGAAGGCACGGTGCCCTACTTTGACGATGTCCTGGTCTCGGGGAGTTCCGAGGACGAACTTCTTCGCAGGGTTAAGAAGGTATTGCTCAAATTCCAAGAAGCGGGACTGAAGCTCAAATCAAAAAAGTGTGTCTTTGGGGTTCCAGAGGTTGATTTCCTGGGATTCAGGGTGGATGAAAAGGGAATCCATCCCACCCCTGAAAAGACTAGGGCCATTTGGGATGCCCCCAGACCCCAGTCGAAGGAGGAGCTGCAGGCTTTCCTTGGTCTTTTGAACTTCTATGCGGTGTTCATCCCGCACAAGGCTTCGGTGGCAGAGCCGTTGCATAGGCTTCTGGACAAGCGGTCTGCTTGGCACTGGGGGGAGCGGGAGGAAGCTTCTTTCAGAGGGGTCAAAGGAATACTCACCTCAAACAGTGTCCTGGCTCAGTATTCCCCTAGTCTGCCATTAGTTCTCACCTGTGACGCTTCCAGGTACGGAGTGGGTGCAGTCCTCAGCCACAGATTGCCGAATGGCTCAGAAGCCCCTTTGGCATTTTTTTCTCGGACTTTGGCCGCAGCAGAAAGAAACTATGGCCAAATAGATAAGGAGGCATTGGCCCTAGTGGCGGGAGTTCGCCGTTTCCACGAGTATTTGTATGGCAGAAGGTTCGAGTTAGTAACGGACCACCAGCCCTTACTAGGGTTACTCTCAGGTAACCGCCAGAGCCCAGCTGTATTGTCTCCGCGTATGACACGCTGGATTGTCTTTTTGGCCAATTACACCTACACGTTAACATACAAACCGGGTCGTCACATCGCACATGCCGACGCACTCAGCAGGTGCCCAGTACATGAGGAATTAACAGACCCTGCACCTGCCAGCTCCGTTTTTGCTTTGACAGACGGGCCATTAGTATTGGCTGCCCCCGAGGTATCTAGAGAGACAGGGAAAGACCGCATTCTGGCCCAGGTAAGGCAATGGGTTTTGAGGGGGTGGCCACTCTCTACCCCAGTTGACCAGTTCATTCCGTTTTTCCGCTGTCGCACGGAGTTCTCAGTAGAGAGAGGAGTTCTTTTAAGGGGTGGCAGAGTGGTTATACCAGGCAAGCTGAGGAACCAGGTGTTGTCCCTGCTGCACAAGGGGCACCCTGGAATAGTTAGAATGAAGGGTCTGGCCAGGGATTACGTGTGGTGGCCAGCATTAGATAAGGAAGTAGAGCAGTGCTTGGCTAACTGTGCTGTTTGCCAGGAGAGCAGGTCTTTACCCCCACGGGCTGAACCTTTAACATGGGAACCACCAGCTAGCCCCTGGACACGCTTGCACATAGATTTGGCCGGTCCCTTCATGGGGCAAACATTTTTAATCACCGTGGATGCATACTCCAAGTGGGTAGAGGTGGCCCAGTTGCAGTCCACTCAGTCACAGGCCATCATAGAATCCTTGATGACCCTATTTGCCACACATGGATTCCCGGACCTGCTAGTCTCGGATAACGGCCCGCAGTTCACATCAGTCCTATTTGAATCCTTTTTGGCTACTGCTGGCATTAGACATGCCTTAACCTCGCCTTGGCATCCGGCCAGTAATGGCCAGGCGGAATGGGCAGTTAGGTCAATTAAAGAGTCCCTCAAAAGGTTGCCCCAGAACTCTTGGAAGGCTAGATTGGCTGATGTGCTCATGGCCCAACATACCACCCCATGTGTAACCACGGGAAAGACGCCAGCGGAGCTTTTAATGGGTCGCAAATTGCGGATTATACTTGACAGGTTGCACCCAGGGTATGCGGGAACAGTACAGTGGCCAGAAGCTGCCAGACGTGAGGTGTCTGTAGGAGACGCGGTATTTGCCCGTGCCTATTCGGGCCAAAAGAATTGGGAGAAAGGTACAGTAGGCAGGGAACTGGGGCCTCGTTCGTTCGAGGTAGAGCTAAGGGACGGGCGGATTTGGAAAAGACACCTGGATCAGATTAGACTTAATAGGGAGGATCGGCATGAAGATCGGGAAGCCAATGAGTTCCAGGGGGAGTGTTTTCAGGAACCGCCCACGGCAGCAGGAACTTCAGGAAATCCTTCCTCCACGTATAGCAGGGAAGAGGAGGTGGACCAGGCTCCCAAACCGATCCATCCGGCTGAGATCGAGGGTTCAGAACATTCCACAGAGCCCCGGCGCTCCGAGAGAATCTGTCGCAGACCGGTGTATTTAAAAGATTATGTCTGTGTCAGCCGAAGGGGCAGGAGTGCTGTGTCTGCATAACAACAGCCGGCTGTCAGAGTCGGGCTCGCGTATCCCTCTCCAGGGTGCTGATTGGGCGCGTAAGCCCAGTTACTTGTTAAGCGGGAAGTTTCCTCTGTATGTGATTGGTAGTTGCCTCAGAAGGCGTCCTGTATATAAGTCTGTGTACTCTTGTTTGCTTCTTAAGCCTGTACCTGCCCGGTTGGCACGTTCTGATTAAACTCACATGTTCTGGTAAAAGGCCTCAGTTATTATACCTATGACCTGCAATTTCTGTTTCTATTGAGAGAGACAATTGATGAGTTTAACTATCAAAGTTACATTGCCATGCAATCATCATCATCATCATCCTCTCAAACAGGGTAGACCAACAGATCCAGGAGGAACAACTCTGACCCCATCCAGCTAACCAGATTCTACTTTCAAGTTCAACCAGTCTTCGTTCAGATTACTTAGCCACCTGTGACAAGAGTCAAACCCAAATTTACAAGAATTAATCTATAAAATAAAATAGAATATCAGAGTTGGAAGGGACCTTGGAGGTCTTCTACCTCAACCCCCTGCTTATGCAGGAAGCCCTACACCACTTCAGACAAAGCCCTTCATGGCACCGGACCAAAATATCTCCGGGACCGCCTTCTGCCGCACGAATCCCAGCGACCAGTTAGGTCCCACAGAGTTGGCCTTCTCCAGGTCCCATCAACTAAACAATGTCGTTTGGCGGGACCCAGGGGAAGAGCCTTCTCTGTGGCGGCCCCAACCCGTTGGAACCAACTCCCCCCAGATATCAGAGTTGCCCCCACCCTCCTAGCCTTTCGTAAGCTCCTTAAAACCCACCTCTGTTGTCAGGCATGGGGGAATTGAGACTTTCCCTCCCCCTAGGCTTATAAAAATTTATGCATGGTATGCTAGTATGTATGATTGGTTTCTAAACTGGGGTTTTAAATTAACTTAAATATTAGATTTGTTTACATTGTATTATTACTGCTGTGAGCCGCCCCGAGTCTGCGGAGAGGGGCGGCATACAAATCTGATTAATAAATAAATAAATAGTTATCCAACATCTTCTCAAAAACTTCCAGTGTTGGAGCATTCACAACTTCTGGAGGCAAGCTGTTCCACTGATTAATTGTTCTAACTGTCGGGAAATTTCTCCTTAGTTCTAAGTTGCTTCTCTCCTTGATTAATTTACATCCATTGCTTCTTGTTCTACCCTCAGATGCTTCACAGAATAGTTTGACTCCCTCTTCTTTGTGGCAATCTCTGAGATATTGGAGCATTACTATCATGTCTCCCCTAGTCCTAGTCCTATATTATAGGGTTTCACCCAGTCCTTTCAGATTTCCATGGTAGTATCTCCTTCTTCTTAATCCTATTCTCTTCAATTATATGGGAGAAGGAACAAAAATAAGTGAAAAACAATGCTTTTATTCCATCAAAAGCATTGGAGCAAAGCTAAGTGAAGTTTAAAAGAAGAGCAACCAAAATGAAACTGCTAGGAATTATAGGATGATCTGCCAGGAATCTGTTCAGGTCTATGAGCAAATCAGTACTGTATTCCCCGTTCTTTCACTATGATTCTTCCATATGGTTCTTCTGAATCAAATATTCAGAACAAATTACAAGAACAGAAAGCGTGAAGCCGGAAAATAATGATCCAATATTCCAAGAAGAAAGCTTGCAAACTATCAGAAATAACTTGCATTCCAGTCATGAAATGTATGTATTTGTTCCAAAAAGAGGGAAACAGACAAACATAGACTTGTAGATATTTCAGAAATACCACATATATTGCTTTGCTTTTTGCCAAAGTGAATTTACAGCTAGCCCTTGACTTACAGCCACGATTGAGCTCCAAAATGCTGTTGCTAAGTGAAACATGTGTTAAGTGAATTTTGCCTTAATGTACGACCTCACGTATCACAGTTGCTAAGTAAATCGTTGCATTTGTTAAGTTAATAACACAGTGGTTAAGTGAATTTGACTTTCCCATTGACAGAAAGTGGTCACATGACCCCAGAACACTGTAAGTGTCATAAATATGAGACAGTTGCCAAGTATCTGAATTTTGATCATGTGACCATGAGGATGCTGCAAAAGTGAAAATTGGTCATAAATCACTTTTTTCAATGCCGCTGTAACTTTGAACGGCCACTAAGTGAATTGTTGCGAGGACTGTCTGTAGTGTACTGTGTCTAGAAACTGGACTGTATCATTATTTTTTTCTCTATTGTAAATTGTTGAATTTACAAAGTTATTCTCCCCCCCCCCCCCATACAGAAAAGATTTACTAATTAGCAGATAAGCCACGATTACAAATGAAGTAATTAACAGCTGGTCTATTTTAGGTAATTTGTTTGAAGGAGAAGTGGAATTCAAGTACCCGGGGTATTCAGTGGCTAAATTGGAAGCTTAAAAGGCAGAAGCAGAGGCCACCAAATATTATTTCAAGAAACCTAAGCTTTTAATAACCAAGATGAGAAAAAGAAGTAGCTTGAAACACTGCTAATCTTATGCCGGTCTGAATTTAGGGGAAGAAAAGAGATCCAGCAATGCCACCAACATTGCTTTGACTGAATGCAATTTTGATCATCCATGGGGTGGTCTCGTTCCCGGGATAGAATTCATATCTTACAATTGGATAAAGTTTCTCAGTCGTGGATATTACATCCACTTATTTTACACACTTTACAATGGATACAAGATGAGTTGCTAAGGAAGACAACAAAAACTGTGTTCAGTCCTTTTCAAGGTGCAACAGTAGTAGTCAATGAGGGGAAACTTTATTTATTTATTCATTTGTCCAATACACAATACATATGAAAGAGAATAGACATGAAGTAATATATATAAAGATAATATGTAAAAATAGAGGAGAAGATATATGAAAGTAAGAAAATATATATGATATATGAGCCGCCCCGAGTCTTCGGAGAGGGGCGGCATACAAATCCAAATAATAAATAAATAAATAAATAAATAAAGGAAAGACAACTGGACAGGGGACGAAAGGCACACTAGTGCACTTATGTACGCCCCTTACTGACCTCTTAGAAACCTGGAGAGGTCAATCGTGGATAGTCTAAGGGAGAAATGTTGTGGATTAGGGGTTGACACTATTGAGTCCGGTAATGAGTTCCACGCTTCGACAACTCGATTGTTAAAGTCATATTTTTTACAGTCAAGTTTGGAGCGGTTAATATTAAGTTTGAATCTGTTGCGTGCTGTGTTGTTGCCTAGCACAGTAAAAATGTAGACACATTGTAGAATTTAAAAGAGTTTGAAAATCATAATGTTAGCCAGACTCTCAATATGGAAAACTGTCTTTCAAAACAACTCATTTTTCCAAGGATCAGACACATTCACTATTTAACTGCACTAGTAGTGGATGGCATATGATCACAGCTGTTTATATCAGTGTTTTCAAGAGAGTAACAGATAATAGTAAATTTCCATTTTTTTTCCTGATCTTGCCATAATACTATTCAAATCTTTCCAAAGTTAGATTATCTTCCTCCCAGCATGTAAATGTTTCATTTGTATAGAAATCCATACCAATGGCGGAAAGATCAAATTTAAGGTTCTAATTTCCTTTCATTTTGAATAGTTGGAGGAAAGCAATCCCAAACACACACATCTTCCTGTCAACATTTGCAAATGAGTTGTAACAGTATATTAATTATTCCTGCCATTAACAGCAAGGTCACAAATGCAACTAAGGTTGAACTAAGAGGTCTTGGATGTATCAACATAGAGATTTCTTTTTTAGTTCATCCCTTTCCTCCAAGAAAACACAAGGCTTTAGGACATAATATTCATTATGCCTAGGTGGGAAGAGTAGATTAAATAGGAAAAAAAAATACAGAAGGGAAGATAATTGTTCATAACATGGAAATTAAGAATAGAATTAGAGGATTCTCTTATATTTATTAATGAGGATAGCAAGTTCTTTTAATGTTTTTGGAAAGAGAAGCAAACAAGATCTAAGTATTGCCCACAAGATCATATGCTGCAACATCCTGCCTGTCGGCGACTACTTCAGCTTCAACCACAACAACACAAGAGCACACAACAGATTTAAACTTAATATTAACCGCTCCAAACTTGACTGTAAAAAATATGACTTCAGAAACAGAGTTGTCGAAGCATGGAACACATTACCGGACTCCATAGTGTCATCCCCAAACCCCCAACAATTTACCCTTAGATTATCTACGGTTGACCTATCCAGATTCCTAAGAGGTCTGTAAGGGGCGATTACAAGTGCACTAGAGTGCCTTTCGTCCCCTGTCCTATTGCTCTCCTATATCTCCTATACCTTTCTTCTATTCCTATATCTCTTCTTCTATTCTTTCATTGATATGTTCTATTACTATACCTTCTTTTCTATTATTTCTTAGATATATTTTACTATGAGTATCTCCTCTATAACCTTCATCATGTATTTTACTATGTGTATATAGATATATACCCACTAAAACCCTCATTGTGTATTGGACTAACTAAAATAAATAAAATAAAATAAAATAAAATAAAATAAAATAAAATAAAATAAAATAAAATAAAATAAAATAAAATAAAATAAAATAAAATAAAATAAAATAAAATAAAATAAAATAAAATAAAATAAAATAAAATAAAATAAAATAAAATAAAATAAAATAAAATAAAATAAAATAAAATAAAATAAAATAAAATAAAATAAAATAAAATAAAATAAAATAAAATAAAATAAAATAAAATAAAATAAAATAAAATAAAATAAAATAAAATAAAATAAAATAAAATCTGCCTACTCAGAGAATCTCAACTGGTTTGATCTGCCCCAGCTGTCTTCATTCTGAGACCTCCATGAATCTGTTGGCTGACTCTGTATTCTACCACAGAATCAAGCAATACCAAGAGGGGGGAAAGCATTCATACAAAACAGGAGTGTCTGACAGCTGACAAAACTTAAAAGTAACAAGGGTCAATTTTTCTATGTCCTTTTCCCTTTACAATTTTCTTATATTTATTAATGAATTATTTGAACAGAATATAAAAAATAGAAAAGCACAGCTTTATTAAGCAAATGTGGAAGAACATCCTCTTTTTTAAAGATATGTGTAATATTATTACATTCACATTAGCATTTCCATTCAGCAAATACCAGTACATATATATAACTGTGGTAATATATGCATTTTAACAATAATTTTATTAAACATTACAACTGTAAAGATGAAAACTAATATAAATTTTAAAAACAATAGAAAGTATATAGAAGAAAAAATAGAAAAAAATAAGAAAATAGTAAAGAAAAAAGAAATAAAGAAACGATTTTGTCAGTCATCGCAAGTATAAATGATTTCAGTAACTTATTGTAAATACAATAAATGATCTCTTCTTCCCATGTCTCAGTTCTTATCTATAATTGGATTAATTGCTTGGATTTAGAACTATCTGACAATCATGCTTATATACTCTAGGTTCAATGGTAGAAAAAATAGGATTATAAACATGATAAATGTATATGTTACAATCAATCCCTGAAAGTGCTCACTATGAGCTCAATACTAGATTAGTATTTTCTATTTATTTATTTTTATTTGTTTGTTTTGTCAAGTACATATTGGTGGTATACAGTGATCCCCCGATCATTGCGGGGGTTCCGTTACAGGACCCCCCGCAACGAGCGGGTTTTTGCGAAGTAGCGCTGCGGAAGTAAAAACACCATCTGCGCATGCGCAGATGGTGTTTTTACTCCCGCAGCGCTAGCGAGGAGCCGAAGATTGGGGTTCCTGTTTTAAAACGTCGCCGCCGGCATGGGCGGCTTGCCAGCACCCCCCCGGACCCCCAACCCGGGTTTGGGGGGCTGCTAGGAAGCCGCCCATGCCGGCGGCGATGTTTTAAAACAGCCGCGCCGCTTTCCAATGAGTCCCGAAGACAAACGTCAAACTTCCGCGTTTGTCTTCGGGACTCATTGGAAAGCGGCGCGGCTGTTTTAAAATGTCGCCGCTGGCATGGGCGGCTTGCCAGCACCCCCCCGAACCCGGGTGGCCGGGCGAGCAGCGAGCGAATGGCGGGTGGCCGGGCCAAGGGCGGGCAAGCGGCGAAGGGCGGGCGAGCGGGTGCTGGGGAGGGCTTCTCGCCCTCCCGCCAGCAAGAGGGGGAGCGAACAGCGTGGGCAGGCTACTGACAAGCCGTTCGCTCGGGCCGCTTCCCAGCTGAGTACTCAGCTGGGAAGCGGCCCGAGTGTACGGCGTGGGCGGGAGAAGGGCGCGCGAGCCGCGGGCGCGCGGGCAGGCAGGCTGCGGACAAGCCGTTCGCTCGGGCCGCTTCCCAGCTGAGTACTCAGCTGGGAAGCGGCCGAGCGAAGCGGAAGCAGCGAGGAGTTTGCGTGGGCGGTGGGGAAACTCCTCGCTGATGCCCGCCAAGAGGGGGAAGACCTAGGGAAGCCGCCCAGCAGCTGATCTGCCCGGCGCCATCTACGCATGCGTGCCCATAGAAAAAAGGGCACGCATGCGCAGATGGTGTTTTGACTTCCGGGTTGAAAAATCGCAAATTAGCCTGTTCGCAATGGTCGGGGACGCAATAACCAGGGGATCACTGTACAGAGATATAATAATATTTATATACATGATACTAGTAAAAGAGAAACATTAGGACAGGGGACGGAAGGCACTCTGGTGCACTTATGAATGCCCCTTACTGACCTCTTAGGAATCAGGAGTGGTCAACAGTAGATAGTCTAAGGGTAAAGTTTTGGAGGTTAAGTGATGATACTACAGAGTTTGGTAGTGAGTTCCATGCATCAACTACTCAGTTACTAAAGTCGTATTTCCTGCTGTCGAGTTTAAAGTGGTTTACTTTAAGTTTGTATCTGTTGTATGCTCGTGTGCTGTTGTGGTTGAAACTGAAGTAGTCATTGACAGGAATGACATTGTAGCAGATGATTTTATGGGCTATGCTTAGGTTGTGTTTAAAGCGATGTAGTTCTAAGTTTTCTAAACCTAGGATTGTAAGTCTAGTTGCATAAGGTATTCTGTTGCGAGTGGAGGAGTGGAGGGCTCTTCTAGTAAAGTATCTCTGGATATTTTCTAGAGTGTTTATGTCCGAAATGTGGTGTGGGTTCCAGACAGATGAGCTGTATTCAAGGATTGGTCTGGTGAAAGTTTTGTATGCTCTGGTTAGTAGTAGTGTGAGATTACCAGAGCAGAAGCTACATAGGATTAGGTTAACAACTATTGAAGCCTTTTTGGCAATGCTGTTGCAGTGGGCTTTGGTACTTAGGTCATTTGATATGAGTATTCCAAGGTCCTTTACAGAGTGAGGGTTGTCTGTAAGGTCTTGTTTATTCAGCATGTATTTGGTGTTCTGATTCTTTTTCATAGGACAGAGCATTTTTTGGTTGAAATTTGGAGTTGCCAGATGTTTGACCATTCAGACACAAAGTCAAATTCTTTCTGGAGAGTAGCTGTTTATCGGTGGTGTTGAAAAGTTTTACATCATCGGCAAAGAGAACTCAGTTGCTTGTAATGTGATTGCAAAGGTCATTTATATAGAGTATGAAGAGTGTTGGGCCAAGTACGCTGCCTTGGAGTATACCACACTTAATCGGAACAGGATTAGATATGACGCTGCCCATTTTGACAACTTGTTGTCTGTTTGATTAACACAGTTATCCAACTAAGGAGGGATGCTAAGATGCTGTAGGATTTGAGTTTTAAAAGTAGTTTGTCATGAACCACTGAGTCGAAGGCTTTACAGAAGTCAATGTAAGTTGGATCTATTGATTTCCCCTAATCGAGACATATAGTCCATATGTTTTTGCAGTGAAGGAGTTGCAAGTTGCAAGATAATTTTTTTCTGAAACCAAATTGTTTGTTAGAGAGTAGATTGTTAGTTTCTAGGTGGAGGGTAATTGATTGGTTTATGATTGATTCCATGACTTTTCATGTGACGCAGCATATGAGATTGATCTGTAGTTTTCAACTAGACTGGGATCTCCTTTTTTGAAGATGGGGATGACCGTTTCTTGTGACCATAACTTTGGTAGTGAGCTGGTCCTGAATGATTTTTCAAAGATTATGCTTAGTGCTTCAGCTATGGCTGTGGAGAGCTTTTTTGGGAAGGATGCCCATAGACCATCAGACCATAGACCATTTGCATATCCAGTATGTTAAATTATGACAAAATTTTAGTTTACCACTTCTATGGGGGGAGTATTGTTCCTTATATGTTAGGTGTGAATCACTGCCATATCAATTATGAATTTTTAGTTAGGTTCCATTTGATTTTTTGCTGAATTAATAGTGGAAGAAAGAAAATAGTTAGTAAAATATTATAATAATGACAACCCGGAACAGAAATTCCTCTGTTTTAATTTCCAAAGAACACCAAGATACCCAATTAATTTTGGAATCCTTCCTTTCTCTCAGTACATTTCTTTAATCCAGATCAATTCAACATCTTACAATGTAGGAAGAATACAGATCATGTATTTCCACCAACAGACACACCCCCCCTCCTGCCCATAGTGGCAGAGGATGGGGGAGGAATCAAGATAGCAATTGTAACCACATAATCAAAACCAGCACATCTGGACCTATTCCTCCATTTATTTCTGACTATATTCATTATAGTATATTCATATATTCATCAAGTCTCTTTATACAAATCTGTTACCCATGCAGGAAGCAGTAGAAACAACAGCAACAAAAAAATTATAAAGATGACCACGGAGAGGTTAGAAAAGTATGGGAATAAAATACAACACAGGCCAACAACATAAGGAGCTCATATACTGGATGCCTACAATCTTAAAAAACAATTCACAAAATATTAACTAAAACACCAGGTTTTATAGGGTTCTATAAATAAATAAATAAATAATTTATAATTAATGAGTGAGTGAGTGAGTGAGTGAGTGAGTGAGTGAGTGAGTAAGTAAGTAAGTAAGTAAGTAAGTAAGTAAGTAAGTAAGTAAATAAATAAATAAATAAATAATTCATAAGAGGTTCCAGTACTATTTGGTCTTTCTATATAGCTTTCTTCCAATTAAATACTTTCTAGCATATATACATTCCATTTACTTATTATGGGTCACACACAATTTGGCTTTTTGGTTTAATTTGATGAATGCACCTAATTTGTTTAAAACAGACATTGTCAGTATTCTCCATTTCAAGATGAAGGCAGAGTAGAAGAGGAAATGGAGACAGATGTAGAGACAATGGAAATACTATGGCAGAACACCGTCTTGGCCTTATGTTCAGTAAAATTATATGCCCAATGCTTCCACTTCAATCCAAGTGGAAAAAAACCTACAGGGTGCAACATTTATCCAGCTGTATGAACTTTGCAACCAGATGTTCTCTGCCAAAAAAGCAGGATCAATATAACACTGAATCACTGTCTTCTGCCACCAGCTGAATCTGCTTTCGGCAAGTCAAGTTTAAGACCTTTTGTAATATAGACCATTTCTTTCATCACCTGATTAGATCTTGCAATATGAAAGAGGTTTGGCAAGATTGATGATAATCATCTTCAACAAGGATCCATGCTATAACGATTAGTGATTTGCAAAGCGTGAATGTGCTAATGCTTTCTTTAGCTAAAACTGCAATCTAATCTCAGAGCAAGATAAACTACAGTACTTGGTCTTTTTTTGCTATCATATTTAAAATAAGAAAATGGAAATTAAAATGAAATGAGAAGGAAATAAAACTTTATTAATATTTTAAAAGCAGGCACTGTCAAATAATATGCTAGTTGCATAAAAGGGTGTATATATGCATGTGCTACATACTGTTATGTACAAGTTATACTGTATACTGTAACTTGTTGCTTGTATCCTAAGATTTTTATTAATATTTATTATTTCTTCATTGCTTATTTAACCCCCATGACAATCATTAAGTGTTGTGCCACATGATTCTTGACAAATATATCTTTTTCTTTATGTACACTGAGAGCATATGCACCAAGACAAATTCCTTCTGTGTCCAATCACACTTGGCCAATAAAGAATTCTATTCTATTCTATTCAGGAGGGAAGTGTATTTAATAGGAAAGTGAACACAAGAACAAGGGGACACAATCTGAAGTTAGTTGGGGGAAAGATCAAAAGCAACGTGAGAAAATATTATTTCACTGAAAGAGTAGTAGATCCTTGGAACAAACTTCCAGCAGACGTGGTTGGTAAATCCACAGTAACTGAATTTAAACATGCCTGGGATAAACATATATCCATTGTAAGATAAAATACAGGAAATAGTATAAGGGCAGACTAGATGGACCATGAGGTCTTTTTCTGCCGTCAGACTTCTATGTTTCTATGTTTCTATTCTATATGCATGAGAAGTGAAAAATTGACCACATAATGTCTGTCATTCATTCTTCAATTAGAAAATGACAAAAGCAATTTTATACATGCATACAGACTGTACATACATACATACATACATACATACATACATACATACATACAGCTTTATTGGCAATAATAAAATGTGGAACATTAATCATGTAACAGCATGCAGTGTCTTATTAGTTTGTTTTAAAAATGTAAACATCTATGAATCAACTCATACCCCAGAACAAAATTAATAACTGAAATACATGCTGCTCTGTACCTTTGACTATCTAAAGATTTAGAATATGTTCAGTATACAGTGATCCCTCGAGTATCGCGGGGGTTACGTTCCAAGACCTCTCGCGATAATCGATTTTTCGCGATATAGTGGTGCGGAAGTAAAAACACCATCTGCGCCAATGTCCCCTCTAATTTTTTTCTGGTGTGGGCGGAAAAGTATAGTGTCTGAGCGGCAGTCCCTTCGGGACTGGGCGGCACTCTTTCCCTCTCACTTTTTCCCTCTCGGCTTCTGGGCAGGTTTGAAAAACTCTGAGTTGATGATGATTTTTAAGTGAGCGATTGCTCACTGCTCAGCTTAGAGGGAACTATGATCTGCGCATGCGCGCCCTTTTTCCCATGGCCGCGCATGTGCAGATGGTGGAGCCAGGGAGCAATGAAAGTGCGGAAGCCGACAAAGATTGCTTTGAATGTCGGCTGCCCCCGCCCCCCCCCCAGCGCGTCCGGCGCCCTCGCTGCTACCGCCCGCCCGCCGCTCGCCGCTCGCCCGCCCGCCCAATCCACCCCTCTCACCGGCTTTCGGACACAGGTCCTCCTGCAGCAGCGCTGCCGAGCAGATCAGCTGCTGGGCGGCCGAAGAAACCTTCCCTGGGTCTTCCCCGCCGCCCACGCAAAGGGGAAACCCCGATCTTCGGCTCCTCGCTGCTGCCGCGCTGCCGAGCAGATCAGCTGCTGGGCAGCCGAAGAAACCTTCCCTGGGTCTTCCCCGCCGCCCACACAAAGGGGAAACCCCAATCTTCGGCTCCTCGCTGCTGCCCGCCTGCCGCTCGCCCGCCCGCCCGCCCGCCGCCCGCCGCTCGAGAGCAAGAGGGGGAGAGATAGAGAAAGAGAGAGAAGGAAAGAAAGAGATGAGAGAGGGAGGAAGAGAGTGTGAGAGAGGAAGAAGCAAGATAGAGAAAGAGAGAGAGAAAGAAAGATGAGAAAGGAAGGAAGAGAGTGACGTCATCGGGTGGGAAAAACCGCGGTATAGCAAAAAAACCGTGGAGTATTTTTTAATTAATATTTTTTGAAAAATCGTGGTGTAGCCGTTTCGCGAAGATCGAGATCACGAAAATCGAGGGATCACTGTATTCTAAAACCATTTCTTAAAGGCCATTACAGAATTATTATTTATAAATAACATCAAAAATCTCCTAAGAGGACTGTGCTAGAAAGGATTGTGAAGCACTAAGAAGGGCACATAGACCTCAAGAGCTCTTTGAAATGAATATATCACTACTCTGCTGTGTTTTGATGTGCTTTGCTCAAGCAAAATAGAACAAAAAATAATTATCTGATCTTATTATTGAACTAAGGTAAAATCCAGATTTTGCCCAGATCCTCTCCCCTAAAGATCACTTTGCTATTTTCAAGTTTGAATGCTTTTTATATTAATTTACTAAAATCCTACAGAAAAAAAATATATTATTTTCATTATTGTATGTACCAAGATATACAATCTCAGTCAAATAAATCAAATTGGTTATAAGTGTATTGTTCTAAGAATCCAGCCTCTAATGAATAGATCGGCATAATTTAAATTCAGTATATCAAATAAAATATTTTTTCAAATAAATATTTTTTTCATATATTATTTAGATCCATCAAAGTTTGTTGCAAAAATCAAAACCAGAAGCCCACACAAGTGACTGATTCAGCTGGATTCAATACATGAATTATAAACATAATAACAGATGAATTTACAATAACATTAACAGAGTATTTCTTCAAGTAAACACAATCAGGAGTTAGTTTCATTTCGGTAAAGCAAGCAGAATGGACAAAGAGACCAGAGTGGGATTGAGCCATGCACAGCCTTAAGCTTAAATTTCCATTTTGATTCTCTGCACAGACTCAGAAGTGGTTAGCTCCCATTGGCTTACTCGGTTACTATGCCTATTCATTGGCTGATCTTGTTACCATTAGCTCTCTCAGTTCATGAATACCTTAACAAGATCACATGTGGCATATCTTTATATACTGCCAAGCATACATTTTTAGAAATGTAACACATGTTTGAATGTATCCTCATTTTTTAATTTAGGAACCTTCAACTGTTGAAAAATAGTATAGCTCAGTGATGGCGAACCTTTTTTCCATCAGGTGCTGAAAGCGTGTACGTACATGCTATTGTGTATGTGCCCACACACATTGAATTATGAGGCCCTCCGGAAACCAGAAATGGCCTGTTTCCCAACTTCTGGTGGGCCCTGTAGGCCCGTTTTTCACCCTTTTGAGGCTTCAGAGGCTTCCCTGAAGCCTGAGGAGGGTAAAAACACCCTCCCCCATCCCTGCCAGAGGCCCTCTGGAAGCTGAAAATGCCCTCCCAGAGCCTCTGTGCAAGCCAAAAATCAACTGGCTGGCATGAACTTGCATGCTAGAGCTACGCTAGGGCAACAGCTTGCATGCCAGCAGATATGGCCCCACGTGCCACCTGTAGCACGCGTGCCATAAGTTTGCCACCACTGGGATAGCTAATGAATGACCAATTCTATCTGTTAGAAATCTCAATTTATTTGACTCTCTTACAAGTATACTTATAAGATTTATCTCAGGGTTTTTCCCCCCAGAAGCTTGGAATAGGAAATGCAATTCTTTCTTTTGTCAATCACAATAATAACCTTGTTATGTGGACTGGATAAAAGAGGAAAAACCTGTCCCAACATCACCCAATGGCTTTCTGAGGCTACATTGGTGCTATAACCTGGGCCTCCCCAGTGCCCAATAGATACCACAGCTCCTATAGCCAACTGCCTTGGAAAGGATAGAATTCCTTCATTTTACTGCATTAGGTATCACCAAATATATACAAATGGCTACCGATGTGAAAGACATAATGGAGTAATGTTCAAATTCTATTAATAGATTTCAGGCGATTATTTTTTTGTATTTCTATGAAAAATAAGCATGGCAATTTACGTAACAGAAAATTTCTACACTGAAGTGCAATAATTCAGGGGTGAAATGCTCCAGGTTTACTTAGGCCTATCCGTCATCGAAGAGCCAGTCATGCAAGGAGCACAAGACTCCGCCCACCCACCCAGATGCCGCCATTTGGGTTCTTTTACCTGCTAGGCACGCGCAAAATGCTTTGTGCATGCACAGAGAATGTGATGGTGGCGTCCGGATAGGCGGGCAGAGCCTTGCGCTCCCTTTGTGACTGACAGGCACAAGCAAATTGGGAGCATTACACCCCTGTAATAATTGTCTTTCTACTATCCTTAAAATTGGGAATTAGTCCTGATAAATAGAAGTACATTTATTATCCAACAAAGTATGTATTTATTACCTGCAAGATATTCATCTTTCCTTAAGCTGGAGGACCAAGCCTGTTTAAAGAGAGAGCGAGAGAGAAGAGGTAAATTGTATTACTGAAGACATAACATTCCTTATTCTAAATCACTGCAACAAACATCCAGCAAATGGGTAAGTACAGTGGTACCTCGAGATACGAGTTTAATTCGTTCCGGACCTGGGCTCTTAAGTTGAGCAGCTCTTATCTCGAACGACTTTTCCCCATAGGAATTAATGTAAATAATTTTAATTGGTTCCAGCCCTCAAAAAACTCACAAAGTTAGTCTAAATTATGCAGAAAGACATGTTTTTAATGAAGAAATGTACATGTACATATAAATGAATAATGAAGTTTCTTTCACTTAACTTGTAAACTTTCTTAAACTTTTAAATTTACATATGTTCAACTTCTCTGCCACCCAATCCTGTAGGACAGAGGTCCCCAACCCTTTTTGCACCAGGGACCGGCTTTAAGCGATCAAGAGAGGAATGGGTGAATGAATGGACGGAGGGTGGGAAGGAAGGAAGGAAAGAGGGAAGGGACAGGAACAGAGGAAGGAAGCAAGGAAACTTATGAAAGGGGAGAGTAAGAGAGGAATGAGGGAAGGGAGGGAGGGAGGGAAGAAGGTGGGAAGGAGAAAGAAAAGAAGAAATAGAGGAAGGGAAGGTAAAAGAGAGAAAGAAAAAGAGCAAGAAAGAAAGAAAGAAAGAAAGAAAGAAAGAAAGAAAGAAAGGGGGAAGGGACAGGAACAGAGGAAGGAAGCAAGGAAACTTATGAAAGGGGAGAGTAAGAGAGGAATGAGTGAAGGGAGGGAGGGAGGGAAGAAGGTGGGAAGGAGAAAGAAAAGAAAAAATAGAGGAAGGGAAGGTAAAAGAGAGAAAGAAAAAGAGCAAGAAAGAAAGCAAGAAAGAAAGAAAGAAAGAAAGGGGGAAGGGACAGGAACAGAGGAAGGAAGCAAGGAAACTTATGAAAGGGGAGAGTAAGAGAGGAATGAGTGAAGGGAGGGAGGGAGGGAAGAAGGTGGGAAGGAGAAAGAAAAGAAGAAATAGAGGAAGGGAAGGTAAAAGAGAGAAAGAAAAAGAGCAAGAAAGAAAGCTGCAAGCACCCCCCCCCCGAGCCCCCCAGGCCGGCTGCAACCTTTTAAAACACGCGCGCCGCTTCGCAGCTGTCTCCTGAAGCCGAACGCGGAAGTTAGCGTTTGGCTTCAGGAGACAGCTCCTTGGCGCTTGTATCTCGAATTTGGGCTTGTAAGTAGAACAAAAATATCTCTCCCCTCCCAGCTCTTATCTCGAGTTGCTCTTAAGTAGAGCAGCTCTTATGTCGGGGTTCCACTGTATTACAGAACTGTTTCTCTACTATAATAGCAATAGCACCTAGATTTATATGTCATCTCACAGTGCTTTACAGCATTCTCTGAGTGGTTAACAATGTCAGCATATTGCCCCCAACAATTGGTTTCTTATTTTACTGACCTCAGAAGGATGGAAAGTCTGATTCGGGATTGTCAGGATCAAACTCCAGACTGTGTGCAGAGTTAGTCTGCAGGATTGCATTCTAACCATTGCATTATTTTAGGATTTGAAATCCAGATACTATGTGCCTGGTTTTCATTTCTGGCTTAAATATGTTTATTTCAAAAACTCTTTTAATTTAACAGGAACCAAGGTGGCGCAATGGGTAGAGTGCAGTACTGCAGGCCACTAAAGCTGACTGCTAGATCTGCAGGTCAGCGGTTCAAATCTCATCCCCGGCTCAAGGTTGACTCAGCCTTCCATCCTTCCGAGGTGGGTACAATGAGGACCCAGATTGTGGGGGCAATATGCTGGCTCTGTTAAAAAGTGCTATTGCTAGCATGTTGTAAGCCGCCCTGAGTCTAAGGAGAAGGGTGGCATAAAAAAATAATTAAATAATTAAATACATACATACATACATACATACATACATACATACATACACACACACACACACAAATATCAACAAAACCATTCAGAAAAAAAAACTCGTTTCAAAGATCTAACCGGGTGATAGTGAACCCATGGCACACATACCATAGCTGGCATACAGAGCCCTCTCTATGGGCACATGAGCTGTTGCCCAGCTTAGCTCTACTGTGCATGAGTGCATGCGCCTCCCACTGCCCAGCTGATTTTCAGGATGTACGCAGGGTGGGGGACATGCGAGATGCGTGCGCATGCATGCAGGGGGAATGTGGGCGGGTGCAGCATTTTTTGTCCCAAAAGGTTGGGTAGTCACATGTGCATGTGTGTGTGTGGGGGGGGGTTATGTGCACCTGCAATAAACATTGGAAAGGTTATGTGTGCTTGTGCAGAGGGCAGGTTCATGGCATTATGGGTGCTGGCATTAGCATTAGCATTTAGACTTATATAGCGCTTCATAGTGCTTTTACAGCCCTCTCTAAGTGGTTTACAGAGAGTCAGCCTATTGCCCCCAACAATCTGGGTCCTCATTTTACCGACCTTGGAAGGATGGAAGGCTGAGTCAACCTTGAGCCTACTGAGATTCAATCTGCCAAACTGCTGGCAGCCGGTGATCAGCAGAAGTAGGTTGCAGTACTGCACCCTAACCTCTACACTACCAAGGCTCACGCGCCACGTGCTTTCAACACACAATAAGAAAAAGGTTAGCCATCACTGATCTAACCAGAAACATCTATTTACGCACACACACACACATCCATCCACAAGATGAGATGATATTCCTGCGCTGCTGTCATAACACTGCCATCCGTAGAATTATAACTACCCTCATTAAATAACTTTTACTAGCATCCTAATTCAAAGCCCCTTGACATAGGCCAACAAAAGTATTAGATTTATGAAGACATGATGTTACCAAAAAAATTGGAAAGTAAGAAGAAATATTTTAAAATTGGATCAGACCTTTCAGTATGTGGTTAATAGTTCTTCCCCAAAAGAACTTGACTTATTTGTCTTTTTATATTATTATTATTATTATTATTATTATTATTATTATTATTTTATTATTATTATTTATTAGATTTGTATGCCGCCCCTTTCTGTAGACTCGGGGCGGCTCACAACAATAACAAGAACAATGTAAGAACAAATCTAATAATTTAAAAGTATTTATAAGTAGTCAAACATCCCAAATTATTTTTCAGTTTTACTGTTAATGTTCTTTTGTTTCTACTCTCAGATAAGGCAATAAACTTATGTCCCCGGACCAAGGCAAGAAATAGATTAGAGATCATGTCCAAACCACTTACTATTATTCTTTTATTCAGAACCAGAAAAAAGAGGAATATTTCCAGTTTTCATGAGAATTCCCAGTTCTGATAATATGACGCACAGGCAATGTTCTATTTAATTATGTAATGATTTTTTTTGTCCTGGTTTTTAAATAAAAATACCTGGATATTTAATTTTTAATTAATATTTCTATATATTTCCCTTTTTTAGCATAGTGGACTGACTGTATATTCTCATGCTGGTTCAGCAACACACGCAAAATCAGCCAAGATTGTATTCTGTTGGAGGCAAAGTAGTGTGAGAAAGGTCAGCAGAATAATCCATATTTCATTGAATGCTAATATTACCCTTCTGCAATACTGTAAAAAAGCAACTACACAGCTGTAGTAACAACAGCCGAGTTATAATGACATTTTCCATGGCACAAAGTATATAATTCCCTTGATATAGAAATATTATTTGAGGGATAATGCTTAGATCCCGTACAACAAATTAACAATGACTATACATTCAAAAAATAAAGTAGGGTTAGGGTGGAAAGGTTGAAGATCCATTGCTGCTAAAAGTGACTGAGAAAGAGGTCATGGGAAGCTCACAGAACACACAATGCCATCTCTACTTAGATTAGAGCAGTCCAAATTGTTCATAACATGGATAAGGTATTGCCAAGAAAATTCCATTCATTTTACAAAATTCCATTCATTTTTCTCATGTACTTAACTGAATAGCATCCCAATTAGCCCACTCTGTACGTTTTCATGTAGGATGGAGTAAAATGAATGTGTCTTACCAGACTTTCGGTTAGAAAGGGAAACAGCAGAAGAGCACAAACAGAAGACCGCAAAAATCTCATTTTGATATATAACTACCCTAACCACATCCCTAAATGTAAAGGGAACAGAGCCAAACCAATGTGCCTCCATGCATCCTGGTGTCATTAAACTGCCTACCCCTGGATACAGAAAGCAAAAGGATGGAACTATTGGCAAAAGTACAATATATGGCTTACAAATAACAGAACCATTTTCCAACAGCAACCACAGCATGATAAATTTCAGTCTCAACTTAAGCCACACTATGAACCACCAAAATAATACAACAGCAAAATTCAATTTCAAAAAAGCGAACTACGAACTCATTGAAGCCCACCTCTCAACATTAAACTGGAAAACTCTATTCTCTGAATGCTACACTACTGATGACCTCTACAACACATTCCTACTCAAAATGAAAATTATCATGAGACTTCATGTACCTCTAACATGTACCATAAACAAAAAAAATAACCTTCCCATCTCAATAAGAAAATTACAAACAAGAAAAAAATCTCTCTGGAGGAAAAACAAAAAAGGACAAGTTTCCAACTTCAAAAGCCGATATAAAAGCATTTGCAATCAAATAAAAACAGAATGCCTTAACTACTACAGCAAACAAGAGGAAAACCTCCTACGCACCAAATCTAATAGAGCTTTCTACAACTTTGTCAACAATAAATTCAAAGACTCTAGACCTATCCCACCTCTCAAAGGACCCAACAACAAAGAATACCATGATGATTCATCCAAAGCCAACCTCCTCAACCCTTTCTTTGGCTCTGTCTTTGTTAACAGCAATGGCTCATCCCCCAATTTTATCAATCGCACCTCAAACTCCCTCAACAACTTAACCCAAGTAGACTTCACTGAAGACCGAGTTGAAAAAGCATTACGTGACCTTAAACCTTCTCTATCAGTCGGACCAGATGGTCTATATGCTTACTTCCTAAAAAAGCTCTCTTCTGCCATAGCTGAACCACTAAGCATAATGTTTGAAAAATCCTTCAGAACCAGCACACTTCCTAAGCTATGGTCGAAAGCAATGGTCATCCCCATCTTGAAAAAAGGAGACCTCTCTCTTGTAGATAACTACAGACCAATTTCACTATGCTGCATCCCATGCAAAGTCATGGAATTAATTATAAACAAATCAATTACTCTCCATCTAGAAACTTATAATTTGCTCTCTAACAAACAATTTGGTTTCAGAAAAAAACTATCCTGCAACCTGCAGCTCCTCCACTGCAAAAATACAACTCATCTAGAGCAAGGGAAATCTACAGATGCAATTTATATTGACTTCTGCAAAGCCTTTGATTCAGTGGTCCACGACAAACTACACCTAAATTTTAAGCTACATTAAAATGAGCTGGGACAATTCAAACGAGCAATATCCTTTAATCTGACAGAACAGTGTGAAAGAAAACTTTGCTATTCTGAAATCTTGCTAGACCTTTTCTCCAAGACTATAAACAAAACCCACTGCCTAATACAATCATATAGTTGTTCAGAAATATCTAGAAAGTCACAGGTTCTCTATTCTTACCCTTACATCGTTATTTGTACTTTGACAGTCCATAACATTTGAAAAAGAAGGCACTGCTACTTCTATTACCACTGTGGTCTTCTAGTTTTTGTCTACTGCCACAATATCCTGTCTGTTGGGATCTGGAAATCACAAAGGATTTTAGTCCTCTAATTTTCCACAATCTTCAGTGGGATCCTCCAATCTAGACTTTAGAGAGTCTAGCCCATGTTGTACACTGATATTCCTGGACACAATGATAGCTATTTGGCTGTGCTGTTCAGTGTTTGGTATCTCATACCATGCCATTATGTGTTGGACTGTCTTGGAGGCCTCTCTGTATAGTCAGCACCTTGAGTCCCATCAAGTGTGTTAGACTCCTGCTTCTATAGATTTGGTGCTTAGTGCCTGTTTTTGTACTGCTATGACCTCAGTGTCTCTTAGACCAGCCTTTGTGGTTGTTTCAAATATAGAAGAGGAATGGGAGGCATCACACATGACAAGCACCATAGGAGAACTGGTTGGATGACAAAAAGATTCTACCATCAGTAGAGTTCCTATCAGAGGCAGCAGCACTATTAAAATTCTTTCTTTCCAGTATCAAAAGACAGGATGCAGAAATCCACTCAACATTTAAGGCCTGGAACAGTCCCAGATTGATGCAACTCAAGGCTCATCTTCTCAATTACTCAACCTTAGAATATTAGCAACCGCTTAAACCATGACATACAGCATTTATCCTTTTCGCATTGCCAATTCAATTCATGTAGCAGATATTTTCACACACTGAAGGGCAACCAATGGAAACACTGAGAAATCTCTGGGCAAAGAAAGAGGGGAAAAGCTGTGAATGTATTAATTAAATAAGAATGGGAGCTGTATTTTTTTCCCTTTTTTTAAAAAAAGAAATGGCTTCAGAAACACCTCCCACACCACTTCCGGACTGCATCATAATGTAGGGAAGCCTGGGAGCCTTTGAAGATTCTGGGCTGAAGCAAACTTGCATCTTAGCTACAGTTTGAAGCTCTTGTTTTCTGACCACCCACAGAGACAGAGAGAAAAAGCATGAATCTTTCATTTTAAAATGCACTCTCCCACCCACCCCTGACATGTAAATGTTTTCAAGAAGCGGGAGGGGGAAGACTCATATGTAACCATGAGGTAATGCTTTGCTGAGGAAACAACTTGTCTTTGGCCCAAACTAAACAAATCGGCTACATTTCAGCTTAATAAGGTTCACAAGGAATCCAGAAGTATTTGTTGAGTAAAATAAGGGCTGTACAAATATTCAGAGTTCTGCGCATCTCACAGATTTGCAGCATCAGGGCCTTAGGAAAATCAGAGGCTTTCGTTTAAAAGATAGGTTTCATATTGCAAGTTTCAGCTCTGGGCTCTCTCTGAAAATATTTCCAAAGGAAGGGCTTGTCCTAATGCAGTGTTTCCCAACCTTGGCAACTTGAAGATATTTGGACTTCAACTCCCAGAATTCCCCAGCCAGCGAATGGAATTCTGGGAGTTGAAGTCCAGATATCTTCAAGTTGCCAAGGTTGGGAAACACTGTCCTAATGGAGACCTTGCATTGTGCCTTTTCCCATTCCTTCAAACTTTGTATGAATCCATCTTTGCTGCATTTCTGTCTGAAACCTAGAGAATCAGGTTTTTAATAGAGAAATAGCTTTTTTTAAAAAACAAGACTTGGTTTTAAATTTACCTAGAAGCAAATCCTACTGAATTCACAAAAGCTACCCCTGAGTGGACATCATCAGATTGAACTGTGAATTACAGGCCATAAATCAACGGTAAAGCACATGCCTGACATGTAGGAAAAAACCCTGCTTGAATCCCTTTCATCTTCAAATAAGGAGAGAAAAAGCCTGTCCAGCCATTGACAATTGTGTGTAGAATAGACCATAAAAAGTGAAATGTCTCAATAGCTTTATTCAGTGGAAGCTCTTGACTGGGCTCTTATTTTGCAACACAGCTTCAATGATGCAAATGTTCTACCCGTTAAAGCTCAATTAAAAAGCTGCAAAGGAGGCCATGTATTAAAAATATAGCCCCCATTCAATTCTTGAAATAAATAAATAAATAAATAAATAAATAAATGAACGAACTATAGATAGATAGATAGATAGATAGATAGATAGATAGATAGATAGATAGATAGATAGATAGATAGATAGATAAATTTATGATAAAGGTCAGAGTTTGGCAGTCTCCTTTTTTAAAAAAATCCAAGCTACAAGAAAATATAATGGATTTAACAGACCGACTGAATCACACAGTCAGATTATAACTGGGAACATAGCCAGTTTATTTCCTCCCCCGTTTAGTGAGAATAATTCATACAGGGCCTAGCACAATCCAAGGAATCCTTCCCTTGAATACCTTTGCCAAGGAAAAACTGAATATTAAAATTAAAATATATATCCAAAATGGCGAAACTGTGGCACAGGTGGCATGCAGAGCCATGTCTGAGGGCATGCAAGGCATTGCCCTATGGCAGATCCAGTGTGTATCCATGTGCTGGCCACAAGATTTTTGGCCTTCTAGAGGACGCAGGCCATTTTTGCCCTCCCCAAGCTTCAGGAAAGCCTCCGGGGTCTGTAGATAATGAAAAATAGGCCCACATGAACTTCCAGTAGATATGTTGGGCTGTTTTTTACCCTCACCAGGCTTCAGGAGGCTTTCTTGAAGTCTGGGGAGGGCAAAAATGGCCTCCCCCTGTCCTCCAGAAGGCTTCCTGGCCAGCACACAGCTGGAGTTGCGCACGCATCTTCATTTCCGCTGGTGGAACTGTGTTCCACCCCATCCTGCCTGCTGCCACGCCTGTACACACCCACTCCTCACTTAGTGATTGGGCCATTCCCAAATATGATAATACAGTGGTACCTCATGATACGAACCCGTCATCTTACGAACAACCCGAGATACGAACCCAGGATTCAGAAATTTTTTGCCTCTTCTTACGAACTTTTTCCTTCTTACGAACCCGCCGCCACCGAGAAGCCCCACCGCCCGGCTGTCACTTTTTGAAACAGCCGGGGGGCTTCTCGGCGGCCTCCCGAACGCCGAAACCAGAAGTTCGGGTTTGGCGTTCAGGTTCAGGAGGACGCTGAGAAGCCCCCCGGCTGTTTCAAAAAGTGACAGCCGGGCAGCGGGGCTTCTCAGCGGCCTCCCGAACCCAAACTTTTGCTGAACTTCTGGGTTCAGCGTTTGGGAGGCCACCGAGAAGCCCCGCCGCCTGGCTGTCACCTTTTAAAACAGCCGGGGGGCTTCTCGGCGGCCTCCCGAATGCCGAACCCGGAAGTTCGGGTTTGGCATTCGGGTTCAGGAGGACACTAAGAAGCCCCCCGGCTGTTTCAAAAGGTGACAGCCGGGCGGCGGCATTTTTTTGCGGGGGGGGTTTCGTTGCACGGATTAATTGATTTTACATTGTTTCCTATGGGAAACAATGTTTCATCTTACGAACTTTTCGTCTTACGAACCTCCCCTGGGAACCAATTAGGTTCGTAAGATGAGGTATTACTGTACAACAATTTAAAAAATTCATTTTTCTACCAATGGACTCTCCTACCTTAGACCAAATTTCATGCATCTGGCAACAGGGTACAAAGGAGTGACCATAATGCTAGCATAGCTGCACAAGAGAAAATTATCTGAATGAGATGCAAAGCTGGCAACTTTTGCAGTCTCTGTTTCTGTCTGACCATTTAATAACTGCCCAAAAGAAGCAAAACTCCTTCTCTAAAAGAAGAATGGGTTTATAGTAAATTGTATAGATAGTGTGATGGAGGCACTATAAAATCCTGGTCCAGTGTCTGTTTTTTAACCAAGTTATGTTTGCTGTAAAAATTAAATTAGGGGGGAAAATCATCAGAAGCGTATCAACTAATAATTTGACTCTCAGTGTTAAATAATTGTGAGCATATACATGAAAAATGGGACATTTAAGATATAAGACAACACTTTGATAATTTTCTTTTCTGTTACTTTTCATTGACACGTCCTACAATTGTACTGAAGCCCTAACAACTTATTATCATAGTCTGCTAATTCTGGAGCGTGTGTTAAAGCTTACATAATTCCTTATGAAGGCGTTCCCTAATGGTTTGAACTATAGAAACCTACTTAATTGTTTAAAGAAGCCATTCTTTAAAAACATTCTGATTCAAAGGAACAGCGTCTTTGTTTGCCCTGAAATTGCTAGAAGGCTTATGAGTAACTTCTGGGTCTGAAGTTGGGCTCCTATTTTAATGAGTTGTTTGGCTGTGTATCAACATGGTAAGAATAACATTTGTTATTAGCTGATGTAAAAGGAGTCTCTCTGTCGGTAAAATTTAATACAACCAGCTCTTAGAATATACAGAGATATACATGCAGACACTTAAAACTAATATCTTTTAATGGCTGCTATACATTTCGGGGGGATGCGGTGGCTCAGTGGCTAAGACACTGAGCTTGACAATCAGAAGGTTAGCAGTTCAGAGGTTCGAATCCCTAGCGCTGCGTAATGGAGTGAGCTCCCGTTTCTTGTTCCAGCTTCTGCCAACCTAGCAGTTCAAAAGCAGCTAAAAAATGCTAGTGGAAAAATAGGGACCACTTTGGTGGGAAGGTAACAGTGCTCCATGTATCTTCGGCATTTAGGCATGTAGTCACATGACCACAGAAGTTTCTTTGGACAGCAATGGCTCTTCGGTTTAGAAACTAAGATGAGCACCGTCCTCACAGCTGGAAACTACTATGCATGTGTGGGAAAACCTTTGTACATTTATGGAAGATAATTCATAGAAACATAGAAGATTGACAGCAGAAAAAGACCTCGTGGTCCATCTAGTCTGCCCCTATACCATTTCCTCTATTTTATCTTAGGATGGATATATATTTATCCCAGGCATGTAGAAATTCAGTTACTGTGGATTTACCAACCACGTCTGCTGGAGGTTTGTTCCAAGCATCTACTACTCTTTCAGTAAAATAATATTATATCACGTTGCTTCTGATCTTTCCCCCAGGTAATAATTCCTTTTTCTTTTCTTTTTTGAAGAAATGTGTTGCAGTTTTTTAATTTCTTCTTTGACTAGTGCAACGGTGAAATTCGAACTTCTAAATTGCACTGTTTTCTTTAAAAGCTACAGAAAAAAGAAGATTGGCAGGAGAATAGCAGCAATATCATTTGCAACATTCATAGGCTAATGTAGAAATGGTAGCAACACAATGTATTTTGGGGCTCTTATTTTCTAAAAGAAATATCCATAAATTACTCCATGTCACTAGACACTAGGAACAGAATAGAATAGAATAGAAGTCTTTATTGGCCAAGTGTGATTGGACACACAAGGAATTTGTGGGTTTTTTTGTGCATATGGTCTCAGTGTACATAAAAGAAAATATAGATTTGTCAAGAATCATGTGGTACAATAATTAATGATTGTCATAGGGGTCAAATAAGCAATGAAGAAATAACCAATATTAACAAAAATCTTAGGATACAAGCAATATTTGGGATAATGACAAAAAATCTTTGGTTGTAAGTAAAGGACTAACTATATCTCACTCTGACTCTTAAGCTGTGGGCTGGGAAGTAAATTCACAGTGTTTTCTTCTCTATAATACATAGGACCAATCTTTCTTATATATCAGTGATGGCTTTCCTTTTTTGGCTCTGGTGACAAAAGAGTGCACACCGACACCCATAATGCAATACCCTCCCTGCACATGCGCATAACCCCCATGCTGTCCCCCACACATGCACACAAGCCCCCCCTTGCTGCCCTCTTCCGCGCATGTACACAGTCCTCACTGAAGCCTCTGGACTTACAGTAGGCCCACTGGGCTGTTTTTTAGTCTGCCCATGGTTCAGGAAAGCTTCCTGAAGCCTGGGGATGGCGAAAACAGCCAAAACAAAAGTTGAATATCAGCTGGCACGCTGGAGCTGACATAGGGCAATGCCTTGCATGCCGTCAAATATGGCTCCGTCTGCCACCTGGGCCACAGGTTCGCCATAATGTTTTATATATTGCATCTTTTTTATCAAAATGTTGTAAGCCACCCCGAGTCCACAGAGAGGGGGCGGCATATAAGTCAGATAGATAGATAGATAGATAGATAGATAGATAGATAGATAGATAGATAGATAGATAGATAGATAGATAGATAGATAGATAGATAGATAGATAGATAGATAGATAGATAGATAGTGTTGTGATTCAGCCTGAGGCTGCTCAGGGACCAGCTGTGTCTCTGCTGGCTCCATGCCCGGAGGAGGAGGACAGCGAAGAGGAGGGGGCTGAACAGTCGGATGGGGGAGAGGAAAGTCAGAAATGGGATGAAGGAGAACAGCATGAGAGCCCCGGGGGGGGGCTCTCCCCAGCCAGTAGCTTGGAGTCATTAGGTGATGACGCACATGCGACAGAGACGTTCAGATCAAAGAAAGGAGCAATTAAAGAAGTATTATCAGCACTGAATTAGGAACAGCTGGGCTTGGGTGTGGTCCTCCTTAGCAGGGTTTAAAAGGCAGGCAAGCCCTTGAAGCCATGTGGAGTGTTATCAATTGGAGTTACGGTGTCCTGGTGTCCTGCTTTGTTCTCGGAGTCTCTGTTCCTGGCTTGTGGCCCAGCAGTTTGGAAGACCCGTGGGAGGGGTAGGTCTGCTATCTACAGCCTTGTCTTGGCAGCAAGAATCCTGTATTGCTGCATGGACTTTTGCCTTCGTGGATATATCTGAAGATACAGCGTTTTCCTGTTTGTAAGGACATTTTCTGTTACCTGTGTTTTTCTTGAATTTTATAAACTGCTTCTCTGTTTGGGTTGATCTTGGCTTCCGGAGTGACCCAGACAGAACAGATAGATAGATAGATAGATAGGTAGGTAGGTAGGTAGGTAGGTAGGTAGGTAGGTAGATAGATAGATAGATAGATAGATAGATAGATAGATAGATAGATAGATAGATAGATAGATAGATAGATAATGATGGTATAAGTCATTGTTGTTGCAAAAATGGTTATTA
Source organism: Erythrolamprus reginae (assembly GCF_031021105.1). Taxonomy (NCBI): domain Eukaryota; kingdom Metazoa; phylum Chordata; class Lepidosauria; order Squamata; family Dipsadidae; genus Erythrolamprus; species Erythrolamprus reginae. Next base: position 183,085,493 of record NC_091952.1, on the reverse strand, counting down.
TTGAAAGGGCAATTGCACTGATTTTTTTTCAGGAAAAAGAAGAAAAAGGCTTCTTATCCTGGAACACAATTATAGACAGTTGAGACTAGGCATGAGCCAAGCTATACCAATAGTAGATAGCTATTGCAATCTGAAAATTCCTACTAATATTCAAAATAAATCTACTTCCCTATAATTTTGCTACTGTCCTCTGGGAACATAGAACACTCCGCAGTCTGCTTTAATTGCCGATCAGTTTCCGGGCATAATTCAAAGTGTTGGTCATTACCTATAAAGCCCTTCATGGCACCGGACCAGAGTATCTACGAGACCGCCTTCTGCCGCATGAATCCCAGCGACCGGTTAGGTCCCACAGAGTGGGCCTTCTCCGGGTCCCGTCAACAAAACAATGTTGTTTGGCAGGGCCCAGGGGAAAAGCCTTCTCTGTGGCAGCCCCGGCTCTCTGGAGCCAACTCCCCCCGGAGATTAGAATTGGCCCCACCTTCCTTGCCTTTCATAAGCTCCTTAAAACCCACCTCTGCCATCAGGCATGGGGGAACTGAGATATTCTTTCCCCCTAGGCCTTTACAATTTATGCATGTTATGTTTGTTTGTAGGGATGTTTGGTTTTACAATAAGGGTTTTTTTAGTTGTTTAGTATTGGATTGATATGGTGTTTTTTTATTACTGTTGTTAGCCGCCCCGAGTCTACGGAGAGGGGCGGCATACAAATCCAATAAATAAATAAATAAATAAAGTCCATTCCTTCCTCTATACTGTAAATACCTGTAGACTGCTTTCACGTTTTCCTTCAATTGGCTACTTTTCCAGATTACACATATGCGGTTCTCCGACATTTCTCACAAGATTTGACTTGCAGTCCCATCACCAACATGGCTACCCTCTTCTGAACGCACACCATGTTGTTGATATAACTTTACAATCATCTCCTAACTTTTCATTCATCAATTACAATATGGGGGAGAAAAAACAGAGCCCTAAGTGCTCTTCAATCTAATGTGTAGCCATTTAGGAGTATACTCTGGGCACGGCTATTCAGCTAATAATGAATACTGTATATCTAACTCTTATATCATCTGGCTATTTATTTATTTTTTACTATTTTTACATTAGTGCAGCTGCATAGATTTCACTCCATACACATTAATAATAATTAATAATAATTAATAATAATTTATTAGATTTGCATGCTGCCCCTCTCCGAAGACTCGGGGCGGCTCACAAGAACAATAAACAACGCGATACAAATCCAATGATTAAAAAACTATAACTAAAAACCCAATATCATTAAAAACAGTCAATTAATCATTTTCCCCATTCTTTATGTCTACAATATTTCCATGTATTCAGCTGAGAGACCAATATATTTATACAGTACAGTATACAGATTTTACTTTCTCTTTTTCTCAATTGTTCTAATTTCAATCTAGTTTCCTTCAACTCTTTTTCTTCCATTATCTATTTTTCCCAATATCCACTCTTGATAAAAACCTTTCTCAGAGTTAGGACTTTTCATTACTTTTTCATCCCTCGCTAATTCTCTCAAACTTCCACCATACAGAATAAAAGCAATAATGCTTTCATATTTATATTCATTTCTTTGCTGTGTTAATGTACAAACAGGCTTATGTTTAAAATACATGCTCAAAACAAAAACACCTTTTTTTCTAAGTAGATGCTCACCAAACAATGACTATCCTCAATCAGTGTTAGATTTCCAAGCAGACCGATCCCTTTGTGGATATTTGTGCTGATCCATTTGTGTCACTATAGAAACAAGTTCTGACTCCCTAGGGCAGTGATAGCAAACCTTTTTTCCTTTGGGTGCTGAAAGAACATGTGTGTGCGCTATCATGCATGTGCGAGTGCCTATACCCATAATTCAATGCCCAGGGATGGTGAAAACAGCTTCCCCCGCCCCACGGAGGCCCTCTAGAGGCTGCAAACAGCCTGTTTTCCAACTTCTGGTGGGCCCAATAGGCTTGTGTTTCACCCTCCCAGGCTCCAAAGGCTGTCCTTGAGCCGGGGGAGGGTAAAAACGGCCTCCCCCATTCCCCTGGAGGCTCTGTGGAAGCCAAAAACACCCTCCCAGAGTCTTTGAGTGAACCAAAAATCAGCTGGCCCGCATACACATGCACGTTGGAACTGAGCTAAGGCAATGGCCTCACATGTCAGCAGAAATGGCTCCACGTGCCACTTGTGGCACCCATGCCATAGGTTCACCATCACTGCCATAGGGTGAGAAATTGGAGATCCCAATTTCCTCTTTCACAAATACTCTAGGTCAACTTTTTCTTCACCATGGACCCCCTTTAAATATCTTTTGTGGCCACGGACCTTGGCCACGGAACCCCAAGACTTAACTCAAGATTGAAAATACAGTGATACCTTGTCTTACAAACTTAATTGGTTCCGGGATCAGGTTCTTAAGGTGAAAAGTTTGTAAGACGAAACAATGTTTTCCATAGGAATCAATGGAAAAGCGATTAATGCGTGCTAGCCCAAAATTTACCCCTTTTGCCAGCCGAAGTGCCCATTTTTGCGCTGCTGGGTTTCCCCTGAGGCTCCCCTCCATGGGAAACTACACCTCCAGACTTCCGTTGCCAGCGAAGCACCTGTTTTTGTGATGCTGGGATTCCCATGCTGGGAGTCCCCTGCAGCATCACAAAAATACGGAAGTCCAGAGGTGGGGTTTCCCAAAGAGGGGAGCCTCAGGGGAATCCCAGCAGCACAAAAATGGGTGCTTCGCTGGCAATGGAAGTCTGAAGGCAGGGCATCCCAGTGGCAGCGGTGGGCTTGTAAGGTGAAAATAGTTTGTAAGAAGAGGCAAAAAAATCTTAAACCCCGGGTTTGTATCTTGAAAAGTTTGTATGACGAGGCGTTTGTAAGATGAGGTATCACTGTATAACATTTCTTTAAACCTTTGAAAATCCCCCATGAGGAGATCTTGGCCCTCTTGGATCCACAGCCCACAGGTTTAGAACCATTGGTCTAGCTGTATACACTAGCTCCACCTTCTGCTTTGGTACAAACAGCTTGATAATTAAGATAACTGCTGTGTCCGCTATCTGCTATATTCCATGGCAATGCCTTTACCTGGCCTATTTCTTCTTAACAACAGAGCAAGAAGGGAAAGGACCTCAATGGTCTATGGACCTTGTTAAATCCAAAAGGAGAAGATGATAAAAATGAAGTAAGTTCTCTCAAGCAAGTCCCAGGTCTGAAACACTGATGCATGAGACTAAGGAAATCAGCAGTGCCTTCCTTTGGAAATAGGTTAATCAGATAGTTAAAATCAAAAGTAAATTTATACTTAAGGAAAGAAAGGGAGCATAATAATTTATTTTTAAGCAATCACAGGCCAAACAATCAGCGTTGGGAGAATTGAATATATAGAAATTGTTAAACTGCAGACAGAACATTTCAAAGAAATATTCCCACAGGAAACTACAGAAAAGATAAACCTGGGCCACAGATGGGACAGAGAGGAACAGTGCTACATAGAGATGTCAAGATGCATTAAAACTGAGTATCTGAGCTTCACAGAGAAAGATGCATGACATAAATTTTAACACTTTCATTCATAATGAAAACAACACTGGTTTCCTACATGTATTCATTAATGTGTCAGCCCTACTAGACAGAGTAGACAAAAAAAATCAATTCCACAAGGCAGCTAAATACTACGTTTATTTCGATTGACTATCATAGAATCTTGTACATCCGATTTACTATCCCTTCTTCCTTCTTACATCCCAATGAATTGGGGAGGTGTTTTCTTCATCCTTGAACTTGTAAATATTATCTCTCTATTGTAAAATCTTCAAATCTAAATCTGAAATCTTCATTCAGATCTCTTATACCCTTGCACATGGGACCTAGTTTTAGTTCTTTTCATTTCTTTGATTCATGCTACATTTCATTTACACTTTTTACATTCCAGTCACAATTTAATAGAATATTTGCAGTCCAGGATTGAACTGTGCGATCCCTGATCATCTCTGATCTTCACTGTTTTCTTGTAGATGTTTCATTACTGAACTAGGTATAACATCATCAGTGGACTGATGATGCTACCTAGTTTGGTAATGAAACATCTGCAGGAAAACAACCAAGCCCAGGGATGCCATAGTCAAAATTTGCTATGAGTCATGGTTCTTATCTGACGTGCCAAAGTCATTGACATTGAAACTACATGCAGACCAACAAACAGAGGCAATTTAGGAAATGTACATGTAATCTTGGCTCATGAAAAAAGCACTTCTCTTAAAGGATTCTTTTTGTTTTTTTATCACTCTGATTTCTGTTCATCTTGTAAAAGTCATTCATGCATCAATTCATTTAATTTAGATAAGGCAGCATATTGGAGAAGGTTCTGAGATGACTTCTGAACAAAAACTGATATGCCAAGATTCTGCTGGAAACCTCTGTTTCAATAGTAACACTGGTTTGTCCTGTACTCACTATGGGTTCAGTTATAGGCCAATTTAAAAAGCTGCTTATCAGTTGTCCTATCTTCAATAGCTGCTAGATGTCTGCATAATTGGACAGTGTCTTTTCTGTTCCAATGACTAAGCATATAATTCACTTTCCCAAGAGGTGGAAAAAGTGCCCTCCAATTTGCATTTCAATACATTGTAGATTTTTTTTCTGTTTCTTTATTCTTTGGGGCTGAAGATTTTGTCTTTTGAATTGATTTGACGTTTGACAATTCTGCTATATATTTATTCTTGTTCTATTTCATTTTTACTGCTACTGCTTAAAACTAATGCTGAAGAATCTTCATGAACTAAATGAAAAATTATGCATGTTTTAAATAAATGAATAATGAAATCTATCCATACCCAATGTACATTGCAATATACAGTACTTGTAAGTACCTGATTTGGGGAAGAACAAGAAAGTGTCAGAAGTAAAAGGGGAAAACAATTGGCATTAATAAAGCATGTGAGTCAATGAAATTGACAAGTGCATAAAGATATTTATTCTTCGGTAACTTTCCAAGGCACCTTTTAATTATTAATTGAATTATTAAAAATTCAATTATAAAAACGTCCAACTCTATCCATAACAGCACTGGCAGCATATAACATATAACACGCAATAATTGTATATGAGTGGCCAACCAGAAAGTGAACTACTAAATCCAATTTAAAGAATTGGCTTAGAAAGGTGAGGATGACCTTAAAGTAGAAATTAGGTTGCACAAGTTATTTATTTTATTTATTATTTATTTATTGGATTTGTATGCCGCCCCTCTCCGTAGACTCGGGGCGGCTAACAACAGTGGTAAAAACAACATGCGACAATCCAATACTAAAACAGCTAAAAACCCTTATTTTAAAAACCAATCATACATACAAACATACCATACATAAATTGTAGAAGCCTAGAGGGAAAGAATATCTCAGTTCCCTCATGCCTGATGGCAGAGGTGGGTTTTAAGGAGCTTACGAAAGGCAAGAATGGTGGGGGCTATTCTAATCTCGGGGGGGGAGTTGGTTCCAGAGGGCCGGGGCCGCCACAGAGAAGGCTCTTCCCCTGGGTCCCGCCAAACGACATTGTTTAGTTGACGGGACCCGGAGAAGGCCCACTCTGTGGGACCTAACTGGCCGATGAAACTCGTGCGGCAGAAGGCCAATTATTATTCTGATACATAAATGCCAATCCATTTTAATATGTAGTACATACACTCAGTGTATTGTATTAATGAATTTATTTTGTTTATTTATATCTCACCTTTATTATCTTTATAAGTAACTCAAAGTGGAAAGCACAGACTACTCCTTCCTTCTCCTGGTTTCCCAACAACCCTGTGGGGAGATTTGGGTTGAGAGGGAGTGACACTGCACGTAGAGCAAGTATCCTTTCCATCCTTGTAAGGTCAACATTTCTGAGCACTTACAGTAACAATGCCCTTTTTCTCTGTCTTTTCATTGCTTTTTCACACCACTAATGCAGTAATCCAAAGTTACATGAATAGTGACAAAAATGAAGGAATCTTCAAAAACAAAATTATTAAGTGAGATGACTTCTAATCACAAGTGAATCATTACAGCATAAAATTACACCATATGAACCAGTATTGCTTTTTGAATTGATTCCTTTAATCTCAAAAAATAACTTGATATCATCAATGTCTTCGTACAATGATATATAAAAGTACCAAATAGATGGTTCTTGAAACAGTATGTTGTGGTTAGCTCTGGCCCTGCTCCTGCCCCAAGGACTGTGGATGTGGGGGAGACATCCACATGCTGCAGGCATGTTTTGCCCCCGGTGGAATCTGCTGATGAAGGCTCCTCTGACCAAGAAGACATGAGTGACAGGGAGGAGGAGAGTGTGGCAGACAGCTCAGAAGGAGATCAATTATCTAGCTCCTCCTTGGATTCAGAACAAGAGTTAATGATAGAGCCACGCATGAGGAGAGCGATGCATAGGCAACAACAACTGAGAGATTATTATCAAAGAAAATGAGGCCACCTGTGGTTGGGTGGGGCTGTGGTAATTAGTGACGCTGCTATAAATAGCAGCCTGTGGGTTTGGCCATTGTGGAGGATTATCTGATCCTTGTGTTTCGTGACTGCTTTACTGACTTTGACCTTTTGTGTGCTGATTTTTCCCCGCTTTGAAACTAAACCAGAGCAAAGTGTGTTTCACTTTGTGAAAGAAGAAGGACTGTGAATTGCCTCACAGCTGCAAGCTAAGTATCACAGAACTGATAAGGGACTTGTACCAATTACCAGTTTGTTTGGAGATGAGTGCTCTTTGCTATACCAAAAGAGGGCTTAGGTTAAGTGAATTTTCATTATAAAGAACATTGTTTTGAATTTTCAAACCTGTGTGTGTCTGAAATTTGTACCTGTGAATTTTTGGGAGGATTCTACCAGAGAGCCCGACAGAACACAGTAGTTTTATATCTAAATATGAATAATTCTCCATTAGCATTGATGCGTTGGATAGACCAATTCCCTATTAACTAAAAACCGTTCTATGGTTCTGTTACAGATAATAGTTATAGTTGTATTATTTGTAGAAAGTACCTATTCAGTTCTCTAGAAATAGAAAGAATTCATATGACCAAGTTGTCGATAGGCATTTTAACATGAAATATTCTTGCTTTGTGCCTCCTGGCAAATAATATTTGTGTTGGGGCTCATAATATGTCAAAGCATATTTTAATCAATTAATTGATCTCAGTTATACACTTCATTGTAGTATCAATAATCCAGCACAAAGCTTACCTTGCTATTTCCAATTTTGACTGTCAAAACTATCAATTTACTATGATCATAAAAGTCAAATAAGAGTTGAATGTGCTAATGTACATTTGTAATCTAGGCCTCTTAATTTACAAGAGATTTCAGATACGACAAATCAGGATTGAGAAACTGAAACTAGCTCCAGGATTTTCCCTCATTAGAAACATAGAAACATAGAAGACTGACGGCAGAAAAAGACCTCATGGTCCATCTAGTCTGCCCTTATACTATTTCCTGTATTTTATCTTACAATGGATATATGTTTATCCCAGGCATTACTCTCCATATATGTCCTGTACTAAGGAATCGCAAGCCATTTTGGTCTAGGGCAGTGATGGTGAACCTTTTTTTCCTTGGGTGCCAAAAGAGCTTGCACATGCGCTATTGTGCATGTGTGAGTGCCTACACTCATAATTCAATGCTAGGGAGCGTGAAAACAACTTCTTCCATCCCATGGAAGCTCTCTAGAGATAGGAAAAGCCTGTTTCCCAAGTTCTGGTGAGCCCAGTAGGCTCACGTTTCGCCCTCCCCAGGCTCCAAAGGCTTCCTTAGAACCAGGGGAGGGTAAAAATGCACATTGCTTTTTTTACTACCAGTGCATAGTGTGGCCCGTACTCAGGGGTGGACTACTGCCCGGACAGGGGGGAACGCAGTGGGGTAGCGAAAATGGAGCTCCATCCCAGAGTACTGAATTTGCACTGGAAGATATTGAAAGAAAATGCAGGGCGTCCTGCATAAGCCACGCCTACAGTGTGGTAGTAAAAGTTTTGGTAGCCCTTCACTGCTCATACTGGTAAGTGTTGTGTTTGGGCTTGGGCCAGCCGTTGCTCCCACAGATGGGAGCGATGCGGCACAAAGTGAGTGCGAAAGCCTGGCTGACAGCCAGGAAGACGTGGCAGACAGCCAGGAGGATGAGGCCACTGGTTCAGAGGAGTTAGCAGAGAGCACGCAGGACTCAGCAGACAGCCCAGGGGATTTGGCATGCAGTCGCTCAGACAGTCTATCGTCCTTGGATTCCTCTGCAGACCAATTCATAGACATGCGTAGCCGAAGAGCTATGCAAACGAGGGCTCAATTGAAGGATTATTACAGGTGATCAGAGTAGCACCTGGGCTGGGTGTGGTTCTTATACTGAGGGTTGGGTGTGGTTCCCTTAATGAGGGCTAAAGGTATAAAAGGGAACAGAGGCACAAGGCAAACTGTGGCTGTTTATCTGTGTTACTTTGTGGTTCCTGCTCTGAAGTTTCTGTTCCGTGCCTTTGGATTTCAACCCAGCCTTTTCAGGCACGTGGGAGGTGAAACCTCTGGGACTTGCTGTTTGCTCTAAAGATTCAAAGGACTCCTGAAACGTTTCTGCTCCATGCAGGTTATCTTTGTTTGCTTTTTCCTGTGTTTTGTATGTGGCTGAATTACGCCTTGCACTATCATTATTTCCTGACATGAAGGACTGTTTTGGTTAACCCTTTTTTGTTTTGTTTGCTGATTAGAAGAGCATGTGTATGTTTGATTTCTTTTCCTTGGACTGTTACGCATTGCCTGAGCCCAGTCAGGCAGAACAATAAGGAACCCAATACTGCACAGGACAATGTGGTAGGCCATAGTTGCATGAAGGCTGAAGGTGTCAGGTGCAGATAACCAGAAAGAGAAGTTGAGTTCAAAGCAGTCAAAGTTTATTTCACGTTACCTATGCAGAGGCCTCTGGTTTACTAATGGTCAAGTAAAATTAATGCTAAATAAGGGTCAATGGAAATCATGGGGAGCTGGATTTGGGTCTCCTTTGGTTGTGCAGAAATTCCAAATTGATTACATGTTTAACTCCTCCCTCGTGCTCAGTCTACTCATTTCCTACAGAAGTTTTCTTATCTGTGTCTTGTTCTAATATCAGCCACAAATCAACAACGGCCTGATGATGAAAGAGAAGGATCTTAAAAATATATTCCTCACATAATTCTGAATGATAAAACTGCAAATGGGTGAACACAGGAAAGATCCAGAATTTACTTTCAGGATAAACGTTCTGCACAATAAAATATACTGTATAGCCATTGACGTAACAGAAAACATTACTGCAGGACCAGGAAATTAGATTCTTGGTATTTATCAAGGGGATATAGAATTCACAAGTGCAGAGATCATGGTTAAATACGTTTTTTTCCTTTCTGCACTCACAGAACGTATAGTACTCAATTTTATTATTATTAGCTTCCCAGAATTTAAAGAAAACATACCGGCTTTATTAGCTCCTCAGCTCTAACCAGGAAGTTTAAAACTACAGTATTTTAAGACTCCTTTGGCGGTAGTTACAGTAAAACTACGGTCAAAAGACTCTTAGTTAAAGTATGGTGAGCAAAAGAGTGAATGTCAGGAACTCTTATGCAAGGACATATATACGAGCCATTCATTTAGTGATTGATCAAAGTTACAATGGCACTGGAAAAAAGTGACTTATGTTCATTTTTCACAACATCCCCATAGTCATGCTTTGGCAGTTAGTTCATATTTATTATGGTTGTTTTAAGAATCAGCACCCAATTGTGGGTAGGATTGTAGGGTCTACAAAAATAACCACTGTATTTTTCTTATATAGATGAAATTACTCGTTTTCATTTCTTTGGGATAATGTCAGAAGATCTAAAGTACAAAAACATGGTCCTGTAAAAGATGCAGATTTTGTTTTAAGAGTAAATGCAAAGAGAAAAAAGAATTGTGAATGCTTAAGTATAACAGGCAGAGCTTTGGCTCTGAAATAATTGAACTTTCCATGTTGCTATGATCTAAAATTCTGAACTCTCGATATTGTCAACTGGGAATAATTATGGCAACATTTTTATTCAACACTAATTATTTTCTTAGGAGAAACCTTAATAACTACCATACAATTCAGTGAACCTTATGTGATTAAAAACACTTGCACTTACACTTTTCTGATTCAATTAGTTGGCCACCTGCATTCTATTTTAAGCAAAACTGCCTATGCGATCCATTGAAGTCTAAAACACAGGAAGCTACAAAGAACTATGTAGCACTGGCAGTGGAAACACAACCAATGCTATTTCTCTTGGAGCAGTTCATGAAGGATTTATTACGAAATGCCCAATTTCCACTTGAATGAGCAGCTTCATTGTTAGATAGGGTGAATGGAAGAGGCAGATAGAAGTGGTTTCAAAACAACAGCTCTTTATTTGGCAACTATTTACAACCCAGCAAAGGCTCTGTCTGACACCCAGGCCTTTTATAGGGAACTGCCAGACAGTCTAGCTTTAGCCAATCAGCAGTCAGTATTTTTCCTCCAGAATGGAAGACCTGACTGAAACCTATGAGAATGTAACATTTATCAATACAGAAAAATGGCTAATGTGCAAATAACAGTCAATAGTAGACAGTATTTTTGCACAGTAGCTTCCTGAAGCAACTGTGTGCTTATAAGCTTGCAATTTTGCTTGGCAAGCTGTTGAGTGCAAAATTATTGCTATGTGAAGGGATTCTATAAAACAGATAATTTCCCACCAAATCTAAACCTATCCAACTTCTTTTGAAGGCTTCATAAAGGGAAGTGTGCGTGTGTGTGTGTGTGTGTGTGTGTGTGTGTGTGTGTGTGTAGGTACCCATAGAGTTACTTTGTCTAAAAACATACTTATTTTGTGAACATCACCAGACTGCAAGATACGACTCCCCAAACAGGATTCAGTAAGTTAACTTTAGTCCCAATTATTCAACTTCAGATTTTTATAGATAAGAAGGAGGAGGAGGAGGAGGAGGAGGAGGAGGAGGAGGAGGAAGAGGAGGAGGAGGAAGAGGAAGAAGAAGAAGAAGAAGAAGAAGAAGAAGAAGAAGAAGAAGAAGAAGAAGAAGAAGAAGAAGAAATAGGTATCTGTAATTATCTTAATGTGAGTACTCAGTTATAAAATAGACTATGGACATATTTATGGCCAAATATCACAAAAAAGTAATTATTTTATTTTCCTCTATCTTATCTTTGCATTCCTTTGGCACATAAGCCAATATGTCGTAGCTGTACCTCATTTACTTGGAGAATTAAAATGCAAACAAACAATTGCGAACACTCACTAATTAATCATACATCTGCCAAGTGGCTTAGGCAATGCGGTATAAAAATACTCATTGCTTTTGACAGGAAAACTGAATCAACAGTATTTCTATCGTTACGCCACTTGAAAATTTATTCTCAACAAGAATGCAAAGGATTGCAGTGAACTTAACCAAAGAATCACTTAATAATATGGTTCACAAAATATAATGACACACAATGATGCATTCATTTATGAAAGCTTATCAGAAATGAACTAAAAATAAAGTAAATAGTAAAGAATATATTATTTATTAAGCTTTTCTTAGTTGTGTCTAGACCCTTGTTATAAATAGGTTTACTGTACATGCTATAATGACCCCCAAAAAGACACTTGGATCTCTAATATCAAACTTGGCCTCCAAGTATTTATACCCATAAGAGTTTAAACGTACTTCAATACATGGCCAGACATATAGCTTTTGCCAACATGAAGATAAATATTGATAACAGAAGAACATGTACCATAGCAAAAGAATCCTTTCTGTTGTACATACTCCTGGTCAGTTGGAGGATGATGAAGATATTGAGGACTCTGATTCAGATACTGTTTATGAATTAGTGGGGGGCCCGGGGTTACAGGTAGTAGAACAGGTGGGAGGCCAGCCACAAGATGTGGCTATGAGTTCAGATCTAGCGAGGGAGAATCAGACGCTCGCTGGGCTAACCCTAAATTCAGAAGGGCCCAAAAACGTAGAGAACAGAGGTCTGGAAGAAGATATTAAGGAGAGGAATGGGTTAAATACTGTAGTGATGTATTTGGCACGTCAGGGGGTCAGTGGGGAAGAAGGGTGGAGTTTCAACGTTGCCAATGAGAAAAATTGATGTTTTTCTTGCCGCTCTCAAGTAAGCAAAAGTATTTTGTGTTGATTAACAGTCAGGGCTGACGTTTTTAGAGATCATGCATTTAGGAAAATAAATCTTGTTAAGTGGAGAAGGAGAAGGAATGTGAGAAATGCGGTCAAGGGAGATAACGGACCAACAGGATGAGTGCGTGTATGAAATGTGTTTGAATTCCAGAAGAGCAGAGAAATAAATGGAGTTTTTTATTCATGATATAATGCATTTAATAAGAGTTATTTGTAATTGCTAAATTTCTACCAGAAACCACAACACTTTCTCACTACCTGTCTGAGAAAATGCAGCAATAGCTGGGATGGAGTCCTTGGGAGACATGAGGTAGGAAAATTAAATAGCAGTGACTCTCTCTTTCTAAGCAAATAAGTGGAGTACAACCTGTGCATCATTAACACAATGTTCAGATTTGCAAACTACCTGGATGGATCCCAAGTCCAAACATTAGCGCCTACCTGACTGTGGCTTAGTAAATCAGAATAATCTTAAATATGTCAACATTACCCACAATGAGATCTTGAATTATGGACAGCACAGGTTGGTCCAGCACAGTCGTCAACCTACACAGAGCTCCTTTCCATTGTAAAAAAACACACAAACCAAAGGCTGTCATAATCATTCAACATCGGCAGACTACAAAACCCAGGCCAAAGCTTCCAATGTGTACTTAATGAAAAACTCCGTGGCAATTTACAACTTCTAGGAAACCTGTTCTGAAAAGCGGACACAGCTTAAAGATGTCATCACACAGGTTGCAACAACGGTGCATGGGCTGAAAATTGGTTTGATAAATACCGCAAGTTGATTTCAGCAGCATCTGTTGTACATACTCCTGGTTAGTTGGAGGATGATGAAGATATTGAGGACTCTGATTCAGATAGTGTTTATGAATTAGTGGGGGGCCTAGGGTTACAGGTAGTAGAACAGGTGGGAGGCCAGCCACAGGATGGGGCTAAGTTCAGGATCTAGCGAGGGAGAATCAGACGCTCGCTGGGTTAACCCTAAATTCGGAAGGGCCCAAAAACGTAGAGAACAGAGGTCTGAAAGCAGATATTAAGGAGAGGAATGGGTTAAATACTGTAGTGATGTATTTGGCATGTCAGGGGGTCAGTGGGAAAGAAGGGTGGAGTTTTTCTTGCTACGCTCAAGTAAGCAAAAGTATTCTGTGTTGATTAACTGTCAGGGCTGCTGTTTTTAGAGATCATGCATTTAGGAAAATAAATCTTGTTCAGTGGAGAAGGAGAAGGAATGTGAGAAATGCAGTCAAGGGAGATAACGGACCAATGGATAAGTGCGTGTATGAAATGTGTTTGAATTCCAGAAGAGCAGAGAAATAAATGGAGTTTCTTTATTAATGATATAATGCATTTAATAAGAGTTATTTGTAATTGCTAAATTTCTACCAGAAACCAGAACAACACCCAAGGCCAAAAACAATGCCTTTGCAGACCGGCAGAATGATTCATCCTCTGCCTCAAAGACAGACAAGTATAAGCACCTGCAATCCAAAGCAGAGACACAACTGCCAGAAATACAGGACCAGTTATATGGCAGAGGAAGGCTGAGCCGGTGGAACATTGTGCAGACATACAGGCCACCAGAGAGTTCTTCAGCACCATAAAGACAGTTTATGGTCCTTCTAAATCAGGATACTTCCCCTTGCTGTCATCTGATGGGACTTGCCTGATGAAAGACAGAAAGGCCTGGAACACCACTGGACTGAACATTTTCCCCACCTACTCAAAAGGCAGTCCTGATGTCTTACAACAGATTCCTCATCTGCCTATTTTGGGATTGATTGATTGATTGATTGATTGATTCATTCATTCATTCATTCATTCATTCATTCATTCATTCATTCATTCATTCATTCATTGGATTTGTATGCCGCCCCTCTCCGTAGACTCGGGGCTGCTAACAACAGCATATAAACAATCCAATATTAAAACAGTTAAACACCCTTATTATGAAACCAATCATACAGACATACCATGCATAAAATTGTAAAGGCCTAGGGGGAAAGAGTATCTCAGTTCCCCCATGCCTGGCGGCAGAGGTGGGTTTTAAAGAAGCTTACAAAAGGCAAGGAGGGTGGGGGCAATTCTAATCTCTGGGGGGAGTTGGTCCCAGAGGGCTGGGGCTGCCACAGAGAAGGCTCTTCCCCTGGGTCCCACCAAGCGACATTGTTTAGTTTAGTTGACAGGACCCGGAGAAGACCCACTCTGTGGGACCTAACTGGTTACTGGGATTCGTGAGGCAGAAGGCGGTCCCTGAGATAATCTGGACCGGTGGCAAGGAGGGTGGGGGCTGCCCAACACCTGCCTCACTTTACTGATGAGATCAAGAAAGCATAAAAACATAGAATATTAACGGCAGAAAAAGACCTCACGGTCCATCTAGTCTGCCCTTATACTATTTCCTGTATTTTATCTTAGGATGGATATATGTCTATCCCAGGCATGTTTAAATTCAGTTACTGTGGATTTACCAACCATGTCTGTTGGAAGTTTGTTCCAAGGATCTACTACTCTTTCAATAAAATAATATTTTCTCATGTTGCTTCTGATCTTTCCCCCAACTAACTTCAGATTGTGTCCCCTTGTTCTTGTGTTCACTTTCCTATTAAAAACACTTCCCTCCTGGACCTTATTTAACCCTTTAACATATTTAAATGTTTCGATCATTATCCCCCCTTTTCCTTCTGTCCTCCAGACTATAGAGATTGAGTTCATTAAGTCTTTCCTGATACGTTTTATGCTTAAGACCTTCCACCATTCTTGCAGCCCGTCTTTGGACCCGTTCAATTTTGTCATAGAACTCAAATACCCTATAGGCCAGTGATGATGAACGTTTTATGGGTTGCATGCCAAAAGGGTGTGTTAGAGTGTACTAACATGCATGCACATGCCCACACTCTTTCCTCCCCCCCATGCATGCACACCCCCGCACTGCTCCTGCACATTCGCACAATTCCCCCCATCCCAGCACTTGTGCAAAGGCCTCACTGAAGCCTGGGACGGTAAAAAAACACTTGAATGGGCAAAACGGAAGCTCAGATAATGCCCTTCCGGTTTGCCCATTGTACAGTTTTTTGCACTCTGGAGGGTTCAGGGAAGTTTCCTAAAGCCCCAGAGTGCAAAACACAGCCCAATGGGCAAACCGGAAGTTCAGAAAACACAGCAAGATTTTTAAAAAGGGCAAAATCCCATTATATCCACTACCCATGAAGACATCAACTCAACCCTTTCCATTGCTGATGAGAAAAAAAAGGTCGAAAAAACCCACAATTCACTTCTGACCTGGTGACTTGAACTTAGATATACAATTACATGTTCTACTTAGTCATGGAACAGTCACTATTTTGCCTATCAGGGAGAAATTTTCATGCAATAGTAAGTTGGTATACGTGGAAAACTATGAGTTAAATAATAATCTTAGTCCAAAACTACAAATCCCCATGTGAAATTTTTTTTAATTCACCGAGGTAATTGATCCTTCAATGCTCTTAATTTTCTACAAACTAGTACAGTTTTATTGATTAATTTTACAAATTTTATAATTTACCTGGTTCACTGTGCTAGTAAAAATATAAGCCAAAGGCAGAATTTATATATTAAAAATACACTTCTTAAAAGCAATGAATGATGTTTAAGAATGGAGCCACAAAATTTCCAGAGCATAGTATCTACAGTAAAACAACATTTTAAGCCATTTTAAACCATAAAAATGTTCACTAGTAGAAAAAACACTGATGAATATGAACATTCTGATAAAAAATAGTTGCCACGTCACTCTGCTTTTGCTACTATGGTTAACAGTTTTACCATGCCTAAATAATTAAATAAACTGAACAGGAAATATAAAAACAGAAAAACAAGACACGGTATTATTTATTACTTACTATATAAAGAACATTTCGTTTAACTGTCAGTATTTCAGCCCACTCAGAAACACAAACAAGGCTTATCGTAAAACAAACTTTTGGTGGTGTCTTGTGTTTGTTTTCTTAATAGTGGCAAGCAAAGCTGCCAGAAGTCAAATTATTTAGTAATGAGTAGTTGTGGACTAACAGGATGCAATTAACTGTGGTGCTGTGTATTGGGGGTCATTGTTAGACTAATACCTTATCTTCAGCTCAGCATTCCTCATTAAAGGATTAACAAACTACGACAGTACATTTGTATGTAGTAACCATGCAGCACTCATGAACAATTCAGACACAATATTGACAAGACACTATAGGCAATATCGACAATATAGACAATATAGGCAAGCTCATATCGAAAGAGCCCAAACCAGGTAATATTCCCAGTGGTGAAGCCCCAGGCAGCATAGGAGATAACATGGACCTGACCAATGAAATCCAACACAGATTCCCTGAGACTTTTCTTTTCCTAAGGTCTGCCATTATTTTTAAGATCAATGAATCAAGACAGAATTGTAAGGTGCCAAAAATCAGGAGCCAGAATTATTCAAAAAAGAGCACAAGATTGTTTCATGCTATCTGTAAAGAAGAATCTGAACTGCTAACATTCAAGAGAATTCAAGAAGGGCTGGACTTAGATTTCTTGTGGGTGCAAAGGGACTCCAAACTTATTACCCACTTGACTCCTGCCTTGGGCTCAAGCTGGTCATCTCCTACAGCAGAGATCTTCAAACTTGGCAACTTTAAGACTTGCGGACTTCAACTCTCAGAATTCTCCAGCCAGCATTGTCTTAAAAAGTCCACAAGTCTTAAAGTTGCCAAGTTTGGAGACCCCTGTCCTACAGAAACATTTTTCTACAGAAGAATGAGACACAGTTATTATCCAGAGTTCTTAGATTTTTGCTGTCAAATATTTCTTCGGTTCCCATCATAAAATAGGTTCTTTGCCTGATTTCCCAGGTAGAAATTAGACAATATGGAAATTAATTTGTTCAGGTATAGAAGATTCCTTCTCAGCCTGCAAGCCAAAAAGAGATTATTCCCACAGACTTTATAGATTTACAGTTCAACATTTCAAAATCCCATTACCATTACCTCTCAAACATTATGACTACTATTTCATGAGTAACCAAATCATCGGCCTAGTTCCCACTTAGGTAGTAAACCTCTGGATGAACTATTTCATTTCAGCGTATAGCAAGGACTCGTATCATCAAATATTCCTTCATAAAAAAAAAGGCTATGTATCTCTGTGCAGAAAATGTATCTCAGGAGGGAAAAAAGGTATTAAATTTATGCTTCCTTCCATCATGCTAATCTTCTAGAGACTTGTTCAAATACGTAACATGTTTCCCATATCCACTGGCAATTTAAGTAACATAGGCAAGAAAGAGATGCAGCCCCTTAACTGTTCCCATCCCATGCTCAGTTTAGCCTAAACATCATGTACTGCAATGCTCTAAAGAAATGTATTTTTATTTAGGCTTATTTAGTTTAAATATCTGCAGGATTTTCAAGACAAGTTCACATTTACATCACATTATACATCTGCTAATCTTTTTAAAAAACCTATCACAATAAGCAAGATTTAATTGTGAGTAGTTGACACTTTTTCTAATTTTCTTTTTGAACAAAAAAAAACCACCAAGCTGAGCCTGTATTTATTCAGACTTTTTTACCACTGCTGTACAATTGCTCTTCCTAGGAAATTCTTATCTACTTCTGAACATACAAGTCATAGAGAGCCCTCAAAAAATAGAACTGTAGCAATAGCAACAGGGGTGGGTTCCTCCCGATTAGGACTGGATCGCCCGAACTGATAACAACCTGCTGGTTATGTCACAATCGGTGCCAACCTCTTCTTCCACTGCTTGAAAAATGGCCCTCCTGCCCACCTACTCACCTTTATTTCTTCACCTGAAGCACAGCTCCTCAGCTGTGTTTCAGGCTGAATCCTGCTACTGAGCATGTGCGAAAGCAAAATTGTGTGAGGGGATATGCCTGTGTGAAAAGTCGCGATGTGAACTGGTAGCAATGGTAAGTGGAACCTACTCCTGAATAGCAATGGCACTAACATTCATATACCACCTTATAGTGCTTTACAGCATTCTTAAGGCAGTTACAATGTCAGCATATTGCCGCCAACAATCTGTAACTCAGAAGATATGGAAGGCTGTGTCGATTAAGGGGCGTACATAAGTGCACTGGTGTGCCTTTCGTCCCCTGTCCAATTGTCTTTCCTTTCTCTCACTTATCATATATATTTTCCTTCTTTCATATATCCTCTCCTCTAAGTTCACTTTTACTCTTATATTACTACATGTCTATTTTTCTTCCTATGTATTTGTGTATTGGACAAACAAACAAACAAACAAACAAACAAATAAATAGATTTTAAGCCTCATCAAAATCAAGCTTCAGGCTGTGGGCAGGATTTACCTGCAATGCTGCACTTTAACCACTGCACCATTGGGGCTCCTCCCAGGACAAGTTTATTATTATTAAAATACATACTTTTATAATTGCGACCTTTCTTGCCACAGTTGTTAAATGAATTGCTGCAGTTGTTAAGCTAATGTGATGGTTGTTAAGTGAATCTGACTTCCCCATAGACTTGTCAAAAGGTCACAAAAGGTGAACACATGACTCTGGGACACTGCAACCAGGGGTGGGCTGCTGCCCGGATAGGGGGGAACACAGGGGGGGGTAGTGAAAATAGAGCTCCACTCCAGAGCATCCAATTTGTACTGAAAGATGTTGAAAGGAAATGCAGGGTGACCTGCATAAGCCACACTCATAGTGTGGTAGTAAAATTTTGGTAGCCCTTCACTGTCTGCAACTAACAAATATTTATTTATTTATTCATTCATTCATTCATTCATTCATTCATTTATTGGATTTGTATGCCGCCCCTCTCCGAAGACTCGGGGCGGCTAACAGCAATAACAAGACAGCATACAATAATAATCCAATACTAAGAACAATTAAAAACCCATTATTATAAAAACCAAACATACATACAGACACACCATGCATAAAATTGTAAGGGCCTAGGGGGAAAGAGTATCTCAATTCCCCCATGCCTGGCGGCAGAGGTGGGTTTTAAGAGGCTTACGAAAGGCAAGGAGGGTGGGGGAAATTCTAATCTCTGGGGGGAGTTGGTTCCAAAGGGCCGGGGCCACCACAGAGAAGGCTCTTCCCCTGGGTCCCGCCAAGCGGCATTGTTTGGTTGATGGGACCCGGAGAAGACCCACTCTGTGGGACCTAACTGGTCGCTGGGATGAGTCAGTTGCCAAGCATTTGGTCACATAACCATGAGAATGCTGCAATAGTCATAAGTCTGTAAAATAAATCATTTTTCCAATGCTCTTGTAACCTCGAACAGTCATTAAAAGAATGTTTGTAAGTCAAAGACTACCTGTGTGCTGGATTTTGCCAGCTACTCATTTAGTAGAAGACAAATAAGTAAAGTTATTGTCAGGCCCTCTAGTTCTCCACTATTTCCACTTCTCCTTGCCTTTTATCTGAGCAGTGAGGTGTAGCCCTAAATTTTATTTTCCCAGAATATCTCCTGGGCCTAGGTGGAGTCCAAAGGCATTACTGGAAACAAATATTAAGTCTGAATTTGATGGCTTGCTTTTAACAGACTAAACAATGTCGTTTGGCGGGACCCAGGAGAAGAGCCTTCTCTGTGGCGGCCCCGACCCTCTGGAACCAGCTCCCCCCGGAGATTAGAACTGCCCCCACCCTCCTTGCCTTTCGTAAAGTTCTTAAGACCCATCTCTGCCGTCAGGCATGGGGGAACTGACACATCTCCCCCGGGCCTATACAGTTTATACATGGAATGTTTGTGTGTGTGTTTGCTTTTAATAATGGGGTTTTTAGTGTTTTTTAAATTATTAGATTTGTTTTTACATTGTTCTTGTTATTGTTGCGAGCCGCCCCGAGTCTACAGAGAGGGGCGGCATACAAATCTAATAAATAATAATAAAAAAATAAATAAAATTTTAAAAAATCAGATAATCCCAGGAAAGCATTAAATAGTACTAGTAACCCAGAGGAACAACATAGCCAAAGATTTATGAACTGATTTTCGGAGAATAAATACTTATTTAAAATGCATTTTCCAACAATACCTGTTTACTGTGAAAATACGTCCCTATAATGCCTTAACCCTATGAGCAAGATGACATGGTGAAATAATGCTACAACTACCGTATTTCAACTGTCACTTTAAAAACCATTATTACTAAAAATAAAGAAGGACACACAATCTACCAGGAAGCTGGCGTGTAAAACACCAACTGAAATTAACTGAAGTGGTTGGGAGTCTTACACAGGTCATGCAGTTCTCAGGTCACAATGAGTGTAAATTAACAACAAAGCAGCCATTCTCGATTTCATTTAACCCTTTCCTATTTAGCCAGGGTTTTCCTGGGCCACAGTCTCAAAGCTTCCCTGCTTGAGCCTGAACCCAGTGGGAAATCCAACAGCCAGTCCCAAGAGCCAGTCAAGTGGACAAAAGCCTTGGGCATCTCCAAGAGACAATTCAAAGCAGAAGAAAAGAAAGACATGGAGGTTACGCCTTCCCTTGGCTCTTCATTTTCCCACCTGAAAGCCCCCTGGGAATTTTTCAAGGCAGAAAACAAAAATTTGAATGGTTTTTATTCTTGCATCACCACCCCAACGTCTAATTAATGGGAAGGAAAAGATGATGGAAAGAATGAAAATGAAAACAGAAAAACACCTTCTACAAACACAATGTAAATTGGTTCCATGGGTTACTGTGTCCACTGCATATTTGTTGGTATTCTTCATTTATGTCAACGGGATCTAAGTACTGTATTGCCCACAAGATCATATGCTGCAACGTCCTGCCTGTCGGCGATTACTTCAGCTTCAACCACAACAACACAAGAGCACACAACAGATTTAAACTTAATATTAACCGCTCCAAACTTGACTGTAAAAAATATGACTTCAGTCGAAGCATGGAACTCATTACCAGACTCCATAGTGTCATCCCCAAACCCCCAACACTTTACCCTTAGATTATCTACGGTTGACCTATCCAGATTCCTAAGAGGTCAGTAAGGGGTGAGTACAAGTGCACTAGAGTGCCTTCCGTCCCCTGTCCTATTGCTCTCCTATATCTCCTATACCTTTCTTCTATTCCTATATCTCTTCTTCTACTCTTTCATTGATATGTTCTATTACTATATCTTCTTTTCTATTATTTCTTAGATATATTTTACTATGAGTATATCCTCTATAACCATCATGTATTTTACTATGTATATATAGATATATACCCACTAAAACCCTCATTGTGTATTGGACTAGATAGATAGATAGATAGATAGATAGATAGATAGATAGATAGATAGATAGATAGATAGATAGATAGATAGATAGATAGATAGATAGACAGACAGACAGATAGATAGATAAAGTTTGTGAATGCAAAACGATACACACAGGGATTCCTCAATTCACTGAAGCCCACTGACTTAGTGTTGTCAAAGGAAAGAAAGGGCACTTTTTAATGAATGGCGTTAAGAGTTCCTAGCATTCTGCTTCAATAAAGTCCAGGTCTTCAACATTCAGATTGCAACATTTCACGATCTTCTTTTTTTCCCCCTCCTAATGTAACATTCCATTAATATTTTGCTTACAGTGTAATTGAGTCAACAGATTGAAATGTTTATTGAAGTGTAACAACGGATTGAAATATTATTTAAAATAATAATAAAATAATGTCTCTCAAAATTAGCCACACATTAAAATATTTAATTAAGGTAATATTTTCCAAAATTAATTTATCACAGATGAAACATAAACTTTAAAGGTTTATTAAAAATATGCATTCAATTCATTCTACAGTGGAACCCCGACATAAGAGCTGCTCTACTTAAGAGCAACTCGAGATAAGAGCTGGGAGGGGAGAGATATTTTTGTTCTACTTACAAGCCCAAATTCGAGATACAAGCGCCAAGGAGCTGTCTCCTGAAGCCAAACGCTAACTTCCGCGTTCGGCTTCAGGAGACAGCTGCGAAGCGGCGCACGTGTTTTAAAAGGTTGCAGCCGGCCTGGGGGGCTCGGGGGGGTGCTTGCAGCTTTCTTTCTTGCTCTTTTTCTTTCTCTCTTTTACCTTCCCTTCCTCTGTTTCTTCTTTTCTTTCTCCTTCCCACCTTCTTCCCTCCCTCCCTCCCTTCACTCATTCCTCTCTTACTCTCCCCTTTCATAAGTTTCCTTGCTTCCTTCCTCTGTTCCTGTCCCTTCCCCCTTTCTTTCTTTCTTTCTTTCTTTCTTTCTTTCTTTCTTTCTTTCTTGCTCTTTTTCTTTCTCTCTTTTACCTTCCCTTCCTCTATTTCTTCTTTTCTTTCTCCTTCCCACCTTCTTCCCTCCCTCCCTCCCTTCACTCATTCCTCTCTTACTCTCCCCTTTCATAAGTTTCCTTGCTTCCTTCCTCTGTTCCTGTCCCTTCCCTCTTTCCTTCCTTCCTTCCCACCCTCCGTCCATTCATTCACCCATTCCTCTCTTGATCGCTTAAAGCCGGTCCCTGGTGCAAAAAGGGTTGGGGACCTCTGTCCTACAGGATTGGGTGGCAGAGAAGTTGAACATATGTAAATTTAAATGTTTAAGAAAGTTTACAAGTTAAGTGAAAGAAACTTCATTATTCATTTATATGTACATGTACATTTCTTCATTAAAAACATGTCTTTCTGCATAATTTAGACTAACTTTGTGAGTTTTTTGAGGGCTGGAACCAATTAAAATTATTTACATTAATTCCTATGGGGAAAAGTCGTTCGAGATAAGAGCTGCTCGACTTAAGAGCCCAGGTCCGGAACGAATTAAACTCGTATCTCGAGGTACCACTGTATAGTCCATTAACACTAAGGTCCTTTCTCAGAGGCCTCAATCTGAGTACTTGCAATCTTGCCTGCTAATGAAAAAATGCCCTCTTTGTTGTTAAGGAGAATAGTTAATTTTTGAATACTGAAAGGACATATGTGTGTGCAAGCACGGTTGTGCGAATGCACAGACATACGTTCATGCACAGCAGAGACCTGGAGCGACGGCATGCATGCCAGCAGAGCAGGCTCTGCTTGCCACCTCTGGCATGCGTGCAATAGGTTCACCATCACGGATCTATTAGAACGGCAGTAAACAGTAGTCTTGAACGGGTCCAAAGACGGGCTACAAGAATGGTGGAAGGTCTTAAGCATAAAACGTATCAGGAAAGACTTAATGAACTCAATCTGTATATTCTGGAGGACAGAAGGGAAAGGGGGCACATGATAGAAACATTTAAATATGTTAAAGGGTTAAATAAGTTTCAGGAGGGAAGTGTTTTTAATAGGAAAGTGAACACAAGAACAAGGGGACACAATCTGAGGTTAGTTGGGGGAAAGATCAGAAGCAATATTTATTTGTTTGTTTGTTTGTGAAACAAGTATAGTATTATAGTACATATTAACATAACATAACATAAATAGAAAGTAGTAATAGAAAGGATAATAAGACAGTACGCCCCTTACAGACCTCTTAGAAAAGGGGAGAGGTTGATTGTAGATAATGTAAGGTTGAAGATTTTGGGGTTGGGGGAAGCAACAAAAAAGTCATGTAATGAGTTCCAGGCAGTGACCACTCTATTGCTGAAATCGTATTTTCTGCAGTCAAGTTTGGAGCAATTTACATTCAGTTTGTGTCTATTACGTGCTCTTGTGTTGTTGTTGTTAAAGGTGAAGTAGTCACTGAGAAAATATTATTTTACTGAAAGAGTAGTAGATGCTTGGAACAAACTTCCAGCAGACGTGGTTGGTAAATCCACAGTAACTGAATTTACTGCCTGGGATAAACATATATCCATCCTAAGATAAAATACAGGAAATAGTATAAGGGCAGACTAGATGGACCATGAGGTCTTTTTCTGCCGTCAATCTTCTATGTTGCTATGTTTCTTCAAACAAATCTCCATCAAATAATCTTTTATGTCCCTCCAAAGAAATCAAAAATGGAAGATCATTGAAATTCACTAGAAGGGGTTTAATAAACAATGTATAGACGAAGGCTATATGAAATGTGATAAACCGAAATAATCAAGAGTAGCAGGAGAAAAGAAAGTCATTTATTGAGGAAAAGAGGGAAGAAGAGGTTTAATTTCATTTGACCTTGAATAAAAAAAATTTCTGCTATTAAATCACTAAATATTTTTATCTAGAGATGTCTTTAAAAAAAATAGTCTCTGGTTTTAATTCCTATTGCTTCATACATTTTTCCCTTAAAGATTGTATTCATGTAAAAGCAGCTCTCTTGAACTCCAAATATTTTCTAAGAGTGTTGACAGAATAATAAAATGTTCTTGATTTAACTGACAGAGCCTTACATGACTTCAAGAACTTATTTTGCACTTTTTCTTTTTTTCTAAACAAGCTATAAATTAGGTCCCTATAGCACTATGCTGCTTTACCAAACATAGCATAGTTCAGTAGTTCCCAATACTAATTGGAAGAGAAATTACCAGTGAGGCCCACTTAAACTAAATATGAAGTTTTTCCTCCCCTTTAAAGCTTTGAACTGTGGGGAAAAACCTCTCAGGGTTCCTGCTCAATAAAACACTGGTTCTTAAATAATGTCCACAGGACCAGTGCTGTCTATCACAAACTGCAATGGCCTCATACATGTAAAGAAATTATCACATAAATGCTAAAGTGACCTGCCTGTACATTTTACTGTACACACTGTAAGCAGAATCATTTACCTGAGGACCTGACTCACCTGTTGCTATTTGTCTCTCCTGTGAACATCCATGCCTACGACTTTAATCCCATATGGGAGAAACTGATTTAATTTCCTCCATGTATTCTATTCATGCTTTTTAAAAAGAACTTCGCTATTCAGACACCGTGGAATTATTAATAGCTCCATGAAACTGCTTTGAGAATTGATCTGATGGTAGGGATGAGCTATTATTAATATCCTGATGATGATATTCAGTTGTATATCACAATTCCAGAACAAGCTGGAGACACGTTCAAAACCTGAGGTGGGATTCTACCAGTCTACACCGGTTTGCTAGAACTGGTTGTCAGAAAAATTCTACTTTTGTTTTCTCCCACTTCACAGGGTTAAACAACATTCTGGTATTGTTTCCATAGCTTAATCCAGAGATGGTGAACTCTTTTTTTGTACATGTGCCAAAAAGGGGGGGAAACAAAGGGGGGTCCTGCACTTGTGTGCTCATACCCATAATTTTCCATACGGTGCACATAGGAATGGGGTGGCGCAGCAGGTAGAGTACTGTACTGCAGGCCACTGAAGCTAACTTGTAGATCTGAAGGTCAGAGGTTCAAATCTCATCACCGGCTCAAGGTTGACTCAGCCTTCCGTCCTTCCGAGGTGGGTAAAATGAGGACCCGGATTGTGGGGGCAATAGCCTAGCTCTGTTTAAAAAGTGCTATTGCTAACATGATGTAAGCCGCCCTGAGTCTAAGGAGAAGGGCGGCATAAAAATCAATCAAACAAACAAACAAATAAATAAATAAACAAATAAACAAACAAACAAACTACTCAGAAGATTGAAAAAGTGATTTTTGACTGCTCCTCGCACTTACAACTGTCCTCACATTTTACGTTCTGTGCTCTATCTGGTCAGTGTGGTGAAGAGAAGCACCATAGTTATGAAATGACACGGTTGTTAAGAATGTTGCAACGGGCATAATGGGAGGACAGGTTGAAAGTGTGAGGAAAGGTAATAAGTGCAAGGAACGGTCATAAGTGTAAAGAACTGTCATCATTCAATCTTTTTCAGCCCTCTGAGTAGTCCCTATGCACATAGCCACATTCACCTGGTCACATGACCAGCTAGCCAAGCCTATCCGGTCACATGACCAGCTAGCCACGCCAACCCAGTCACAGGACCAGCTAGCCACACCCCCAATAAGCCACACCCACAGAACCAGTTGTTTATAAAAAATTGAATCCCACCATTGGTCGAAAACTAGAGTCAATGTCTAAAGCTGTGAAGGTGAATGTATGGCATGCATGTCACAAGGAGCAATATCGGAGGGCACGTGAGACATTGCCCTATGTCAGTTTCAGTGTGCATGCATGCACTGGCCAGCTAATTTTCAGCCTTGGAAAAGGCCATTTCCCTCTCTGGATGCTCCAGAGAATCTTCCCTGAAGCCCCGAAGTGCAAAACAACCCCACTGAACAGACAAACAGGAAGTTCAAAGAACGCACTTCTGTTTTGCCCATTGTGCTGTTTTTTGCACTCTGGAGGGTTCAGGGAAGCTTCCTGAAGCCCCGGAGTGCAAAAAACAGCCCAACTGCCAAACCAGAAGTCTGTTTTTCTGAACTTCTAGTTTGCCTGTTGGTTGTTTTTTCACATTTCAGCCTTCAGTGAGGCCTGTGCGCATGAAATTCAGTTGTTATGTTGTCCAACTTCATGTATGTATATACTGTATGTGTTATACAATTGATGATGCTTTATTTATAAAAGGGTTCTGAGAGTCTTTATTTCTGAAATGGAAAACAAGTTGTCAAGTTTATTTTACTAGTTACGCACAGCCCAAAATTTTGCAATTGGTGTGATCTTTAAAATCAATTAAATGCACTGTGTGTGGCAGCTTAAATGCAATAGTTGTTTTCCAAGGTAGTTTTTATTTATCTGATATTTAAAAGGACATATCTCAGCTTTAAAATACTGACCCCATTTTTCATTTAGTCTTTTTCAGTTTTAAATTAAAATATAATCCTCTTCTCCATTTTATCATACTTTTCTAAAACAGATTAATCTAAACAAAAACAGTAAGCAGTAAATAATAAAAACTGTATAAACATTCCTACAGTATTTATAGATTGGAAAAAGAACTTAAGAAAACAAGAGTTCACATTCAAAGTTTATTTTGAATTTGATCTACTCTCCAGAAAATCAAAACAAGCTTGAAGGTCTTTCATACTCTTTCATATGTACATGCAAATATGTACTGTACACATTTAAATATATATACACACTTGCCAAATCTTGCGAAATACTTAAATGATTTTAATGTACCATTGCTCTTCCCTGAATTCTTTTTATTTCTGGTTTTCAGCTTTATGCCTCTTATAATCTTAATATTTTCAACAAAAATATTATTTTGTACATTTTAATAGATTTTAGCCTATTTGCAAATGAAATAAATATATGTCTCCCAGAATAATGTTGCAGGATCCAATCTGAGTCAGTCATCCTGACTAAAAGTTTATTCTTCCAAGCTTTCAGGATCGTGTGGAGTCCATCATCAGGGACCAACTCTGGAACCAACTCCCCCCAGAGAGCCGCACCACCCCCACTTTCCTCGCCTTTCGGAAGGCGTTAAAGACACATCTGTGCTGGCAGGCCTGCGAACTGTGAGCGATAGTTTCTCTCTGTTCATTAGCATGAAAGAAGGATGATTGGTGGTTTTTATTGTGGTTTTTTATTTATTGGTGTTGTAGTTGGCTCTGGCCCAGCTCCTGCCCCAGGAATGTGGAGGTGGAGGCAGGGGAAACGTCAACATGTCCTAGGCCTGTTTTATTGCCGGCAGAGTCAGGGAGTGCAGTTTCCTCGGACGAAGAAGGTGGGGGTGACTTGGAAGAGGGGGGCTTGGCACACAGCCCAGGAAGCCAATCACCATTATCTTTGGTCGATTCGGATGACGAAGTTATTAGACCCATGCAGGGGCAGAATTATGCATCGAAAAAACCAATTGAGGAAATATTACAGGAGATAAGAGAGGCCACCTGTGTTTGGGTGGGGCTCCAGTAATTAGAGCTGCTGCTATAAATAGCAGCGTGCTAGTTTGGCCGTTGTGGAAGATTATCTGATCGCAGTTCTTCAGGATCGTGCCTCGCTGTTTCTGAACTTTGTTTGTGGATTTTTCATGCCTTTGACACCAAAGCAGAGTAAAAGTGTGTGTGTGTTTCACTTCCTGGGAAGGAGGGCTGTGATGTTTCTTCACAGCTAATAGCTAAGTACTTAAGGACTGATTAAGGGAATTGTACAGCCTACAAGGTTGTTTTGGGGAAGAGTGCTCTTTGCAATACAAAAAGGGTGCTTTGTTTCTTTTGAATTTTGTGATAAAGGACATTGTTTTGAATTTTCAAATGTGTGTGTGTGTCTGAAATTTGTACTCGTGAATTTTTGGGAGGCTTCTACCAGAGAGCCCGGCAGAACAATTTGTAATGTTTTAAATTATATTTAAAATATTCATATTCAAATATTCTATTCATATGCACAGAAGCATCCCGGACAGGTGGGTGGAGCATCCTGGGTGGGTGGGTGAAGCATCCTGCCACTGGTGCTACCAGTTCTAAAAACCGGTCCAACCCGGGAGCAACCCACCGCTGGAATAGAAGCCCCCTATAGCCCAATCTATAAAGTCTTAATCCTGCTGGATTTAGGTAAAGTTGTTAAAATATGTCTGTTCCAAAAGGCCGTGGGAATGGACATAATAAAAACCTGTTTCCTATTGCAATACTGTTACAGGTACCAATAATTGCCTTTTAACAACAACAATTGGAACAAGCAGCTTTATAAAGAAAAAGTTTGTGATCATTCCTCAAATTTACAACTATCACAGCATTCCCATCACACAATCACCATTCGGGCACTTTGCAACACAGGAACAATCTTGTGTTTCAAAATGTTTTACAAATAAGTCATAGCAAGTACTAAGCAATCTTCTCCACCCCCCTAAACATAATAAAAGCCTCTTATAAAACAGAACAACTGTATTAATAAAAGCAATACTGATAGGAACGACTTTTTTCCTGCCATCAATCCTAGAGAATACTCTCCAAGTCTAATATGGCTGAATCATGGTATTTTTTGTCATTACTATACCAGCCATTTTCTTTTCTGATTCATTGCCACCAGGTCCTTCATCATAAGATCAATCTTGCTTAAGAATTCCCATCATATGAATTTTCTAAACCATTTCCCCACTAAGAGATCAACTACTATGTCAACATGTGAAAGAAAACGTTATAATGCCATCAAAGCCGAAAGGATCCATAAACAACTTCCCACAGCAAAACACACTATGAAGTCTTCACACTTTGCAAATATTTGAGATGCCAAAATATTTCTACCTGGAATTGCATTCAATATCTGGGTCTCCATTTAGCAAGGAGAGTAGAGGTCTTTATGGGCTGTGGTGGCTATGAAGACCGAGATGAGCCCATAGGAAAGTCTTAACAGAGTCATAAAAATCCCTCAAACATATCACCCTGTAGCACCTCGAAATCTGCTTAAGACGCAGCATAAATTGTTCTGCTGAAACAGATCTTATTTGAAGCATTATTGTTTGCTAGTTTTATACACGTACATTCGGTACCCTGTATGTAGATAGATATATTAAAATATCCATGCCTCAGAAAAATAGCACTCTCTAGAAATAATTAACTGAACTGAACCTACCTTTTGGGTAAAACAATACATGCAGGAGTGGGCAGCAGGCAGGATGGGGTGGAACACAGTTCCACTGGCAGAAATGAAGATGCGTGCACAGCTCCAGCTGATTGCGGCTGTCACTTCCTGGATTACTGGTCTCAGTTCTGCTCTCCTTTTTTCCCCTGCTGCTGCTGCTGTGTCTGAGTTCCTTGCTTTTTTCCTCTTTCCTCCTTCCTGGCCTCGGACAAGCTTCCCTCTCTCCTGCCCGGCTCCCCTCCAGCCTCACATGGCCACCTCCCACCTGAGCTGCAAGCAGAAGGTGTGGGTGAAAGTGGAGCTGGCAGCATTTATGCTTCTGGCAGCACCTGTTCGGTTAGTTACCCAGCCTGGGGTGGGGGGGGGACCCAGGAAGGAGAACACGGGAAACACAAAGCAAATTGTCACCCCAGCAAGCGACACTGGTACGTTTGTAAGTCAAGGACTTAACAGTTCTCTTGAACGATGATGATCATTCAAGCCACTCCCACCTGGTCACATGGCCAGCAAGCCACTCCTTCTCAGTCACATAGCCATTAAGCCACACCCACAAAATAAGCCACACCCACAGTGTGGCAGTAAAAGTTTTGGCTGCCCATTACTGAATACAAGTCATGGTGGATATGATGTCAGGCACAAAGCATTAGTAATAAATGTTAAGTTGCAAATCAGAAGATTTATTGCTCAAGTCTATATTTATAAAAAATTAAAGTGGCTAAATTGGCATCAGATAAGGTTCAACAGAATTCAAAAGAAGTTGGATTTGGATCATTGGTCTCACCGTAAGGACTCTAGGCCCATGATGGTGAACCTATGGCAGGGGTGGGTACTGGTTTTCTTTGCTACCGGTTCACTCAGTGTCAAGCTAAGGGTGGGCGTGCATGCACAGTGCTAAAAAACCCAGCTTATGTGCACGTGCAGCGCCTACAGCACCACTGAGAGTCAGTTTGGGGCATGGCAGGCTGGGTCACTGCAGGTTCCAGCGATCCAGGCTGCCAAGTTACACTGGGGGAGGGGCATGGAGGGCGGGGCATGGGGGGCGGGGCATGGGGGGCATTGTATTATAGGTGTGGGCATGTGTGCATGCAGTAGCCTGTGCAGATGCTTTTAGCACCCAAGGGGAAAAAGGTTCACCATCACTGCTCCAAGACACATTTAACTCTGCTCCTCATTTAACTTCTGCCTGTTCTCCTTCATCTGTCTACTTACAAAACATTAATTTGCCAGAGGACAAAACTTTTTCTATCACTGTTTACCATTTAATGATAAAATGCTTTGTACCATGTTGTGGTTGGCTCTGCCCAGCTCCTGCCCCAAGGAACGTGGAGGTAGATGCAGGGGAAACATCAACATGTCATAGGCCTGTTCTATTGCCGACAGAGTCAGGTTGTGCAGTTTCCTCGGACGAAGAAGAAGGTGGGGGTGACTTGGAAGAGGGGGGCTTGGCACACAGCCCAGGGGGCCAATCTCCATTATCTTTGGTTGATTCGGATGAGGAAGTATTAGACCCACGCAGAATTATGCATAGAAGAGACCAATTGCAGAAATATTACAGGAGATAAGAGAGGCCACCTGTGTTTGGGTGGGGCTCCAGTAATTAGAGCTGCTGATATAAATAGCAGCGTGTTGGTTTGGCCATTGTGGAAGATTATCTGATCGTTGTTCTTCAGGACCGTGCCTTGCTGTTTGCGGACTTTGTTTGTTGATTTTTCACGACTTTGAAACCAAAGCAGAGCAAAGTGTGTGTGTTTCACTTCGTGGAAGAAGAAGGGCTGTGACGTTTCTTCACAGCTGCTAGCTAAATACTTAAAGACTGATTAAGAGGATTGTACAGACTACCAGGTTGTTTTGGGACGAGTGCTCTTTGCAATACAAAAAGGGTGCTTTGTTTCGTTTGAATTTTTGTGATAAAGAACATGGTTTTTGAACTTTCAAGCATGTGTGTCTGAAATTTGTACCCTTGAATTTTCGGGAGACTCATACCATAGAGTCAGGCAGAACATATCATTGCCACTATGTATTGCGTGGGGGAGGGGAAAGCATTGTTGATGGTGAGAATATTTTCAAACAAAATTCTGGTGGCAATTTGAACTTTTTAATAATATATGTTTATGTGTATCGTTCATAAAACTATGCAAAAACACAGTATGGTTTTAATTTTGCTGCAGTAGTATCATCTACCTTCCGAAATCAGGTTAACCCAGGGATAGGTTGCTACCGGTGTGATAGGCGGACTGAGCACTGGTAACGGCCACCAGATTGTGCAATTTGCACACAACTGCTCCGCTGCCAATCCTGGGTGCCGCCATATTTTTTCTTTCATATTTTCATATTTTTTGCTTCCTGTGCATGCGTAGAAGCAAAATCTTGTGAAGGGACGCTCGTGTGGGTGAGATTTCAGCAATTTTTTGCTTCCGCACATGCACAGAAGCAAAAAAAATCACCAAAATCACACACACGTGCACGTCCAAGATTTTGCAATGTTTTTGCTTCATGAGCATGCACAGAAGCAAAATCACGCTGGGGACACGCGTCTGTGCGAGATGACCCAAGCTGTGCACACAGCGCACTGGAAGTGGCCAGTAACAGCAATACGCCCCTGGGTTAACCCATAGTTTGTTTCAACATGTTTTATTGAACAAATCACAAATAGCTAAGTTCTGTTATTCTGTTTAATAGCATGCTTGCACTGTCTTGCTGAAAGAGGCCCTTATTACATAGTGGAAGAGGAGGCAAATACAAAGACACTCCCCTTCCACCAATGAGTAACTTTTTGATGACACTAGGGGGCATGTGCTCTGCTAGCCTATATATACAGATATATAGGCTAGCAGAGCACATATACAGTAATCCGCCGCTACTTCGCGGTTCATCTTTCGCGGATTCGCTACTTCACGGTAGCTTAAATCCATTAAATCCATTTAAAATTTTAAATCCATTAAAAATTCATACAATTCTTCTACAGTACTACTATTAAAGAAACTGGTAGGATATCACATGTCGTTCCAGCTGAGAAACATTATAGAATCCATTATAGCATCCTTCAACAAATTAACCCACCAATACAAAAACTGACTGTAATGTTGGAAATCAGTATCTGTTAATAATCTTTTTATAAAATTCAGCTGTAGGGGATTGTATTCTTACTTAATACACTTATTATTATTATTATTATTATTATTAATTGGATTTGTATGCCGCCCCTCTCCGGAGACTCGGGGCGGCTCACAGCAATAATAAGACAGCGTACAATAATAATCCTTAATGCAGAAGGTGGGTTTTAAAAGTTCAAATACTCGTTAAATACATTAAAAAATATATTTCCTCTACTTCACGGAGGTTCATTTTCCACGGGTGGTCTTGGAACGCACCCCCCGTGAAATCAAGGGATCACTGTATACCTGTATTGTCAGGTTCAAGGAAATCATTGGAAGAAAAAACTCAGAAGCATCTACACTCAAGGTCTTTTAATTTTCCAACTCCTGGCACTCACCAACCATCATTGCATGAATGAGAACTTTGTCAGCAGCAATTATCTGATGGCCCCGCCCCCTATTTAACATGTAGCGCGCCCCACCACGCAACTTCAGATCGTGCAGAATGCAGCTGCGAGAGCAATCATGGGCTTCCCAAGGTATGCCAATGTTACACCAACACTCCGCAGTCTGCATTGGTTGCCGATCAATTTCCGGTCACAATTCAAAGTGTTGGTTATGACCTATAAAGCCCTTCATGGCACCGGACCAGATTATCTCAGGGACCGCCTTCTGCCGCACGAATCCCAGCAACCAATTAGGTCCCACAGAGTTGGCCTTCTCTAGGTCCCGTCAACTAAACAATGTCGTTTGGTGGGTCCCAGGGGAAGAGCCTTCTTTGTGGTGGCCCTGACCCTCTGGAACCAGCTCCCCCATGAGATTAGAACTGCCCCCAC
Source organism: Erythrolamprus reginae (assembly GCF_031021105.1). NCBI lineage: Eukaryota > Metazoa > Chordata > Lepidosauria > Squamata > Dipsadidae > Erythrolamprus > Erythrolamprus reginae. The sequence goes on along the minus strand of NC_091952.1, from coordinate 183,051,972 downwards.
CCTCCTTGCCTTTCGTAAACTCCTTAAAATCCACCACTGCCGTCAGGCATGGGAGAACTGATATAACTTCCCCAGGCCTATATTGTTTTATGTATGGTATGTTGTGTTCATGTTTTTTAAATTATGGGTTTTTAGTTTTAATTATTAGATTTGTATTCTACATTGTTTTTTCTATTACTGTTGTGAGCCGCCCCGAGTCTATGGAGAGGGTCGGCATACAAATTAGTTAATTAAATAATTAATTAATTAAATAAATAAATAAATAACTCCACCCTTTCCCGGCATTTCTTGCTTCAAGCTAGGATCGCACAGCTGCTCAGTGCATGCGCCCAACAACTCCCACTAGCCAGCTAGGCATTGTAAACACAATCAGCAGTCTTTGTGAGGTTCCCCGCAGCAGCACAAACTTCCCTCTGCCTGAATGGCAACCCCAAAAGATGTGGCTGACACATATCACATTACATCATAAACTGTACGTGAACTGCTACAGCTGGTTATATACCAAAGCGAACCAAATGCATGTTATGGCTTAGACCGAGGTGAAATTAAAACTTTTCTTCTACTGGGCGTGGCTCGGTGGGCGTGGCAGGGCAAGCATACTGCAAAATTGTCACGCTGAATATTGCCAGCCCCAGAGACATTTAGTAATTAAAGAGTTAACTGTGTGTGTGCCTTACTAAGACCCTCCTATTATGATGTAATATCCTGCCAAATCTCACATCACTTCCTTCTTCTTCCTCATTGTTCTCTCTTCTTTTTCTGTCCACCATCATGTAAGACATGTTTGTTATGTTGTCCATCGAGACATGTTTTATTTTCTGTTTTATAATGAAGAAATCTTGGTTTTGAACAAATGAATAAGGTTTCTATCTATCGCCTCCGCGGGGTTAAGGTTTTAACGGACTTTAATTACTTACAAACCGTGACAAAAATCCCCATTCCCTCCCAACTCCTGGGGTAAGGTTACAGTATTGCAAAATTCATTCCAGTCCCACTCCAGGGTCAGCCAGAGGTGGCATTTACTGGTTCTCTGAACGACTCAAAATTTCAGCTACCAGTTCTCCAGAACCTATGGAATTTCACCCCTGGCTTAGACCAATGTGTTAACTGAATCAAAGTGAGAGAAACATCTGAGAAACCTGAACAAGAAGCATCATACCCTGTCCTTGAATAGCCTAGGATGGGTTGCCACTGAGATTATTCATTTGTTTGATTTACCAGCCTTGGCTAAGGTCAATGAAGGATGAGGAAAGTAATTATTTTAGGCTTCAAAGGAAGCAATAAAGGCAACTGTCAGCAGCAAACAGGGATATTGCTGTTAAATGGATAGCTAGTCTAAGCATGATACAGGCTGCTGCTTTCATTTGCATGAGCTTGCCTTCATCATCATTAACTGACATGTATGCATAGAGTAATTCAGAATATCCTAAAAGACTCCGGGATCCAAACAAATGAAAAACCAGCCTCAGTTATCTCCAAATAAAGACCAAGACTTTGACACACATATTTTATGTGATTCCATTTAGTTTTAGTTTCCATGAAGCAAAAGAAATATAGCCGGCTTCATTGCAATATCAGATAAATGGATAATAATATTTTTTTTTAATCAAAAGCAGAAAGAAGAAAGCTAACTTGTCGTGCTTCATGACTTGGGTCACATGCTAGTTAACTGCAATAGCAAAAAATAATTTGTCAACCATCTCTTTTAACAGAAACTGTTTCTGGAATATAAAATGTTCAGACAGAGAAGCAAAGCATAATGAATTTGTATGAAAAGTGTTATGATGTGTTTGGCTCTTTGAACTCCTAAATCATTTTTATGAATCTCTTGAGCAAACTGACTTTAAATATTGGCAAAGATATGCTGGTATGTACAAGAGGCCTTTGTACATAATTTTTTAAAAATATTCCAGCTACATGCCTGTACACACATATGCTGTTAAAAACTATTTTGTTAATACTCTAGCTGCATATATGTGCCCTTGCACACCATTAAAAATATTTTAACCTTGCAACTTGTACTCTTCCCACGCAAAATATGCAGAACCCCTGTGTGTAACACAATTAGCATTGTTGGTTGTAGGGTCTTTGAATTCAGATTAGCAAATACATGTGATTGAAACTTCTAAAACTTCTAAGCTTCTAAAATTCTTGTTCTTTTCTTCCACCTCAAAACCACACTATTGTAATTTTTAAAATAGACGATGTTACATTCCTTCTGTTATCTTTCTATCCATGAACTTCCTTTAAGTTTTTCTCATATTGTCCCTTTAAGCTAAAGAGAAAATATGGATCATCTCTTTAGTGACCTCTGAAATAACTGTTAACTTTTTTTTTGCAGTTGCAACAGTAGAAAAAATAGGAAATAATTTGTTATCTTTATCAAAACCAAATAGACTGTAGAAGTTTTGTTGTTGTTTTAAAAAATTCATTGGTACAATGGATGACACAGTTTCTGGTCAATGTTAACAAACTAGGAGAGGTTAATATCAAGATAATCAGAATTGCAGAAAAAACACTTGCTACCAAACTGCCTTCCATTTAGGACCTTTATACTGCACGAGTCAAAAAGAGAACAGTGAAAATATTTACTGATACCTCACATCCTGGACATAAACTGTTTCGACTCCTACCCTCAAAACGTTGCTACAGAGCACTGTACACCAGAACAACTAGACACAAGAACATTTTTCCCCAAACACCATTACTCTGCTAAACAAATAATTCCCTCAACACTGTCAAACTATTTCCTAAGTCTGTACTACTATTAATCTTCTCATCGTTCCTATCACCCATCTCCTTCCACAAATGGCTGTATGACTGTAACTTTGTTGCTTGTATCCTTAAAATTTATATTGACTGGTTCCTAATATAATTTGATTGCTTATTTGTATCAGGACTATAGTTAAGTGTTGTACCTCATGATTCTTGATACATGTATCTTTTCTTTTATTCAATTTTCATTTCATTTCATTTCATTTTATTGGATTTGTATGCCGCCCTTCTCCGTAGACTCGGGGCGGCTAACAACAGTGGTAAAAACAACATGCGACAATCCAATACTAAAGAAGCTAAAAACCCTTATTTTAAAACCAATCATACATACAAACGTACCATACATAAATTGTGGAAGCCTAGGGGGAAAGAATATCTTAATTCCCCCATGCCTGACGACAGAGGTGGGTTTTAAGAAGCTTGCGAAAGGCAAGAAGGGTGGGGGCTATTCTAATCTCTGGGGGGAGTTGGTTCCAGAGGGCTGGGGCCGCCACAGAGAAGGCTCTTCCCCTGGGTCCCGCCAAACGACATTGTTTAGTTGACAGGACCCAGAGAAGGCCCACTCTGTGGGAACTAATTGGTCGCTGGGATTCGTGGGATTATGTACACTGAGCGCATGTACACCAACACTTGGCCAATAAAATTTATTCTATTCTATTCTAAGAAACTTTCAAGGAGATTCACTGTCATCACTATTGTATCACTACATTTATTGTCAATAATATCGAACAAGTCAGGTCATGGCTATCAATCATCAAAAACATCTGCCAATCTACCCCACCTCCTTTACATAGATGATCTGAAACTGTATGGAAAAGCACTACCTGAAACAGTACTGCTGGTCAAAGTTGTCCATACATACAGTAAAGATATTGCAATGAAGTTTGGACTGGACAATTCCCCCTTTCCACCAACCAGGGAAAAAATAATTCCACCTGAACTAATTCAGGTGCTCTAGGGAAATACCATGAAAAGCGCAGATGAAAATGATCCCTAGAAATATCTTCAACCCTGAAGAAGGTTTGACATGAATAATAAAGGGAGTGAAGAAGATCTTAAAGTCCAAATTCAGTGGAAGAAATACTATCAAGGCAATTATGACCTGGACAATTCCAGTCATTAAGTATACAGCTGGAATTATAGACTGGACTCAAGCAGAACTAAAAGCCCAGATTGGAAGACCAGAAAAATAGTAACAATGAACCATGCTCTTCATCCAAGCAACAATGTTGATTCTACTTATCCAGGAGTGACGTGGCCATGGAATATTGCAAGTACATCACCAAATGAAGAGTCAAGGCCAAGTATTACATGGCCAGTACATTTAAACAAACCAACTAGCAGGGAAAACAAATAACAAAATCTGCCAATGGCTAAGAGCGGCACAGCTGATGAGAGACAGAGGGGCTAATTCTGGCTGCATATGATCAGGAATAAATGCATTTAGAGCCAGAATTGAGTAGACATCAACTCACAGCAAATGTCACCAAATGTCACACCTCTGCAAAGAAGCTGAAGAAACCAGTGGACCGCTTAGTTAGCTGCTGCAGGACTGACTGCAAACAATAGCATGACAAAGTAGCAACAATGATGGAATATCCGCAAGAAATATCATTTGCTTTCAAGCAAAAACTGATAGGCTCACAAAGTAGAGAAAGTAATTGAAAATGAATAAGTGAAAATGCTCTGGAAGTTTAGAATTCAGATAGACAACCCTCTGTCACACAACAACCTCAGACGCAACAACTGTTGATAAGAAACAAAAACCCCAAAAGTCTGGATAGTGAACATGGAAGCACAGGGAGACAGTAGAAGAAAAGAGAAAGAACTGGGGAAAATAACAAAATATAAAGTCCTGCAAATGGAATCACTATTTCAAAAGAAACTAGGTTCAATGCCAAAAAAACCTGGATCATTTCTTGAACACCATCAGCATTGACAATTGCATAAGGCGGCTTTACTTGGAAGAGCTTATATCATGTGGCTATACCTTTAATAGCATCAAACAATAGCATTTGCCTATCCGGAGTACTTGGGAATTACTTATTAGGTGGATAAAAATGTGAAATCTCATCTAAATATGCAATCCACTATAACAATATTACTCCCCATACATTCAAAAATTCATATAAGAACATCCACTTTTCTTCAGATTATATTTAGTTCTACCAGAATTTTTTTTTTAAAACCATGTTTTATAGATGGCATCTTCCACCATATAGAATTTCTAAAATGTTTCCGTCTGTATCACCTATATGTTGGAAATGTAAAAAAGAAATTGGTACATATTATCATGTGTGGTGGACATGTCCCGAGACAAAAATATTTTGGAACAAAGTAGAGAATTGGATAAATGAAATAACAAAGGAGAAGATTAAAAAATCTCCTGAATTGTTTTTATTGGGTATTTCAAATACAAAGTATAAAAAAGAAATTTATTATCTAATAATACATATATTGGTTGTGGCACGAATAGTATTTGCACAGAAATGAAAAGAAAATACAATACCAAAAGATACTGAAGTATTTAAAAAAATTATAGAATGTGCAGAATTAGATATGATGACTAAATGTTTAAATAATCAAACTGAAACAGAATATTATAAAATACGGGATAAAGTATAAGCATAGAATATTTTAAAATATTAAAAAAAGTTTAATTAATAAGTTTAATATTGAAAATATAGAGTTAAAATTAACAAGAATGTAACTTACATGTATGACATTTCTGCTTTGATCTGATCATAGTTAGGATTTTTTATATTTTATATTTTATATTAATATTTTATATTTTTGTATTAGTTAGACTTCTACGACAAGAGGAGCAATGGTAGCTCCTTAAATGTTTATTGTTGTATGTCCTTGTTTGTCTTTTTTAAAAAATTCAATTTAAAAAATTTGGAAAAAAAAACAAACAATAGCATTTGCCTATCCGGGGTGCTTGGGAATTACTTGTTAGGTGGATAAAAATGTGAAATCTAATCTAAATATGCAATCCACTATAACAATATTAATTCTCCACATCCAAAAATTCATATAAGAACATCCACTTTTCTTCAGATTATCTTTAGTTCTACCAGAATTTTTTTTAAAAAAACAATTGCATAAGAAGCATTTTTACTTGTTCCAAATAGCCAAACAAGGTTGGACTTAGGTAATTATTGTAGAGCTCCAACATGCATCAAAACCAGGAAAATTGAAAACCACCATGTACTCCAGAAGATGAAAAGACAAGTCACTTCCATATTGCTCCCAAGAATAATACAAACTCCATGAAACTTACATGGAATATACGAAGTCCATGAAGCCCCTAGGTGTCTAGTTCACAACCAATTTTCTTTTATCTCTTATTTCTTGTTTCTTTGGTAATACCAAGAATTGTAGCCATTAGGAATCTTGTATTTGTCTATCCTCAGCTTCGAACATGCTAGAGAGCCCTGTGGGAGCTTTAGAATAGAATAGAATAGAATAGAATTTTATTGGCCAAGTGTGATTGGACACACAAGGAATTTGTCTTGGTGCAGATGCTCTCAGCGTACATAAAATAAAATATACATTTGTCAAGAATCATGTGGTACGACACTTAATGATTGTCATAGGGGTCAAATAAGCAATGAAGAAGCAATATTAATAAAAATCTTAGGATATACGCAACAAGTTACAGTCATACAGTCAACATGGGAGGAAATGGGTGATAGGAATGATGAGAAAAACTAGTAGAATAGAAGTGCAGATTTAGTAGAAAGTCTGACAGTGTTGAGGGACTTATTTGTTTAGTAGAGTGATGGCGTTCGGAAAAAAACTGTTCTTGTGTCTAGTTGTCTTGGTGTGCAGTACTCTGTAGCGATGTTTTGAGGATAGGGCCAGGTAATTTGAAGTGTGTGTGTGTGTGTGTGTGTACATACCTTCAAGTCAGTGTTGACTCTTGGCAACTGACTGGACAAGTCCATGTGATCTTCTTGGCCAAATTTTGGAAGTGATTTTCAATTGCACCCCTTCATAACACTGAAAGGAAGTGATTGGTCCAAGGTGACCAAGGTGTTTGTCTCTAAGGCAAGACCTGAATTCAGTCTCCCAGGTTTCTAAATCTGATGCCTAAACCATTGCATCAATGTGATAAATTTTATTATCTGTCTGATGATGTCCAGGCATATAAGCATTTAAGTTTTTAAAGGATGTTTTAGCAATAAAGAAACAATTGGATTTGACAGAAATTGGTAAGTTGCTCTGCTGGTTTTTGTTTTTTGTTTTCTATTTCTTAGCCCATCCAACTATGTTTTTCTCCTTACTATTTTCCAACTTTGGCTATTCAGTCTCCAATCCAGATTGCAGCAAATCCTGTTTGCATGTGCTGTGAATTATAGATTGAACTTGAGCATAAAACTCATCCATCTTTTCTAATTTTGCATCAGTAGTTGGGAGCACAAACACTTGGATATCCATCACATTAAAGGTTATCTGTGAAGTCTAAATGATATTATTCAACTACTGACACCATTGTGCCCAGTATTTGCTATATCCTTCCTATGAAAGTTTAATGGCATATGGGAATGACCTTGGGAAACAAGGCAAAGAGATGCTGCCTAGGGAACAGAGTCCTTTGGGAGTTGGGCAGCATATAAATCTGAATAAATAAATAAACAATCAGTTAAAAGGGTTCAGGCCACATTTGAATGACGGGCAGAGAAAGAGACTGAGAAAGGATCTGCCCCAATTTACCAGGCGTTAAAAAAGAGATTTATACTTTTAGACTTGCAAGATGCTATTAATGTAGCCTTACAATAAAACAGAATTAACTCATCTTGCTGTGTTTGCCATCTGATCTGCTTGGAAGGCTGACAGAAAGCAATACAGTTTCTTTTTAGGAAGGAAGAAAAAAGAAATCAAAGAAAAAGCTAAAAGTGCAACAAAAGGAAAGGGGGGGTTATAAATAAGTGACTTTCAGTCTGCTTTACAGCAGATTTAGTAGAGTGGTAAATTTATTTCTCTATACAGTTACAAATTTAATTGCTTGTCCAAGGATTTGAGCTCCATGGCATCCAAGCAGGTAGGAGCTTACATCCTTCCACCGGCAGCTCTATGAGTCAGCTGTGCAGGAGCTGAAATGCTTCTGCAGGCAGCTCTTTGAGCCAGCTCCCCGAGACAAGACAGAGCTGAAATCCAAGAGCAGAGAGGTAGCCCAGTAAGAGAAGAAATTTGGAGTGCCTCAGAGTTGGGGAAAACCCTGGAAGGCCCAATAGAGGCTTGCCCACAAATGTCTCTCCACTCAGGAGCTGAAAAAATTTCTTGGATTTCAGCAGGATTTTCAACTCCTGAGCTGAAGACCTGCACTAGGGTCTCCCCAACCTCAGAGTCACCCAGGCTCTTTACTTAGAACTCCATCTACTTAACAACTTTTAAAACTGCTTAACAATCGACATAGGTATGTTCTTCATCATATGCAGTCTGCATTGGTTGCCGATCAGTTTCCAGTCACAATTCAAAGTGTTGGTTATGACCTATAAAGCCCTTCATGGCACTGGACCAGGATATCTCCGGGACCGCCTTCTGCCGCACGAATCCCAGCAACCAGTTAGGTCCCACAGAATTGGCCTTCTCCGGGTCCCGTCAACTAAACAATGTCGTTTGGTGGTACCCAGGGGAAGAGCCTTCTCTGTGGTGGCCCCGACCCTTTGGAACCAACTCCCCCTGGATATCAGAGTTGCCCCCACCCTCCTAGCCTTTCGTAAGCTCCTTAAAACCCACCTCTGTCGTCAGGCATGGGGGAATTGATACTTTCCCTCCCCCCTAGGCTTATAAAATTTATGCATGGTATGCCAGTATGTATGATTGGTTTTTAAATTGGGGTTTTAAATTAACTTAAACTTAAATATTAGATTTGTTTACATTGTACTATTATTGCTGTGAGCCGCCCCGAGTCTGCGGAGAGGGGCGGCATACAAATCTGATAAATAAATAAATAAATAAATAAATAAATAAATGAATGAATGAATAAATAAATAAATAAATAAATATTCAAATGCCTTTTCTCAATGGTTTTATCAAATGAGAATTAGGCTGGAGATATAATTTAGGCTGATCCAAAATGCCATGCTTCATTTGGTGCTTTGTCCCTGAAGTATCTAAGCCACCACTTGTCATTTTCTAATGCAAATGTAGTCCAAAGTGACAATGATGCACTATATTTTTAAATAATAAAGTTAACAAGAAAATAGTTTTGCTACTTAAATAAAATCATGACTAATTTTGTGTGTCATGCAGAACCAATAATTTATTAAATAAGCGACATTTACACAAGCGATGACCTAGCAAAAATTAGGTCATTGGAGTGACACATTTTAAAACTTACCAAAGGCAATCAAAATGCTACTGAAATAATTTTAATAATGGCATATTGAAACTAAATGTTTATAATACAAATGCATAGTAGACAAGTTCATTAGTGCATGGTGGAGCCATCCAATGGGCTATTGCACCTCAAAAGATTCTTTTTGAATACATGGTCTGTTTCTACAGAATCAGATTCAGAATATATATCATTTAGATGGAAATTAGTTCACAAGATAAACAGAAGTAGCACACACCCAAAACAAGCCAGAAATTTATATTTGTGTTCATCCCCTTTCTCAAAATTATAAGTACTGTTAAATAAAAATTATATTTTAGATTAAAACATTTAATTCTTCCAAATACCATCAATTTTGTCTTTATTGACTACTTTAAAGTTCTTTAAACAATGTGAGTTTCAGTACCTTTAATTCTTGTATCACAAATAGATTTGTCAACTAATTTACATATTAAAGCGACTGGTATACCATAAACAATCAACTATCCTTGATGATATCTATTAGAGAAATGCTTTGGCCATCCTAGCAAATCTAGTTAAAAGGAAGGGAATACAAGACTATGGAACAAGCTGAATAAACACTTTCTCATACTTTTAAAAGTTTATTTTCCTAAAAAGCTACTCAAGTCCATGGGAGAAAACTGAAAGCAAAAATCATGTTCATGAAGGAGTAATATTTGCTGGCAGGATGGGATTACTTAAATTTAAGAATTATTACAGTGGTAAAGGATAAATTGGTAAAGGATAAATAAACTATTGTAATGCTCTCTACATGGGGCTACCTTTGAAAAGTGTTCGGAAACTTCAGATCGTGCAGAATGCAGCTGCGAGAGCAATCATGGGCTTTCCTAAGTATGCCCATGTTACTCCAACACTCCGCAGTCTGCATTGGTTGCCGATCAGTTTCCGGTCACAATTCAAAGTGTTGGTTATAACCTATAAAGCCCTTTATGGCACCGGACCAGGATATCTGTGAGACCGCCTTCTGCCGCACGAATCCCAGCGGCCGGTTAGGTCCCACAGAGTTGGTCTTCTCCGGGCCCCGTCAACTAAACAATGTCGTCTGGTGGGACCCAGGGCAAGAGCCTTCTCTGTGGCGGCTCCGACCCTCTGGAATCAACTCCTCCCAGAGATTAGGACTGCCCCCACCCTCCTTGCCTTTCGTAAACTCCTTAAAACCCACCTCTGTCGTCAGGCTTGGGGGAACTGAGACATCCCCCCCTTGCCTATGTAGTTTTGTGCATGATATGACTGTGTGTATGTATTTTATCTATTGGGTTTTTTCTTTTTAGACTTTTTAATGTAAAATTGTTATTTTAGATTTTAATTATTAGATTTGTTACCATGTATTGATTTTATCATTGTTGTGAGCCGCCCCGAGTCTACGGAGAGGGGCGGCATACAAATCTAATAAATAATAATAATAATAATAATAGTAATAATAGTAGTAGTAGTAGTAATAATAATAATAATGATAATAATAATGATGATGATGATGATCCACTGGAACTTGTGCCGGAACTACCATTTACCAGTGGCAAAGAACTGGTGGGATCATAAGCCCGAAAAAGTGGTCAAAAATGAGCAAGCAAAACTACTGTGGGACTTCCGACTTCAGACTGACCGAATTCTGAAGCATAACACACCAGACATTGTGATCGTGGAGAAAAAGAAAGTATGGATCATCGACATCGCAATCCCAGGAGACAGCAGAATTGAGGAGAAGCAGCTAGAGAAATTAGTGAAATACGAAGATCTAAAAATCAAGCTGCAATGACTCTGGCATAAGCCCGTGAAAGTGGTCCCAGTGGTACTTGGCACTCTGGGCGCAGTACCAAAGGATCTCAGCGGCATAGTTCCCTCTAAGCTGAGCAGTGAGCAATCGCTCACTTAAAAATCATCATCAACTCAGAGTTTTCCAAACCTGCCCAGAAGCCGAGAGGGAAATTTTATTATTATTTCTGTGCTGCCCAGTCCCGAAGGGACTGCCGCTCAGACACTATACTTTTCCGCCCACCCCCAAAAAAATTTAGAGATAACACTGCTCAGCAGACATTTGAAAGCCATCGGAATTGACAAAATCTCCATCTGTTAATTGCAAAAGGCCGCTTTACTGGGATCGGCAAACATAATTCACCGCTACATCACACAGTCTTAGGTGCTTGGGAAGCGCCCGACTGGTGATGAAATACGAAATCCAGCATAGTGATGTCGTTTGCTGTGTTGTACCGAAATTAATAATAATAATAATAATAATAATAATAATAATAATAATAATAATAATAATAAAGCACCAATGATGTAGACCTATCATTTTATTTAAAAGTTTAGAAAACAAGTGACTATTCCCCTATGGGAAGAGAAAAGAAGAACGAAGAGTCATACTCAGGACTTTTCTTAAGAAAAGTGTAAAAGACTGCCCTACATCTTTTATAGCCTTCAAGAAATCTTGTGGGAGAACATATGCATATCAAAAGCAACTGTTTTCCTACTGTGCCCCAATTACATACTGAGTATGTATACCAACTGGCAGACAAAAATCAATGCACAAACCAGAACTTAGATTTAAGACATAACTTGAATACTTTTTTCATGTGCTAATAAACCTTTCATTATCGATGTGTTATTAATATTCATACCAGCAACATATCTGGATTGATGGCCAAAGGTAAGATGCGAATGAGACATGAAAGAGCCATTGAAAGCAGAATGATTTAGTATTTCAACTCAAGCATGACTTGTCTAATTTCAATTCATAATTACCTTGGAGAATGAACCAAACCATAGCACTACTACTGCAACAATAAACCAGAAGGAAATTTATTTTCTTATATATTTTGAACCCTTAAGGAAGGATTCCCCATGCAAATAAACTTATCCCTGAGGTCGTCCATCTTGCATGAGATAGGTAGCGATATAAATTTGTTTAAATAAATTCAACATTGTTTTAGTAAAATAATAACCCAACTTGAGTTTATCAGGACCTTAGCAATCAATAATTCACAAGCAGAATAAAAATAACTACAAGTAGCCCTCACTTAACAAGCATTCGTTCAGAGACTCTCAAAGTTACCATCTTTTTAAATTAATGATAATCATGACTATTAGAACACTTTATTACTAATAAAAAACAAACAGGAACACCTTATTACTAACTTCAGCACCACAGGCAACGCAAGTGAAAAGAACAGGAACTTGGTGTTTGATAGAATAGAATAAAATAGAATTATTTATTGGCCAAGTGTGATTGGACACACAAGGAATTTTTCTTTGGTGCATATGCTCTCAGTGCACATAAAAGAAAAAAATACACTTGTCAAAAATCATGAGGTACAGCATTTAATTATTGTCATAGGGGTCAAATAAGCAATGAGGAAACAATCAATATTAATAAAATATCTTAAGGATACAAGCAACAAGTTACAATCATACAGTCCTAAGTGGGAGGAAATGAGTAATAGGAATGATGAGAAAAAACTAGTAGTAATAGTAGTGCAGACTTAGTAAATAGTTTGACAGTGTTGAGGGAATTATTTGTTTAGCAGAGTGATTCGTTTGGGGGAAAACTGTTCTTGTGTCTAGTTGTCTTGGTGTACAGTGCTCTGTAGCAACGTTTTGAGGGTAGGAGTTGAAACAGCTTATGTCCAGGATGCAAGGGGTCAGTAAATATTTTCCCCACCCTCTTTTTGACTCGTGCAATATACAGGTCCTCAATGGAAGGCAGGTTGGCAGCAATTGTTTTTTCTGCAGTTCTGATTATCCTCTGAAATCTGTGTCGGTCTTGTTGGATTACAGAACCAAACCAGACAGTTATAGAAGTGCAAATGACAGACTCAATGATTCCTCTATAGGGCTCTATCAGAAGCTCCTTGGGCAGTTTGAGCTTCCTGAGTTGGCGCAGAAAACATTCTTTGTTGTGCTTTTTTGATGATGTTTTTGATGTTAGGTGACCATTTTAGGTCTTGAGATATAATAGAACCTAGAAATTTGAAGGTCTCTACTGTTGATACTGTGCGGCTTAGTATTGTGAGAGGTGGTAGGACGGGAGGGTTTCTCCTAAAGCCTATCACCATTTCTACGGTTTTGAGTGTGTTCAAAATGACAAATGGTTTTGAGTGTGTTCAGCTCCTTTTATATCAAACTGGCAACCAATCAGGATGATCCAATTTCCCGCTAGCCGGCTGCTCGCATCTTAGCCAGTCAGGCTTTGATCTGCATCCAGCTTGGGTATTTTGGTGGTGTTGTAAGTCCGAGTCCGAGTTGAACTGCCTGATTTCCTGAGTGCTTGACATCTGCCACTGCTGCCTACCTCTCCCACCTACAGCTGACCTTCAACTTCCTCCACAAGGAGTTTGCAAGGCCTTGAGCATTTGTAGCATTGTGGAGGCACTGCAAAGGGAGATCAGCTGCCCAGCTGATGCACCACACCAGCGGTGGAAAGAGGAACATGACAAATGTAAGCTGTGGGTGGCTGAGCTCATTGTTTTTAAATCAGTCTGGACCACTGACATAATTTTCTCCTCTTGTATTATTTGTATAAATGAATAAACTATATAAAGTACATCATTATGCAAATCTCAGAAATCGACATAATGTAAACTCTGCTAATTACATAAAAATGAAAGTAAGTGACAATTGAGCATTAGCAGGGAGCCTTTTCTCTCAACTGGCCCGTAGCATCAAAAAATTACTGTGCATTATGGTTTAGGATGATATATGAAGTCAGCCACAACATTAATATTTATGAGCACTACCTGACAAATGTGTCAGATTTATGTCAGAAAAATGTATTAATTATGCAAAATAGTTAAAGGAAAACAAGTTAATTATTCACTATGGTTCAGAAATCTTTGTACACAATTATTTTCAATTATCAGAAAGCACATTTACCTTAGAAATGCTGGAATGATATTCCATAATCCAAGCCAAATGCTGGAATTTTCACAAACATTCATATCCAGAAATCCAAATGTATAAATCCAAGTACTGATGTCTTCTTTTCTTTGTTCAGTATTCCATTCCACCATTTGAAGATTAATAAAATGAAGTATCCAACCCGCTGAACTTGATAAGGGATTTAAATATAGCATCTTGGTAGATATTCTGTTTCACCGCCTTTCACTTTTGTTATCTATTCAGTAAAAATAAAAGGTTGCAAGGTTACATACTAGCACATTAAGCATCACCAATAAGAAATGGAGTCAGATATTACACTTTGGAGCTCTATTTCTGAAATGCATTTTTACTTGATAAAATATCGAAGCAAGCCGTTGTTTCAATCTGTTTAGGTAATTCACCTAAATTATGATAATTAGATTATCATTGTTATTAAAATACTGTAGTTTAAATTAAATACTTAGCTAAAGTCCCAACCATAGACCCTCCAAACTTACTTAATGTCAACTCTTAGGTGCTCTTTGTGGCTATTAAGACTTTAAAGAGCTGCAGTCTGAACAAACATTAAATGGTCCAAGATTGGAGAAGGCAGCTGGCTTCAAATTTTCTTAAAAGTTGCTGTACATTATAATTGCAAATTACTAAAAGGTTGTTTATAAGGTATTACTAATATACTGAGTTAAAACCGATGAGCTAAACCACAGCTATCCCTCATGTAGTGACCATAATTAGGATAAGCAGCTTGGTTGTTAAGTGAAACAGTCACTAAGTGAAACCAGTATTGCCAACAAATAAAAAGGGTGAATGAGTGCACCCTCCAATTTTAGCATTTAATTTAGCAAGCTTTAATTTAGATAAACTGCATACGTTTATTTTATAAAAAATTTCGATCTTTTGCAAAGTACACAATTACATTGACTGGGTTCATATATCATATCAATACCAAACTGAGAGCCAGTTTGGTCTAGTGGTTAAGACACCAGACTAGAAGGCGAGAAACTATGAGTTGACAAAAGTTCACTTGGTGACTTTGGGTCAGTAGTTGTTGTTGTAAGGAAAACAGGAGGAGGGAACATGGAGATGTTTTTGCTGCCCTGAATTATTCGTAAAAATAATAAAGGCAGGATACAATTAAATAAAATCATGCCCATCTATTTTCATGACTTGAGTCTTTAACAGGGAGCATATACAAGATCCGGATTGTGGAGGGAATATGCTGGCTCTGTTAAAAAGTGCTATTGCTAACATGTTGTAAGCTGCCCTGAGTCTAAGGAGAAAGGTGGCATAAAAATCGAATGAATGAATGAATGAATGAATGAATGAATGAATGAATGAATGAATGAATAAATAAATAAATAAATAAACAAACAAACAAACAAACAAACTACATACAGGAGTACCCCTACTTATGAACTTAATTCATTCTTTGACCAGGTTCTTAAGTAGAAAAGTTTGTAAGAAGAAGCAATTTTTCCCATAGGAATCAATGTAAAAGCAAATAATGCAGGCGATTGGGGAAACCACAGGGAGGGTGGAGGCCCTGTTTCCTCCCAGGAGATTCCTAAAGAGGCTCCGTGGAGGCTTCTCCATGCCTTTTCCAGTTAC
This sequence comes from Erythrolamprus reginae, assembly GCF_031021105.1. Taxonomy (NCBI): domain Eukaryota; kingdom Metazoa; phylum Chordata; class Lepidosauria; order Squamata; family Dipsadidae; genus Erythrolamprus; species Erythrolamprus reginae. The sequence continues at coordinate 183,036,350 of NC_091952.1, read as the reverse complement.
AGTTTCGGAGGCTCGGGTTTGTAAGTGGAAAATGGTTCTTGAGAAGAGGCAAAAAGATCTTGAACACCTGGTTCTTGTCTAGAAAAGTTTGTAAGTAGAGGCGTTCTTATGTAGAGGTATCTCTGTATTGGCCAAGTTCACAACAGTTTACAGAAACAGCCATCTAAATTCCTAGCCTTGATGTCAACACTCAGTAAATTAACTGAAAGATAATAAAAGAGAATCTGAAAAAATCCTGAAGAGAAAGACATTACCAAGATAGACAGATTAAAATACTGAAACACACACACACACACCATTTTAGGGATGAGATGAAATACCAGCAGGAGATGGCAAATATGAAATGAGGTCTCTTTTCTTGCACCAACATCACTGAAGCTTTCTGCTAAAATTTGCACATATTCATCATTAGTTTTCAGTTGAAAAAAATTCTATATAAAGCAATGCTTCCCAGACCTGGGTGAATGACCCAAAATGGGCAAAAATGGGTTTTCTGGGCTAACAACACAACTACTCAATCACAATTACATTTAAATTGACTTAAAGTTGTTTTACCTACTGGGTAAAAAGGCATTCTGAGAAGCAGTTTTGAGTAATGGAGGAAAAAGTTTGGGAAACACTGTTATAAAGTAATTTAATAGACTAATAGTGACTCTTAATATGGGAACTTCATTAAATCCAAATGGCAAATTTGGAAAAAATAATATTACAAACAATATTTTATGTATGCACTGACTAACCCAGCAGCATCCAAAGTCTAAACCAAACTATTACTGTGTATTTATAAATTAGATAATGACCCTAACAAAGCCTGATCATTACAATGCAACCAGAATGCCAATAGTATGGCTGAATGATCTTACAAGTCAGGATCCACTGGAAGTTAGAAATCTATAAAATTCCATAACAAGTATCAATCCTGCAAAGTCTGCTCCTCTGCTACCACAATACATTAGAGCACATACGTTCACAGCAATTGATTTTGTCTGTTTTAGTGTTTTGTATGGATGCTTTACTCTAGCTTACAAACCATGATTTATGGTTTGTCTTACTTCCGTCCAGTTCATTAGGACTTACTTGATAAACTAGAAAAGCACAACTGCAACATGCAAAAGTAGGCTACATTACATTTATATTACTAAGTGAAACTTTGCAATATCTCCCCAAAACTTTTTAAAGATAAAATATGTGAAATAAAACTTTATTATAACAATCTACCCCAATCCAAAGTCTTTTGGGGGGGGGTGTTAATTCCTTGTGTGACCTTGTAAAATTGTTTGTGGGACTTGTAATTCAAAAAACGCCCTAGGGCAGGGAAGTCTTCATTGGAAAACCTTAGTCCACTTCAGAAAAATAGGGAAAGATGGAGAGTTTATGGTGCTGCTGGCACCGCATAAAAATGAAAAGAGCAAAAACTACTGGGCCTGATTAAAAACTACTGAGAACTCACAAAATATTATACAATGTTGAAAACTCACAAAATTCTACAGTATACATAAGACAAAAAAAAGTTACGGAATAGATACAGTAAATGAAATAAAGTACAGGAAACAAACAGGAACAATGGGACAGAGAAAAGAGATTGCCCCCCCAAAAAAGAGTCAAACTAAACAAAAGGAGGAGCAGAGGACAAGAAATGGAAAAATAAGTAAAAGTCCCAAAACAAAAGAAGACGATGCCAAAGATCTGCAATAAATAGTATTTTCAGAAGTACGCCACAAAGCTAGAACAAAACTGCCTGAAAGTCTCTGTCTTAACAAAGGCCTTTGTGGGCTTATAAAATGGTCCAAGTCCAAGCATCCTTCTTTTGCAAAACAAAGAGTTATCTGGGGGTTCCATTTTTTGCACAGATCTTGCCTTTGTAGGAAAAAGCCACCAGCCACCTGCATTCCACCCACACAGATTCACCCTGGACCACTTCTTCCAAATCCACTTTCGCTTCAGTTAAGCATTTAAAACAAAAACAAAAATTATTCAACCAGCCCCCCACATACTCACATGAATCCCTCTTTCACTCTACATTTAGAGAAGTCGCATCTCAGCGGACAAATACTTCCTTCTGCCCAAACCCGCCTTACATAAGCGGATCCAACTTGACCACAATGGACATCAGCAAAATCAACCCATAAGACCTGATCATCAGACCCAAGTGGGTTTTAGGCAAGGCTCTGCTACTACCCACCTTACAGAAAAGCAAGAGTACCTTTCCCACCTAAAACTTTCCGCTCACCACAAAGGAAGAAGAAACTTCCCTTCAACAGCTCACCTTCCTTCTCCTCTAGGTTGCTGGTGGGGAGGGGAGGCAGGAGGGAATAAAAACCCAAGATCCTTGGAAGTAATTGTTGGAAAAGTTTGCAAAGTCTTTGGGAAAGTTCAAAGAAGTGAAAGAAAGACCCTCTTGAAAGACCAGATAAGGCAGACGGGGAGATGAAGATTCATCCGAGTTTTTTCTTTTTCTTTTGTTCAAGCTCCCCGACCAGACAAAGAACTAAGCGAGCAGCAGGTTTCTCCCCTTTTCCCTCCCATCTCTCCCCCCTCCCCCCCCCCAAACCCTTGGGTCCAACAGCAACTCACCAACTTCAGCAACTCCTTCGAAGCGTCTGGATCCCGAGATAAGATACAGAAATATATAGATATAGATATCTATACACACGCGCGCAGTGAGACAAGCGCAGGCTGCTGGGTTCCTCGCCTCATCCCTGGCTTCCAGTTCAAAACTTCCCTCTAAGTGAGCCTCCCAGAAAAACAATCTTAATGGAGGCGGAGGAGGCAAGGAGAATCCCTCCGATCGTTATTTCCGGCGAACGCACCTCTTTGTTTGGATCCCCTTTTGACAGGCGCGGAAAACAATTGCCCTACCTCGCGATCCGGGCCGGGCTGGGCGCGGGATCCTCTTACCCCAAGGACGAAAAATCGAGGCTTTCAAGGAAACCGGGATGGGAGTTTTCGGGGAGTGGAAGGGCTACTTACTCCAGCGCCGCGCTGGGAGGAGGGAGGGAGGGGTGGGGGACGGGAAAGCCAAGTTTTTGGGTTGAAGCCTCTTTCCTTTCACTTTTGGAAAGCGCATCCAGGCGAGGAGGAACAAAAGCGTAACGCCGGCGCCGTTCTCCCCAGAATGTGGGGACTTGGCGCGCAGCTTTATTTCCCCCACCTCCCCGCCCGGCTTCTTGACATCGCTCTACCTGTTGCACAGGCTGAAGAAGAAGCAAGGGAGGGGGTGAAAGCGAGAGCATCCAGCGCACAACAAAGGCCCGGCCTTATTTTTCCCCCACCTGTCCTCCTATTCCTCCTCCTCAGGAGCAACAAAAGCCACTTGACTCACTCGCCAGATATACACTGCTCAAAAATAATAATAATAATAATAATAATAATAATAATAATAATAATAATAATAATAATAATAATAAAGGGACACTTATACAACAGAATATAACTTCAAGTAAATCCAACTTCTGTGAAATCAAACGTTAACACCACTAGAGTGCCTTCCGTCCCCCGTCCTATTGCTCTCCTACATCTCCTATATCATTCTTCTTTTCCTATATTTCTTCTATTCTTTCATTGATATATTTTATTCCTATTTCTTCTATTCTTTCTTAGATATATTTTTCTATGAGTATATCCTCTATAACCTTCATTATATATTTATTATATACAGTATATACCCAATATAATCTTCATTGTGTAATGGACAAAATCAATCAATAAATAAACAAACAAACTGTCCACTTAGGAAGCAACACTGATTGACAGTCAATTTCACATCCTGTGGTGCAAATAGAACAGTTGTGCAAATGAAATAGTCAGTGGGAATGTTTCATTCATTCAGATCTAGGATGTGTTATTGGAGTGTTCCCTTTACAGTATTTATTTATTTACATTTATTTTTTTGAGCAGTATACAAATACAATACGATGGGGGGAGGGGATTGGATTGCAAAGCAGAGAAGCGAGCGGACAAAGGCGCATCTGCTTTTTGTAAAAAAAACAAAAAACACCGGCGTCTTCGAGAGTTAGCGCGGAAGCAACAAGTCGCAGCCTCCTTCCCTCCCCCTCCCCCCCAAATTGCTTCACACACAAGATCCGCGGCTGGGAGTCCCGATGCCCCAACTCCTCTCCAAAGTAAAGCAAGTTTCCATCGAGGGGATCGCCCAATTATGGTGGGGCACGAAAGAAGCGCCCCCTCCCTTTTCTTAAAAAGAAAATCCGGGCAGGAGGGAAGGGGCTTGACTGTCGATCTTCTAAATCAGTGTTTCCCAACCTTGGCCACTTGAAGATATCTGGACTTCAACTCCCAGAATTCCCCAGCCAGCATTCTAGCTGGGGAATTCTGGGAGTTGAAGCCCAGATATCTTCAAGTGGCCAAGGTTGGGAAACAGTGTTCTAAATGATGGGTGAAATCAAGTTGTCTTATTTGCCCCCCTTCCTCCCCTCCAGACAATGGCGCGGATCTAAAGCATGTCCCGCTTGTCCCACCACCACGTCACCGCATGTAACTTTCTCGGGGAAACGACGCGCCGAAACGGAGGTGACCGAAACCCACCGAGTTAGAAACCGAATCATTGATAACGGCCAGCGTCTCAGCCCCGCTCTGACAGAAAATAAACTCCACGCGTTAGTCCACTTGGGTTGCAAAAAAAAATGGAAAGGGACAAGAGCTGAGGGAATATTTGAGAATTGTATTAAAAGCCCACGCGGCCGTTCGCCAAACGCTGGCACGCGCTTTTGTGGAATAGTACAAAGGGAAGTCTGTGTTGGTAATGTTGAAACCGGGCTAAAGTTTAAAACTCTTTCTTCACACGTGCTTGTGCCACCGACTACCCCATTGGACCCCCTAGAAGAGAGCGGGAAAATCTGGATGACGTCACCTATGTACTACAGTCTCTGCTGTTGCCAGCTAGATTTTTCAAACGGCGCTTCGTTTGGAATTCCTGCTCGATATTACTATATAATTCATGCCTTCAATATAGTAGGGCTCAGTAGTTTTTACTACAGGTTCTGTGGGGATGGCTTGGTGAGCGCGGCAGGGGAAGGATACTGAAAAATTCCCATTCCCTCCCTACTCCTGGGGAAGGGTTCCCACCCCACCCCTGGGGGAAGGATACTGCAAAACACTCATTCACACCCCTCTTTGGAGCCAGCCAAAGTATTTGCCAATTCTCTGAACTATTCAAAATTTCCACTACTGGTTCTACAGAATGTGTCTGAACCAATTGGATTTCACCCCTGGTAGCAGTGATGAGCTCTTATGGGTAGGGTCAGGTATGCAGAACAGGTAGAAAAAGTTTGGTCAGGTATGCACAACTGGGTTCCAGGTATATTTTTCCTAGCACAATAAAGGTTGAACGTGTATAATTTTAGAAGAGCTGTGGGAGTGTATGTGTGTATACATACTTTCTATAGTAGATAATGTATATTCTTGTGTGCCTGTGTGTAATAAGTATCTACACCTATGGCATATATACATAGAATTAAAGAGTAATGTTTGGATGTTCAGTAGTAGTAAATTGTTTGAGGCAAGGAGAGGCCAGGCACCCTAGCCCTAACCCAAACCCTTGACATGAGTGATGTCAAGTTGGCCACCTTTAAGTCAGTCACATGACCTTTAAGCCACCCTCGGTCACATGATCGTCAAGCCACTCCCACCTGGTGACATGGTCAGCAAGCCACACCCACAAAATAAGCCACGCCCGCATTGTGATAATAAAAAAATTTGCAGCCCTTCACTGACTGGTAGGGCTGCTGTACAGGTGCAGAAGATTTAAGGGGATGGCCTTAAGGATGTAAAGCAAAATTAGACAGGTTTTGGAGATCTCGAACCTTCTGAGGTAAAATGGGAACTCACAAAATGGTTGCCTTAGCAGATTTTTGTCTGCTACCAAATGAGTGGCTGAAGGCCATTTAATGAAAAATAATCTAATCCATTAGGATGCTGCCTATCATTCATGGGAAACTGAAGACATTTTAAGGAAAATTGGGTGAGTGGTAGATTATGGAACCTCAAAGAGGCTTTTCAAAGACATGTACGTCATACCTTAATGTATCTGCAGAGAGACCTCCTGCCGCCCTGCTTCTGGTGACACATTTCTTGAGTAAAGAGGGCTTAGAAGACTTTGCAAGTTCACACAGAAAGATTTGCTCAGTATATACCAGAAATGCTTGAATTCACTCACAATTGGATGGAGATAATGAGAGAAACATAAGTCTCCCAAAAGCTAAGATGAGGAAATACGATGAAGCATAAGTAGTGCTTGGCTACACTGTGACTACAGTGGAAGATGAAGAAAGACGGGTATGTTTACTGTGTTTAAAAATGTTAGCAGCAGATAGCATGAATCTTGCAGAATGCAGCTGCGAGAGCAGTCATGGGCTTCCCCAAATATGCCCATGTTACACCAACACTCCAGTCTGCATTGGTTGACGATCAGTTTCCGGTCACAATTCAAAGTGTTGGTTATGACCTATAAAGCCCTTCATGGCACCGGACCAGATGATCTCAGAGTGGGCCCTCTCCGGGTCCCGTCAACTAAACAATGTCATTTGATGGGACCCAGGGGGAAAGCCTTCTCTGTGGCGGCCCCGGCCCTTTGGAACCAACTCCCCCCAGAGATTAGAATTGCCCCCACCCTCCTCGCCTTTCGTAAACTTCTTAAAACCCACCTCTGCCATCAGGCATGGGGGAACTGAGATATTCTTTCCCCCTAGGCCTTTACAATTTACGCATGGTATGTCTGTCTGTATGTATGTTTGGTTTTTATAATAAAGGGTTTTTTAGTTATTTTAGTATTGGATTGGATTGTTACATGCTGTTTTTATCATTGTTGTTAGCCACCCTGAATCTACATAGAGGGGCAGCCTACAAATCCAATAAATAAATAAATAAATAAATGAAGCCAAATAAATTAAGATGTCCCTTAAACACATTTACACCCCAATCATGCTGATAAACCACTTGAGTTTTTTCAGAGACAAATGTTTTTTATGTTTTTTTCATTACATAACCAGGTACCATCAGTTCCTTGAACAGAGTCAAAGAGACTAGAACATATCATCTCCATCAGCCAATACTCAGATAAGTAGAGATAAACACTAGACAAATAGTCAGGCAGACAATAACATTCTAATCATGGTAGAACTAAGCAGGAAGTTGTTGTACCACCAAAAATGGCATGGCAAACTACTGTTTGTAACAATTATCAAACCCCACTGATGATGTAACTTGGTTGGATAATAATAAATCTGCAAGCAAACAGCCAAGTTCAGAGAGCACCAAGAACTCAATATTTCATACTTCCCAAACTAGGCTTTGGCCTGTGTTTTGTGTTCTCCCATCTCCTGCAATTAACCAGTTTATAGCATCATTCCACTTTATTGATCTCATTGATGGGAAGAACCCATAGGGCCCCTTGCACACTGTGTTTTAAAAGTTTCTGGAAACCTGGCTTTCTCCCCAGTCCTTGGGTTAAAATAGATGATGAACCTCTTCGATTATTTTTCTTTTTGTTTGTTTTTCTGCTTGCTCCTTTGTTTGTTTGCTGGTCTGGATGTTTATTATTTTTGTTATTATAGAATGCCAAATTCTATAATCAGCCAAATTATAGAATTTGGCTGGTTTCTTGACAAATTGATAAGAAGCAGTTCTGATTTGTATATTATATGACCCTGGCATATTACTTATTGAAGAAGTACTGAACAAACTACAAATCTTTGGAAGAAATAGCTGGACAGATGAGTGCCTTGAAAGTTATTTGGACCATTTGGGTATTTCTGTAGAAAATTCAAAAGATCTTGAGGACTTCTTAGCCTCATAACTGATATGAGCTTTGCCTGCTTCTCTATAGGTAAAGTAGGATCTGAATAGAGAGTTTAGAAATGCTGAACTGCTTGCATTTGGGATGTGGAATTGAAGGGGAGAGACAAGGGGAAGTTAATGCCTGAACTGAAGTAATACCTATCCCACTATTCAGCTGTTCTTTTCCAAAATATCTAAGATTTATTTATCTATTTATTAGATTTGTATGCCGCCCCTCTCCGGAGACTCGATATACAGTGGTACCTCTACTTAAGAACTTAATTCGTTCTGTGACCAGGTTCTTAAGTAGAAACATTCTTAGGTAGAAGCAAATTTTCCCATAGGAATTACTGTAAAAGCAAATAATGCATGCAAAACCATTAGGAAAGAAATAAAAACTTGGAATTTGGGTGGGAGGAGGCAGAGGAAGAAGAGGAGGAGGAGAGTTACTGCCAAAGGAAGAAGGTGAGGGTAGGGGAATCAAAAAAATCCCATAACTTTAAGGCTTAAAAGAAAAAAAGAGGGACTCTGAGGCGGCGAGGAAGAGCATGCGCCTCCAATACACCCAGTGCGAGGCTGCCTCCCATACACTGGCTACCATACACTGGCTGCTGCTGCTGCTGCTACCTGCTGCCTCTTCCTTCCCATGCTGAAGGGCTCCTCTCTCCTCTCACTTGCTCGCTTTGTAGCAGGCGCTTTTCCTTCGCTGTGGTGACTCCTCGTCTGCCCAGAGCGAAGGGAGCGTTTCTTTTCTCTGGGTGCTGGCAGAGGTTTATTCCCTCTCCAAGTGCCCAGAGAAAGGGAAAAGGTTCATTTGCTCTGGACTGCCAAAGCCTCCTTAAGAACTACAAAAAGGCTCCTCTGGCAGCACAGAAAAGCCCGAGATGGCCGGGATTCAAAGGGGAATGGCAGGAAACTGGCCGGGCCTTCATGCCGCTCTCAAATTTGTATGGTGCCCCGAGTCTACGGAGAGGGGCGGCATACAAATCTAATAAATAAATAAACAAACAAATAAATAAATAAATTTCCTGTGAAATTTTTCCAGGCTCGGGTTCTTATGTAGAAAATGGTTCTTAAGAAGAGGCAAAAAAATCTTGAAAACCCTGTTCTTATCTAGAAAAGTACTTAAGTAGAAGCTTTCTTAAGCAGAGGTACCACTGTACTTGAAAATATCTGTACACATACTGTAGTACAGGGGTCTCCAAGTCCGGGCTGTGGCCCACTATCAGGCCGCAGCCTGTTCAAAAACAGGTCACAGGAGAAATGGGCAAGTGTGCACTTGTGACGCTCCACTTGATGAGCCGAGGTCAATTGCACACACAAGCGCAAGCACCTTCTGCTCCCGCACTAAGCTCCTTTTGCATGAGTGGGAGGCATGTGCAGGCACTGTTCGCACAAATGCAGCTGCATGCATACACAAGTGCATGCCACTCACACGCCCTCCCTTGCCAGGCTGGGCTACCAAGCTAGAAAGATTGGGACCGCTACTGTAATATACATCACATTAATTCTAGCTTCACATTTGACAGTATAATCCTACACTGTCTACTCAAGAAGTACATTTCACTGAACCAGGTGCTAACGATGTTCCCAGCTCTTACCGGCTTGCAAGCTCTTTCATTGTTATTCTCTGCAAAGAATGTTTTCCAAACCCTGTAGGTTTTTTTAAAAATTATTTTCTGCTTGCTCCGAATGTTTCTTTCCAGCTCTAACCAGGTGCTAATAATGTTCCCAGCTCTTACCGGCTTGCAAGCTCTTTCATTGTTACTTTCTACAAAGAATGTTTTCCAAGCCCTAAGTCTTTCCAGGTTTTTTTAAAAATTGGTCTAACTTGCTCCAAATGTTTCTTTCCAGCCCTAACCAGCTGCTAATGATGTTCCCAGCTCTTACCGGCTTGCAAGCTCTTTCGTCGTTACTCTCTGCGAAGAAGGTTTCCCAAGCCCTAAGTCTTTGCAGGGTTTTTTTCATTGCTCTACTTCCTCTGAATGTTTCTTTCCAGGTGCTAATGATCTTCCCAGCTCTTACCAGCTTGCAAGTTCTTTCATTCTTACTCTTTCCGAATGAAGTTTTTTTTAAAGCCCTAAACAGGGGATAAAATAATGTGCTGGCTAAGGATGCAAGCCAGATTAATACCTGGTAAGCAGATTATTTTCCCTATTTTCCTCCCCCAAAACTAAGGTGCATTTTATACTCTGCTGTTTCTTATACTCCGAAAAATATAGTAATAAGATCTGAAATCAGTTTAAAGTGTTAATATCATTTGTCTTGTGATATTTCTGCAAATATCTGTATTTCTGTAATGTTACATATTATTGTAGGTCATAGATGATGATTAGTTTAATAATAATAGAGACAGGTTCTCATACCCATCAAATTCCAAAATCAACATTTACCATTACTAATCAAATCTTACAGCAACATGGCTGCTATGTTACCTAATGAGCTATAATAAGTGATGGGATCCTACGGGTACGGTGAGGTACGCAGTACCGGTAGCAAAATTTTGGTCAGTTTTTTTTTTCTTTTTTTCCCCTTCTGGGCTCTGGGTATGTTTTTCCGATTGCAGTAAATGAGGTTGAATGTGTATAATTTTAGAAGAGCTGTGCGTGCGTCTGTGTACCTACACTTTATATAGTAGATAATCGGGGTGGGCTACTGTCCAGTCGGGGTGGGGGGACGTAGTGGAGTAGCGAAAATGGAGGTCCACCCCAGAACACCCAATTTGCCATGAAAGATGTTGAAACAAAATGCATAAGCCACGCCCATAGTGTGGTAGTAAAAATTTTGGTAGCCCATCACTGGCTATAATATTCAGGTACCCATCCTCCATTTTGCATTAAGATGGTAGTATTGGAAGTTTGGTGTACCTGGAAAAACTCACAAATGAAGTAAGGCTTTCCATGCAGTTTAAGAAACTGCATACCCTCCTCCACTTAAATGTATATTATACATTTTCATGGATTGGATAGCCAAAGGTATCTGTAACATGAAAAATGGACATAATCAAACTCACATTAGCTCAGTATCATATTAAATGTACATCCCAGTCACATGAAATGGGAAAAACTATTTTGGGTAGTGGCTATCATATTTCAAAGTTCTTTCATAATTCTGCCTTCGACATTAAACTATCTAGGTCAGGAATCCCCAACCCCTAAAACATAGTCTGATACTGAGCTGTGGCCTTTCAGAACCAGGCTGCGCAAGTGGCCAGCTCTCACACACAGCTCTATTTGTACAAACGGCTAGTTCACACCTGCACCTACCCCTCATACAAAACCACTCCCCCCTCCACCGGTCCTCCAAATCAGAATAGTTGCGGACTTCTTATCTAGGTGACCTTGGGCGAGTGACATTTTCTCAATCCTAAGAAGGGATCAACAGCAAAACATGATATTTCTCGCCATCCCCAAAAGATACATGATACATAAAGGGTTGTCTTTTTAAAATAATTTGGTTTTTTCATTGACTCCTTTGTTATTTTGATAGAAATATTTTTGTTGCATGTTCTAATATTAATGTATATTTCGGTAATGCAAGCTCTATAAATCAGTTGGAAAACAAAACACTTTCTAGAAGATGGGAATGTGGTACAACGTCTTCCGTGTTTGTGATAAGGAAGACTTAACAATTACAACAACAATGAATTCTGAGTCAGATAGAGGAATAAATTATTTAATTATTGCAACATATTAAACATACAACGCAAATTGCATAGAGTAGTTTGAATCATTTTTGTCAGCAGTTTCACACATTAGGAATATACAGTTCCTTGAAAGAGGTACTGGAAAGATACAGGAGCACATAAAAATTACCACTTTTGGGATCATTGAAGCAAGAGCTGTGAACACACATGCATGGAGGCAGCCAAAACCATTTCTGAAGCAATCATACATGCTTGGGAAAAGACACAGTCAATACAAGTACCTTTTTACACCTCCCTTGGCAGACATAATAGCTCCCAAACATTTTCTCAAGCCAGCTAAAAATCTTCCTGTTCTTGCTTTTGGGGTTTTGTTCATTCTTGGCAGACTTCTTCCGACTCAGAAATCTTCTTAGGTCTCCTGGCATGCACTGCACATTTGAGATCTCATTTAATAGCTAAACCTGGACACTCTTCTTTCTGTAGATACTTCGTGATTGGCTTGGAAGTAATAGTTAGACTATTGTTTTTCAATTTCTTCATTGACTATGGGTCAATTGGTTCTAGAAATTGTTGTTATTCCCTGCGCTATTGGCTACTCAAAACCTAGAAGTACCGTATTTTTCAGAGTATATGATGCACCTTTTTAACCCCAAAAGGAGAGTGAAAACTTGGGTGCGTCTTATACACAAATGTAGCCCCACTCACTCTAACCACTCGGCATCTGCCTCCCAGCAATATACCTCCTTGCAGCAATCATGAAGTATCTACAAACTGCTTTATTATTGTTCTAAACAACTTAATAAAATGAAGAAGCTTTTTAAAATAAATGCTTGATCTGAAGAGGTCTAGTACTATTGTATCTTCTGTTAAATAGCAGGGAATAATGTATACTTCGAGAAAGCTACATCAATTTTAAAGATCTGTACAAGTGTAATCTGAAATGTAACAGTTCCCTGTTTAATATTAAGATAAGGCAGTTGAGTTAAACCCTAACTTAGACATGTTTGGAATAGATCTATTTAAATAATTAGGAGGAGTTAGTGTGAGTACATTTAAGAAAACTTTCTAGCATTAATATACTGCCATAATGCACATTTCTCCAGTTCTTTGCTATTTCTATGGGTCAGGCACACATGCACATAATAATAATAATAATAATAATAATAATAATAATAATAATAATAATAATAATAATTTATTAGATTTGTATGCTGCCCCTCTCCGAAGACTCCGAAGACTGTATATCAGCTGCACTGTTTGCTGTTAGGCAAATTGCTGGTAGGCAGAGGCAGAATTTTTTCCCCTTGTTTTCCTCCTCCAAAACTAAGGTGTGTCTTATACTCCAAAAATACGATAAACGATGCTGTTCTGTGGATCTATGCTACATAGATGCACTGTTAACTAAACTTTTCAGCAGGTTATTTGCAGTCCTCTCTCTGTCTCTCTCTTTCTCTTTCTCCCTCCCTCCCTCTCCTTCCCTCCCCCCCCCTTTTCTGTTTTGTGGATCTGACCAGCTTTTAATTGAAAGCAGTTTGAAACAGCCATTTATCTTAGTCCTCCAGTTCATGCTTTTACTTCAATGGTTATTTATAACTTCTTTTTAAAATGTTTCTCACAGTTGAAATTGCTATTTGGAAACATTTAAGAGGTTTTTAATAGACTTACCCTGCCTTGCGGGGGTGAATTATTTTCAAATGCTCAGACAGCTGCTTAGACAAATCTACAGTTGTTGAAAGTAGACAGAACAACAGCTGCAAAAGTCTAGAGATTAGCAGGGTCAGACTGTTTATGTATGGAAATGCCTTCACCTGGTGAACTGCAGGCCCAAGTAAGTCCATCAACATTTGACCTAATATATACTAAAAAAAAGTATGGTTTGATGGGTAGTTCCTCCACTGTCTATATCAGAGGTCTTCAAACTTTGCAACTTTAAGACGTTCAGAATTTTCCAGCCAGCTATGGGAGTTGAAACCCATAAGTCTTAAAGTTGCCAAGTTTGGGGACCCCTGGTCTACATTCACTGTATCCACATTTTAAATCTATAAATCGGGGATCTCCAGAATTCTGGATGTTGAAGTCCACAAGTCTTAAAGTTGCCAAGTTTGAAGACCTCTGCTATAAATAATTGCACGTAAATAACATGCATTTAGGTTTGCAAAAAGATGTTGTAATGTAATGTATAAATGCACCATTTACCATTTTTCTTCACAAGAAATCTTATGCAACCACACACCCTGGGGCCAGAAGCATTCCTGGAAAAGAAAAGTGATGATAGAAACAGATGTTTTGATTTGCAGAATTCCAGCATTCTATTTTTAAAATGAAAAGAAAAAGAAATTTCTGGAGGATGCTAAGGAAATTTCTGCATATACATTAACATTCACAGGTACCATGTCACCTCTAACCATTACAGGAGAACAAATCCTGGATCTCATCTTTGTTACAGAGCAATTGAAGCATGGTCTGAAAATGGAGGACATAAATACTTATCCTTTGACTACTTTTTTGAACTGCCTTGGGTCACGGCAATAAGTTAGTCCACACAGTGGATCCAGTGGGCTTTCAAAAAGCACAGGAAAATTTTCCTAACAGTTTAGCCAACTTTGTTTAAGGCAGCCAGCATTTCTTTTATTTCAACAGATAAACGTTTAAAGGTATCTTAATTGAGAATCACATTGGTTAAAATTGAAATAAAGAAACACTTACTGGACATAAAATTAGCAAATTATCAGTAATTTTCTATGCTAATTGGTTCTGCACATCCTGCAAAGCTGCCTTCTGTGTAATCTGGTCCATGTTACCAAAAGGTGGATGGGACCAAATGCTGACACACTGGATCTATTTTCAGTTTTCCTGGCAGATAAATTTGCTGGTACCTTCTCGTGGTTAGCTGCCAATTGGATATACCTGGAGGAGAAAATGGGTTGGTGTCTGGTGTTTTAATCTGGTTTTTTTTTTTCAGAGACTGATGAAGGGGACAGGATTCTCCATAGTTTGAATTCTGCAACCTATGGGCTTAAACTTTGCTCGTTCAGGCTCCGTCGTGTGGCTACACAGGTAGTGAAGGTTGGATGCAGAAAAAAAGTCAATGCTTCTTTGGGTGAAGGGATGGATAGTGCCATCTTCCTTGAAAGTGGGCCAATTTAATTGGCTGTACAATTACAGGCATACTATGGAACATCCTTGCTCTGGAAGTACCTGTGCACTTTGGATTCTAACAAGCTAGCTGATTTGGTTCATTTTAGCAATTTCAGATGTCTTAGTAATTTGGTATATTTTTTTATCCCCCCCTCCAAAATATTATACATTTGTTGTGACTATGAGCAGTATAGAGTCATTCGGGATTGGGGCAGCATATACTGTAAATGATATTATGGGCTATCTGGAAAAATCAGATATTAAATAATACACCATTATTTATCCTTAGTGCAGGAAAGCCAATCTTTCTAAAATGATTCAACTTGCTGACTTTGATTCACATACTAAAAAAAAAAAAAGCCAGATAGAATTATTTTTAATTAGTTCCTTTGTTGATAAAATCTATGAATTAATTTGTCTATTACGGCAAAGATACACATCCATTTACAGTATAGCAAAACCCAGTGGAATGCTATTGGTTTTTCTTCTCATATAACCCAGTTTTTGGCAATACCACCAATACCTTTGGGGTTCATACAATATGCAAATACCATAATATTGTTTATTGTTGTGAACCGCTCCAGGTCTACGGAGAGGGCGGCATACAAATCTAATTAATAATAATAATAATAATAATAATAATAATAATAATAATAATAGCGAGTATTCTGCCATTTCAATAATCTTGCCTTTTTCCTGCAAGTCTGATACAAAAAAATAGAAATCCTCATTGTGCTGGGTCGATATACTGTATGCATGCATGAGTTTTACATAATCTTTTCACAGTATAATACCAGTTTTCAGGTGGAAACTATCTATTGTTTTCTACAATAATTATTTAAATTTGTTACCCAGGTAGCAAATGTATGCTCAGCATTCTCTTATTTTAAGGATGCATTTTGGGGGCACAAACTAGAACTTAGAAGAGACAATTTGGCCTCTTAAGGCTATAAACTGAGAGACACTAAATTCTAGTCCTGCCTTAGGCACAAAGTCAGAACAGTCACTCATAGGTTGCATTTCCCATAGGGGTCAAGCAGTATATTTTACTATGTAATATACTGTATAGAACTGCTTCAGGGCCCTGGAGCCCCATAGCATAGATTTTGGAATCACTAGGTTAAGGTTATTGGGTTGGTACTGAGAAGAGTCCATATCTAGACACCATAATTCAATTAGTGATTTTGGGCCAATCTTTTTTAAAACCCAATCCTCTTGGATGTTGTTGAGGTGGGATAAATAAAAGATGGGGAAACTATGTACACCATTTCAAGCACCTTAATAAAAAATGGGATATAGATCTAAATAAATGGAACCCATGAGTTTTTAATCCTTCTGAAGTACTAGAGGACTATGGATAAGAAAGTTGAAATATGAGATTTGATATCTCAGATGCTGGCACCAATAAAAATGGTCATTGTGACATCCGGGGCAGGAATCTCACACAATGTCTTGTAGACAGTATCTTTCCTATGCTGGGAAATATTCACACACTTTTATATCCGATATTTTTAACACACAGCATGTGTGTATTTTAATGGTGGAGTGACCTAAAGCACTCCAAACTCAGTTGTACTAATTGCAAATGGTTTAAGCTAAAATCTTCATCCATGAAAGATATAATGTGATGCCACAATTTTATGAACATGCAAAACCAATATGTAAAGTGCTTAACAGAAAAATAAAAGAACAAAATGAATCAGTATTCTACTGGTATTGAATCTGTTGACATAGGACTTGGGAGATACCATGAAGCTAGTAAAGAGAATGTTTAACACTATCACTCTGTTCACCATCATTTTTATAGGTAGTATATACAAACACAATTGCTTGATTGAAAACAATGCAAGGCTTTTTTTCATGCATCAGGAAGTAGCACTGAGGGAAGAAACCAGTAGTGTACTTTGGAAAATGGCATGGGAGGAACAGTTAAATGCCTCTCTACCTCCCATCCTGAAAAAATTAAGTCACAATCATTGTCAACAGTCAATTATAGTATCCTCCGTAATGTGGTTTAAGCCTAATTACAGTAGATGACATAACTGAGGCAGCAGCTTATTCACATTAAAGTCACAAGGGCAGGACTCTGCACAATATGCTAGGCTAAAAGATACTTGGGATACTTTGTGGTGGACATGACTTATGCATCCTATCCTGAAAGGGCTAAAAAATACAAAAAAATTAGCAACTTGTGTGACCAGCAATTTAATAATAATAATAATAATAATAATAATAATAACAACAACAACTAGATTTGTATGCCGCCCCTCTCCGAATATGTGGTTCACTGTAGTTTATACATAGAATAATTGGGACAGAGCAAGAAATATGGAAGAGATCTGTTTGTGGTCCCTGACAATTTACTCTAGTGCATGTACCACACCCATAATGCAATGCCTTCCCCTGCACATGCATGTACAACCCCCAAGCTGCCCCATTCGCATGGGTGCAGGGCACACGGAAGCCTCCAGAGCCTGTGGATGCCGAAAAACAGATTCCAGCTGATTTTCAGCATTCCAGAGAATGAAGCGGAGGTCGTTTTCGCCTTCCCCAGGCTTCAGGAAAGCCTCAGGAGCCTGTGGATGGTGAAAAATGGACCCAACAGCCAAACCAGAAGTTCGGAAATGAACTTCCAGTTAGGCCGCTGGGCCATTTTTCACCCTTCCCAGCCTCAGGCCCAACCGGAAGTTCATTTCCAAATTTCTGGTTGGGCCATTGGATCCGTTTTCCACCATCCAGATTCCAGAGACTTTCCTGAAGCTTGGGGAAGGTGAAAACGACCTTCCCCCACCCTCCAGAAGACCTAAAATCAGCTGGCCAGCAAGCACAGAGCGCTGGAGCTGACATAGGGCAACACCTCACATGCTCTCAAATATGGCTCCGCATGCCACAGGTTCGACATCACAGCTCTATATGATCAGTTACTCAGATTCTGGGACAGGTCAGAAATGCACAGAGGGGATGGGGTGGGGAGAAAACACTTTCTGTAAGTTTTAAGTAGCAAATGGCTCCTATTTTAGTCCTTTCAGTACTGCAACTGAGTAAATATTAGAGGATGACATAATCCTCTTTGGCTTTCTTCCAAATTGTACCAGTTCATAGTTAACCATAGTTGATTCAGCGCACTGTTTGCTCAATTTAATGGCAGATTGAACCTTAAAGTATGAATTATAAAATATATGGACTAAAAAGTACTGAGTTTAATTAGATTTATCCCATTTTTATCCCCAGGAGCACAAAGCATCTTACACAAGGATTGTCCCTCTATCTTATCCTCACACAACAATCCTGTGCTGTAGATTGGACTAAAAGTCATTGTAGTTCCCATGGCTGAGTATAAATTTGAAAATGGAACCCCTGACATGTTAAATGCTGCATAGTGTCAATGAACTAGTCAGCGGTGAATTCTACTTACCTTCCTTACCAGTTCAGAAGCGCTCACTTCACGCATGCACTTTTTGACCCATGTTCCACTCGCACAGCTTTTTCATCCTCTATGCATGGGCAGAGGGTTAAAAAATGGTGACTTCCATACAAGTGGGCGGAGCCTCACGCTGCCGTCACCAGTTCTCCAAACTACCAGTACACCCAAACTGGTAGCATTTCACATTGCAATTAGTCTGTGGTTGAATGTATGTGTGGATAAACCAGTATTTTTAATATTTGTATCCTGTTTTAATAATCATCTTCTGAATCTCTTGCTAAACTGAAAATATATAGAGGTTTAAGAATCCAGAAGAGACCTTTAACAAATCCCAGTGCCTAGAAATATAAGCAATATAGCCTTCACTTAATTTATACTAGCAATTAATTTCTCCTCAGCTATCTGCAAAATTAGAAAGCTCAAAGCTTTCTAACCACTGATTACTATGCATCCCATACTGATCATCCAAAAGATTGCCCAGTGCCCATCAAGCTAATGGACTAGTTTAATGTATTTGAATTATAGTATGCAAGATTTCTTGCAGTATATCCCACCACAAACTAGTCCAGCCCACATGGCCATATCAATGTGGTATGCAAACCCACAGAGCTAGTTTGATTCCAAAACATGGTTAACCTTGGGAAAATGTGTAGTACAAACAGAATATAAGATGCCTATTTATTTAAATGTTCCTTCATGCATAAAAATCCCTAGAGAAGGCAGTTTATGAAATAAGCTACAAAGGATTCAGCTATTATTTTGAAACATTTTTCCATTTTTTTCACTTGTTAATGGTGCAGTTTGACAATCTTTGTAAATGAAAACATATGCAGTATTGTAAACATTGGCTTGTCTGATTAAGTATGCTGCTCCTTATTTAAAAACCAAATGTACCTTTTAGTTAACCATATTTCGCCTATAGCTTGTAAAAACCTAACCTAACCCATGTAGTTTATGGGTCCTGCAAACACAGATTGTATAAACCATGGTCATGCAAACATTAGGTAAATTATCATGCAAACACAGCCTATCTATTGTGCTCTGGGAATCCATGAAGGCAGTGTGCATCCATTATTGCACGAGTTCATTATCAAAACATTGTCTACTAGAATGGAGCCATTATTGTTTTTGTGACATTCTCTGAAAATGTGCTCACATGTACTTGATTCATTTGAAAAAGAAACATTGTATTTTTTTTAAAAAAGCATAATTTCCAATTAAGGATTTGTTTAACATTTGAGTATTAAGTGTAATTGATGAGATAGAAAATTATTTGATCAGAGATATATACTCAGTGCATATGTATTTACAGTAGAATTCAGTTTGAGTTTGTGGCTATGCAAGAGGTTCTTCCCCCACCCACAGTTGGTTTGCAATGCATATTCTAAGCTTCATCAAAGCTGCCACAATACTTAACACTTCGCCTACTGACCTATTTCACATCTGCTTGGAAAAGGGTTATATAAAAGACAAAAGGGCCAGATGACACCTTGCAAAGAGACTCACAACAAAAAAAATACTGCTCAATGTGTGCATTTCTGTTCCTAGTTCTCTGCCCAGTTTTTGTTGTAGGGTCCTTCTGAAATTGGTTACTGGATACCAGAAAAGGGAAATAAGTTTGTTATTTTGGCAATGAATCAACCTAAGAACATTTAAAAAAAATTTCAAAAAATGGAAGATAAGCTTCATGTAATTCCTCAGCTATAAAATCCATTTGGAAACTCAAGGATGTTAAGTCAGGAATTTCACATTGCAAGGTCACACTGATAGGACAAAATGGTTACAGGACCTTTTAAAAGCAGATTCCTTATACAGTAGTTGCATATCCCCTCTAATGGCCTTCTGTGAGCACAAGTCCACTTCCCATTCCAGTCTTATTAGCCTTTCATTGAAAATGCTATTAGCATTCCCTTAATACACGCCTATTCCTAGAAAGCATGCAAGCATAGAACCCAGCCAAAGGCGCACAAAGAGATGAAGCTTCAGCAGGAGGAGAGGGAAGGGAAAGGACACATTTCTGTATTAACAGCTCTGCATATAGACCCATCATTGTAAAATGCTTTCATTTCATAGGGCAAAGATACACAGCCAGAAAGTCTTAAAATAACGACAATAGGAGCAGGGTTTTAGGGTTCAGTTCCAGCTGATTTTATTTCCTTTGGGGAAAAGGTTATTTACAGAAAGAATATTGACAATCTGACAGGCAGTGAACTTGGCTTTTATTAGCCAGCTTTCCCCTCCCACCCCACCCAACATTGTTATTTATGGGCAGATCCTTAGACAAAGATATTCCACACAGCATATTGCACAGGATGGATAACCAAAAAACTAAAAAGGAAACCAAAGATTAAAAAACCCTTAACGGAACCTCTTCATTAGGCAGATGTCCTCATGCCTGTCAAGTTATATTAACATACATAAACACACAATCTTTTTTGCTTATTATTATACAGACTTAAATGTACAAAGATGTTTTCACTTTTTCTCATCTTAAAACACAACAGCTATAAACCTGAATACATATGCTATCATCATGCCATAAGAGACTAAAACAATTATACTCAGCGACAAGTATAAGGATTAAATAGTCAAATACAAGAATGAAAAATGCAGTACATAGTGTTGCAAACTCAAATCGGCATTTAGATAGGTCCAGTGATTTAAATGGCATGGTTTTCATTTACTTTGTTTTTGCTTACAAAAAGTGCAAAAGATGTGGTTTTGAAGTTAAAGCTACAGGATCCCTTTTTCCTGAAAAATATTGTTTTCTCTATACAATGTAAGCTTTATTTTGAGGGAGGGTTTGTTAGAAATTAGCCCTACAATAGATTAGAGTTCAATTCCTCTCTCAACTCCCAAGTAGAGTTGAATGGTAGATAGAAGAGATACTGTCTCTTTAAGAAGCCTGCAGATTGGAGTGTAAACATGATGAAAGTAGGGACTGATTTTGTGAGAAAGATTAACCAGCAGCCCTATTTATAATCAGGAAATCCAAAACAGCAATTTACACCCCTTATATATTTTTTACAAAAATACACTGAGAAAATAATCAAACGTTTTCATCTTCTCTTCTGTTTTTAAAAGTGTCAAAAGTCTACATTTAAATATAAAAATTAAAAGTTAAAACTCTAGCCCTTCAGTGAAGGTGACATAAAAATGGTGAGGGTAACAAACAGAACTACCAAAAAAAGGACAAAGGAATACAAGTAAAAACATTTGGCCAGTATAAATACTTCACTTATAAAATGGCATCCAATTTCATTTAGAAAGGGGAAAAAAACCATTTCAAGAATGAATCCTGTTGTGAAAAGTCTTCATTTACAGCTACAGAGGAACGCACGCACGCACATACATACACACTGAGGAAAAATTTGGTCCTGTGTTCTTTTTGAAGTCCAGCACAGATTTGAGTTGCGTTTGAATCCTTTAAAGAGTTAAGAGTGAAAAAAAGCTGGTGATAATTTTTGAAGGAATCAAACATAGCGCCATCTATCTGCTTTTTATATTATTCTAACACTATTCTTTTTTTAAACTGTTCAACAGTCTTACCAAAAAAAAAAACCCCTCCAAAAGGATAACATGCTATATTAAAACCCACCAGAGAAATAATCCAACACCATCACGATTCTGAGTAAGGAAAAACACATTTTTGCAAGAAAGGGCAATCACCCTCAATTTCCCCTGTACCACATTATTGGACAGTTGGCATGTTCTATATCTGTCTCCATTTTTTTTTTAAAAAAAAGTTACAGTATGTGTTGCTGAAATTCCACATACATTTCTATGAATGTAAGGTAGTGTGGCAAAGAAAATCTACCACCACCTTCTCCCACACACACGCAAATCCTTTTCAGTTTTATTAATGTTTTCAGCCTGATTTCCAGTTCCTTTTCGAATGCTTGTCTCTTTTTCATTCTGTTTAGGATTCAGTCCAGTTCCCAGGGCAGTCATCCCCATCTCTTTCGATGTATAAAGAGAACCTTCCAAAAATGCAAAGATTTTTTTTTTTCAAAGCACACCAGCTTTCGCTCCTAAACCCAAAAGACACACCTAATACACCTAGCAGAATTTAACCTTTCCCCCCTCCCTCTCCAATTCAACCAAGGAAAAAGGTGTGTGGCGAATTACCCCCACCCCGCCTCCTACTTGTTGTAGTTGTCATTCCTGTTTAAGCCACTAGATTTCTCACCAGAGTCTGAAACGTGCTTTTTCAATTCTTCGGCTGCAAAAAGGATGAAAACGTGAACGAGAGGAGGGGGAGGGGGTCGACTTTAAGTCCGGTGTTATTTCTGTGGTAGCTTTCTCGGTGAAGAACGCGTTGATCCCTTTTTTTTGCCGCGTTAGCGAAATTATGAGGAAAAATAAACAACCACGCGCGCACACACACCCCTCAAAGTCGGTTTCAGTCGTGGAAGGGAGGGCGGGGGACCATCCTCCACCATGGGTGAAATGCTCTCTAGTTTTGCAGCGCGCCTGAGGGGGTTTGAGCGCCATGTCCAACGTCTCTTTGCTTTCCCCTCTCAACGCGCGGCGTTTGCTCTCCTCATAATCCTTCGGTTCTTCCCCCCCGGCCCGCCAACTCAGTACGTAAAGACCAAGTTGGAAATGCTGGATTCAAGCCAGTCTCCCGAGATCATTTCACTCACCTCAGGGGTACAATAGTCCGGGAACTCAAAGTGAGAGCCCGAGCCGGGCTCCAAGTTAAAATCCAGATCCCGGTCGAGGACCGAGGAGCTCAGGCTGCCCCCCAGCGCCATGCCGTCGAAGCCCGGGCTGGGGTTGAGGTCCAACAGGTCGTCTTCGAACTCGTCGTCGTCGGAAGAGGAGGAAGCGCAGGAGGCGGAGGAGGAGGAAGCCGACGAAGAAGAGAGCGAGGTCGAAGGCGTCGGCGACGGCGCCCGCAAGCTGGTGTAGCTTCGGTGGTCCGCCGGGGAGCAATGGCCCACGGGGGAAGCGGAGGGCTCGCCCAAGTCCTGCCGGCCGCCCACGGCCGCGACTTCGTCGTAGAGGCTCAGCGGGTCGCTGGCTTCCGTGGAAGTGCTGAGGGTCGGGCTGGCCGGGACGGCGCCGCCGGGCGACGAGTGGGAGAAGAGGTAGTGCCGCTTGGCCTTCTTCTCGGGGAGATGTCGGCTGCTGTGGCTGCTGCTGCTGTGGCTGCTCGAGGGCGAGGAGCCCGGCGAGGCGGTGCGGGATTTG
Source organism: Erythrolamprus reginae (assembly GCF_031021105.1). Lineage (NCBI taxonomy): Eukaryota > Metazoa > Chordata > Lepidosauria > Squamata > Dipsadidae > Erythrolamprus > Erythrolamprus reginae. The sequence goes on along the minus strand of NC_091952.1, from coordinate 183,013,155 downwards.
TAGAGAGAGTGGTGCTCCGGGGGCAGGAGGGCAGCCGGCTGTTCCGATGGAAAAGAAGACGGAGCTTTCGTGCCGCCGCCTCCACTCGGGCTGAGTTTGGGATGCGGCTTGCCGGCGCCACTGGGTGAGAGTTTGGCGGCACTGCCCTTTTTCTGGGCAAGCTTGGAAGAGTTGGAAGCAGCAGCGCCAGCGGAGCCGGCGGCTGCTCCCTGATTATTGCCGCCGCCGCCACTCCCTCCACCCCCGCTCTTCTCACCCGGCTTCCCAGAGTTCGTGCCCGACTTCACCTTCTTCCTGGGCCGGTACTTGTAGTCGGGGTAGTCCGCCATGTGCTTGAGGCGCAGCCGCTCCGCCTCGCGGATGAAGGGGATCTTGTCGCCGTCCTTGAGCAGCTTCCACCGCTTGCCCAGGCGCTTGGAGATCTCCGCGTTGTGCATGTCCGGCGACTGCTCCATGATCTTCCGCCGCTCGATCTGAGACCACACCATGAAGGCGTTCATGGGCCGTTTGATGTGCCCGCTGGGCGTCTTGCACCAGCTCGGGTCGTCCGCTTTGCCCCCCGTCGAAGCCGTCGAGCCCGGAGTGGGAGAAGAGGCCATGCCCAGCTCGATGCCGGCCCCGGAGTCCGAGTTCTCGCCGGCCAGGAGGGCTTCCGTGTTCTCCGCGTTGTTCGTCTGCTGCACCATGTTGCGGGGTCGGCGCGCGCCGCAGCGGCTGCGGGGAAAGCGGCGGGGCTCAGCTTGGCCACCCCGCTTGGAACAAGACCCTCAAACTTGGCCGGTCTCTCTCCCGAGCCCCCCTCGGCCACAGCGCTTTCGTTCCGCCCCCGTTACTTTTAAGGCACGACTCTCTCCGGGAAGTAGTTGTAGCTCCACACACGCCGCGTTTCGCTCGCGCACGCCTCTCCGCCGCAACTTTGCACTAGCGAGTTTGCAGACTCCCGGCTCTAAGTGGAAAGAGTGTCTTTCCTTGAAAAAGAAAAACAAAAAATCCGCCAATCCTAGTTCTCTCTCTCTTTTTTTGCCACCTCTTCCCTCACCCTGGCGTTCACAAGTTGGCGGTGGGGTTTTTTTTATCTCTCTCCCGTCTTTCACCCTCTCCTAATACTGTAACTCGGTGTCTCGGCAGAAGAAGCACGCCCACTAACTGGAAAAAAAAATCTTGAAGATACACAAAAACCCTTTTTTTTAAAAAGAAAATGCTCACGTCGCCAAGCCGGTAATAATAAGGGGAGGAAAACAATCTTCGTCCAAGAATTAGAGCAAGGTTTTTTTTTCTGTGATGATTCAACGGCTGCCAGGGAGTTTAGCTGGGGGTAAAAAACCCCGCTCGCACAACCGAGTAAGCATTAATAACCGGGTGTCTTCTCGATAGGGGGAAAAAAAACCAGTGACTTGGTGCAGTAAATGTATAGTCCCGTCTTGCTCGCCTGTAAATACACAGCCCCCCACTTTAAAAAAAAAGACACATGTACAAACGGGGACTACAGACTTGGCCTCTTCCCCCCCGCCCTACTACACACACTTTCTCTTGCTGCAAGCTTAGAGCGGCGCTCAATTCCGCCTCGTGCGGCTTTATCCTTCCTCAGCTCTTTTCTGAACCAATCGTCGGCTGTATCCAACGCTCCGTCGTGCCAAAACCCCGCCCCTCGGTTCCGATTGGCTTGGAACCCAATCACCGTGTGCAATGAGAAGCTCCAAATCTGACCTCATTCCAATTTACACAAACTTTTTAAAAGAGCCAGAAGTGCAACTGAGATTTCTCTCTCTCTCTCTCTCTCCCCGCCCCCCTCCATAGGCTCCCTATTTTTTTACGTTTGCGTTTCTCCTCCTACTTCCCTGCGCGTGCGCATGCGTGTCTTTGGTGGGTGTGTGCCTGCGCGCGCGTGTGGGGTGGGTGTGTGTGCGCGCGCGCGCGCGAGAGAGAGAGAGACGGTACGCTAGACGGACTTAGCGTGAGGAGTGACTGAGCGTGTAAAGAGAGCGCGCAATTGCGCGCCTGTGCGAAACTCTCCAAGAAAGGGGTGGGGAAGAGACATCTCTGCCCGCTATGTTAGAGGGGGATGGAGGAAGGAGACGTTCTGTGCTGGGAGCTTCAGCATCTGCCTAGAAGTCAAAGTGACCTGCTTGCCTTACTTCGCCAAGGGAGGGGAAAAATTGACACGTGCTTTTGTTTTATCTCCTCATTCTCCTCAGACTTGAAGAAGAAAGGGGCCATTGGCCGCCAATACAATTAGTACCTCCCCCCTGCTGTGCAGTATTTGTCATATATGTATATATACTGTATATATATATACTGCTCAAAAAAATAAAGGGAACACTTAAACAACACAATATAACTCCAAGTAAATCCAACTTCTCTGAAATCAAACTGTCCACTTAGGAAGCAACACTGACTGACAATCAATTCCACATGCTGTTGTGCACATTCAGCTTTGCACAGAACAAAGTATTTGATGAGAATATTTCATTCATTCATTCAGATCTAGGATGTGTTATCTGAGTGTTCCCTTTATTTTTTTTGAGCAGGGCATGTTCTCCCCCCCCCCCCCAATTAAATAGCAGTAGCGTTTAGACTTATACAGTATACCGCTTTATAATGCTTTTACAGCCTTCTCTAAGCAGTTTAACAAAATCAGCACATTGCCCCCAATAATCTTGATCCTAATTTCACCCACCATGGAAGGCTAAATTAACCTTGAGCCTGGTGAGATCTGAATTGCTGAACTACAGCTAGCAGTTAAAAGATTTTGACTCCTGGTATATCTAATGAAATCTACACAAGTCAGTATTTACAAGTGAGTATAAAAATACTACCTTTGCAGTATGGTTCTTCAAAAGCAGTTGGTTCCTCCTGATCTTATCTGATAAATGTTGTCAATCAGCTGAAGCTCTTAACACACCCACACCCACCCAGAAGAGCTAGATGGATTGGGTTGCACAAGGGGCAGTTTTGTATTTCACAAATTACAGTATGGAGAGCAGTCCCTTCTCCTGTCACTTTTGCTCCCTCCCCCACTGTCACCTTGGGGACAGATCTGATCCAGCAGACTTGTGAACAGTACAAAGATTGGTTTACAGGGAAAATAATGCCGTTAGTATCATATACTTCCCTGTGTTTCTCACTGCTGTTCAAGTATGTTACATCTACAACATTCCACTTCCCCTGTACTTTCCCTGATCTACATTAATTCCACGTGAATCAAACAGGCTTAGCAGTACCCATTAAATCAATGTGTGTGATGAATTACGTGCTGAAAGACCGTTATCTCTTTCACCTATTAGTAGTGACAGCGACTGACAGTGGTCCTTGAAGACTTTTAAAGCTCAAAAATGACAAGATGAAACTGATCCTTCAACGCCTCTCTATGTAGGTGTGTATCTGAAGGACAACCCCTTTACAATAAGGGTTGGTTGGTGCTTAGTAAAAGATATATGTAGTGTATTACCATTTATTTATCATATACTGTGCAATGGCCACCCAGCACACAAAAAGTGTGTGGCATTGTGATCAAAAGACACCCGGAGTCATCTTTCGATCACAAAAATTGTGATCAAAAGACAAACAGGCAAAAGATTATAAGAGGCAGAATCTGGCACCCGTAACTCTAGCTAAATTGTAAATTTATGATTGTAAGCTATCTAGAGTTGCCACAGCAAGTCTAATAATAGATAAATAAAATAAACTGGAAGAGTAGAATGATACCTTGTCTTACGAACTTAATTGGTTCCTGGATGAGGTTCGTAAGGTGAAAAGTTCGTAAGATGAAACAATGTTTCCCATAGGAATCAATGAAAAAGCGAATAATGCGTGCAAGCCCAAAACTCACCCTTTGCCTTACGCCGCTGGGAATCCCTGCCTCCGGACTTCCATTGCCAGACGAAGTGCCCATTTTGCGCTGCTGAGATTCCCCTGAGGCTCCCCTCCCTGGGAAACCCCAATTCCAGACTTCCGTGTTTTTGTGATGCTGCGATTTTGCTGAGGCTCCCCTCATCGCAAAAACACGGAAGTCTGGAGGTGGGGTTTCCCAGGGAGGGGAGCCTCAGGGGAATCCCAGCAGCGCAAAAACGGGCACTTCGTTGGCAACGAAAGTCCTGAGGTGGAGTTTCCCAGTGAGGGGAAGTCCGGAGGCGGGGCATCCCAGCGACGGTGGCTTGGGTTCATAAGGTGAAAATAGTTCGGAAGAAGAGGCAAAAAAATCTTAAACACCGGGTTCGAATCTTGAAAAGTTCGTATGAAGAGGCGTTCGTAAGACGAGGTATCACTGTACTGCTTTTTTCCATATGTTTCCTCCACTAATGGGTCATCTTTGGGCCTATTCAACTTTGAGACTACTTTATTATAAAAACATAGATACATTGTAGGTAATGACAGGATAGCCCACCAAAAGTTAGTATAGATTGTCAATAATATCAACTTCACACTGCTAATAAGGATGCCAACCTACTATTTATGCCAGTTTAATCAAATACTGTATATTAAATCATGGAGCCAGAACATTGAGAAGGCAGAAACTAGTCACACAGCAGGCAGAAAATATTTTACAGAAATGTTTATTTTTCATTTTACCAAACATTTTTTTCTGAAACAAATGATATAAAACAGCAATACATTGTCTCAAGGGCAGCATTGTAAGAGACTGACAGCACCTACCTAATATCACATGTCTCAAAACTCCTTTCTCAAACCCGTCGCTCCTACACAAGAGACCTACTGACTATCAATAGAAATAATTATGAACTGGATGTACAGACATCTTACTTAATAGAATACTATTGGCTATATTCTGTTCCTAATCAACTGTGCCTAATAAATTAATGTATGTTAAATAGAATACTAGCTTACAAAACTAATTTGAGCTATCTGTTTAGTCTCAGAAAAGTAATCATATTTTTATAAAATTGCATTAAAGTAAAAGGATTATAATCAAGGGAATCCCAGGCTGTACCCATATTTGAAGACCTTAATCATGCAATCAGTAAAAATTGTATTCAAATATTAAATTTGTATTAAAGTCATTGAATCAATCTCCAATCAAGTCATTTGTTTATGAGAATAAATAGATAAAATGCTACTAATTCAGGAATGGTTCAGGTTAGCCAGCTTTAAATACAATTTCATATATTAAACACTATTGAACTCTTAACTTGTTGTACAATATGATATATGAAATAAGTTTGTGGCTGGAATAAAACACTACTTGATTTAAAAAGGAGTATTAAAAACAATTAAAATATACTATTAAGACCTGATATTTTCCTAAATATTGTCACATTTCTTGCATAGGCTGTAAAAATGTTATAATGCAGGCATAAGATACCAACTGAAATTATTCATTTTCTAAAGAATGGCTTTCTAAATCTTATTTCTCGATCTAGATAAATCTAACTTTAAGCTCAAAAAACTAATTGATATATTGACAGAGTCTGATAACTGTCTCCAATGTATCCATCTGTAGGACAATTATAACATATTCATGACCTCTTTGTTTTTAAATTGGTTTTAACTTCAATAATTATTTTCTTTCACTGTTACTTTTATTGTTGCTACTAGATGTGAAATTTCTACCTGGTTTTATTGTTTTTAAACTGTTTTAAATCCTGGGGCCTTCAAATGAACTGAAACGTTAGGATTCAGAGCATCCCAATTGGGGTGGATGTGTAAAAAATGTTCAGATGGAGGTTATGGCAATGCAATCCACACCCCATCTTATTTATTAAAACACATGCATGTACAAGGGTGTAGGGCAGTGATGGCGAACCTATGGCATGGGTGCCACAGGTGGCACGTAGAGCCATATCTGCTGACACGCGAGCTGTTGTCTTAGCCAGCTGCTTTTTGGCTTACACAGAGGCTGTGGAAGGGTGTTTGTGGCTTCCAGAGAGACTCTTGACGGGTGGGGGAGGGCATTTTTACCCTCCCCCGTCTCCAGGGAAGCCCTTAGAGCCTGGGAAGGCGAAACACAAGCCTACTGGGCCCACCAGAAGTTGGGAAGCATGTTTATGCTGGCCAGCTAATTTTTGGCCTGCACAGAGACTCTGGGAGGGTGTTTTTGGCTTCCAGAGAGCCTCTGGGGGCATGGGGAAGGGTGTTTTTACCCTACCCTGGCTACAGGGAAGCCTTTGGAACCTGAGGAGGATGAAACATGAGCCTATTAGGTCCACCAGAATTTACGCCCTCCAGAGGGCCTCTAAGGAGTGGGGGAAGCTGTTTTCGTCCTCCCCAGGTATTGAATTATGGGCATGGGCACTCGGGCATGTGCGATAGCACACACCCATGGTCTTTCCGCACCCGAGGGAAAAAGGTTCGTTATCACTGGTATAGGGTTTCAATCAGTTGCCATGACTGGCCTTTTTTTTTTTTTTTGCACTTTTCCATAGATACCACTGGGAGAGCATAGAAATGTTTTAACATTTAAATCAAGCTGCACAACTTAACAATAGCACTTCAGTTTCTTGCTTTTTATTTACAGAAATAGAATACTATACACCAAATCATTTGCCTACATTTTGTGATAATGTAATCATACAAAAAATACAGCCAAACAAAATCTTCAGACCAAAATATTTTTGAAGGAAAGTACACCAGAATTCCCAGGTAACCATGCTGCTTTAAACCAAGGAATCGATTCAATGTCTTGTTTATTTGCTTATTTAATACATTTATATGGCTGCCTATCTCCTATGCATGGCTGTGCAGTTAACACGTACGCTGACACCCACTCCTTCTCCCTCCGATGCAGTGTCCCTAAACTTCCCACATCTTCTCTAAGGTGTCTGAAACTCCACAGCAGGTGGGAAGGTGGGTACGTGTTTCTCCCATCAGAAGCATTGGTTCTGCTCTGGATAAACATACTTAGAAATATCCCCAAATATTCCAGTAATACAAAATGACAGTAATTTTACTGGCACCATTGCTTTCTAAGTACCCAGTCCTAAATCCATTTACATTAAAATCCCATTTGTGTAAATGATATTAATTTCTAAGAAAGTGCATTTAGGAATTCTGCCTAAGTGCTTACTAAGCCCACTGGAATAAAAAGCCTGCAAAGATGCAAATCAACTACTAAATTTCTTATACTACACATATAGCAATAATTTCACTGTGAACACATCCAACACCTAAATCCAAGCTTTATATACTGCACCTTTCACAAACATTATTCAATACATGAAAGTATAACTGAACATAGTCAGTAATAGTTAGTAATGAATACATCCTAGCACTCTTACCATATGTTCATAAGGTTTAATTCCAGCCTCATTTCCCCCCCTCCAGTCCTGGCTAGTTTATTATTGTAGAAAATTACATTTTGAAGTAGATTGACCCATTGTACTCACCTTTAGTTGGAGACATTGTGCTGTGGAGTCATTTACACATTCGCTAAACCGTACACTATGTTCATGCCACAATGGTTGGGTTCACATATCATATAATGTGCAATCTGTATTTTCTTGAGCCTAAAAGTGTATATCAGATCAAATGAAATCTTCATTATTGTCTAAGACTAGCATAAGCCCAAAAATATATTCATTTAACAAGATTAAAACACCAATTAGGGAAAGAATGTGTTACTCACAAGTGAACAATGGGAATTAATACAATCTGAGTTCAATTGATTTGCAGAATCACCTATTATTACTCATCTTAGCTGAAACATTAGGACATAGCAAAATTACCAGGAAGGGAATTAAACAAGTAACAGGTAAGAAATAATTCAACACTTTTTTCCCTTACTGTTCTTCTGCTTCCAAAGAATTCATATATCATATTGCTTTGTAATTAAGAAGTAAACTAACAGCTTTTAAATGTATTTGTGTATGCATATCTGCATGCATGTCACATTTAGTTCAATGCTTATTTGGAAAGGTCAAGACAATATCTCACATGAATCAACACACATCTATTTTATTTAATGTGTACGATGGTTATTTACTAGTAATATTCAGGAGGATGGTTGGGATGATACCTTTGAGCATAATGAGTTTTCAGGGTTGCTGTAAGAAAGCACCTTTCTTACAACAAGCGCCCAATCAGCCCTGACTCTTCAACGTGTTTATTTATAGCTGCTACAATTGATCCAAGCATGATAACTATTGCCAACAAAAGTATTAATATGCAATTGTTTGAATGAGCATAACAATCTATGACCTGGTTTTTATATTGTGCTATGGCACGGTTTGTTTAGCAATGGTTTAGAAAATAAATTACAATCAAATTATTTAAAAAACCAACTCCAAGATTCATCCATTAGACTTAGCCAAGCCAAATAAACTACGTGGTGATTTACTATATGAACTCAGCCAGAGAATTATCATACACTCCATGTTATGAATTTACACTGCTGGGTAAGCATATATTATTCTATATAAGTGTAAGCTGTAATAACTTAAGCAGCAGCTTTATCTTCTTAATGAATGAGACAAGCAGGCTCATCATTCATTTTTATCCACCGTCTATTGGAGAAAGCATAATTTTCAAGGGGTAACTAAGAGTCCGTGGCTGTTGTGGGAAGGATAAGTGATGAAAGCCTTCTAAAAAAATACAGGAGAGACAATGCCATAAGGTTTTCAAATTACACTGAGTTTTCCCCCACCTGCCTGGATAGTCTTAATCTTTGGAAGTCTGTATATCCCCGTGCTGGTCTTTCAGGAGATCAGATTGTAACTTGACAAGGGATAAAACTCTTCACTCTTTTCAGGTACTTTGTACAGATAAACGCATTGTATCATCTGCATATAAAGACAATTTATGGTGTATGTGGATAGAATTTCTAAACTGAAGACAATTTTGTCTTACAATTTAACAAGCTCTATCTACTTACACTGCACCATAAATTGCAGTGTTTACAAGCAGTTCTTCTCTTAATCATAAATTTAGGTTGCAAATAGAAACATTTTGAATAGTGCAGAAAGAAAGATAGATTATAAACTACTCACTAACCTCTTTCTTGGTGTAATTTAAATTAACAATTGTTCTGTTTATAGTTTAGGGGGAAAACACCCAGAGTAAGTGGGCTCAGTAACTTGGCGATTAAAACTATCAGTAGCGATGCTGCGAAATGGTATCTTGCAATCTTAAAAAAATGGGAATTTGTGATTTCAGCTCTGAAATACAACTCCTGTATTTCATAGGTAGTTTGCAGCAATCAATTTGCTCAAGTCCCCTGTTCACACTTAGATCCCCCCCCCCCCCCCCCCCACTGTTTATTAGACTGCTTGGCCATGAAAAACAGATCACTAGGTGGCAGTACAAAGCCTCCTCTGTAAAGAGTTAAGTTATGGAAAAAATTTGGACACAATTAACACAAGGTATTTTTTTCCATGAGTTAATGAACAGAATACAGCTGCATGTTTCTGACATGCAAACCTTTTTTTTAGAAACACTTTCTTAAGGAAAAACACTCCATGCACATGCAGATGTTTAATCCAAGTACAGTATTGGGAAATGTAAGTAATTCACTTCATTTTCTGCAACAGCACTTATCAATTACAATAGAACATAAAATGCTGTAAAAGGGTGAAATTGTTCAGGGCCTGCCTTCAATCTGTTTCTTGATACTGAGATCCATTCCCCGCATTGATGACTTAAAAGAGAGAAAGAGGGGGGCTTAGATTTAGAATTACTTGGTCACTTTTGAAAGTACACTAATTGGCACATATTAAAATGATTTTTTGTTGCATACTGCTCTCAAAGGGTCACCACCTCTATATGAACATGAGAAAATAAACAAATACAAAATTATGCATATACCCATATATATGACACAAAGAAACAGCAGTCTAGTTCGGATGTATACATATACCTGGGGAGAAAAACAAATCTTGCAAGTTTACCAGATGGATGGCATGGGAGACAAAGCAGCAACAGAATCTGGTAGCTCTGCTAGAAATATGTACTTCGAAACCTCCTCCTAGAGGGGAGCAACAGAAAGAGAATGTGAAGTGGGTATGTGGAGGTCTCTAACAATGCTTTGCGCTCTAAGCACATACTGCTTAGAAGCAGTATCCTGAATGACAGGAAGTGAGCTTCCTATAATCTTCTCGGCTATCCTTGTCACTCTCTGAATGGATTTTCTCTCTGCGGCTCTGCAGCCACCAAACCAAATAGTGATGCAGTTTGTTAAAAAGCTTTCAATTGTGCCTTTGTAAAAATTGGCCAGGACAGGAGGATAAAGATGTGCTCTCCTCATCCGACGCAAGAAACGGAGACACTAGTTTGCATACTTCACTAAAGATGACGTGGAGATACCAGTTCAGATTGTCAGTTATCTGCATCCCTAGACCACCTCTGCAGCTGTAATTAATTACAGGCTGATGATTACTAATCAATTGATAAACAACAGGGAGTCAGTATCTCAGGCCCTCTCTGGGTGTTAAGTCCATCTTGGGTGCAAGAGGAGTCATAACTTCCAATAAGGACCCAAATAGCACTTAGCACTAGCACTTATAGCACTAGACATATATACCACTTCAGTACTTCACAGCCCTCTCTAAGCAATTTACAGAGTTAGCACGAGTCAAAAAGAGGGCTGTGAAAATATTTACTGACTCCTCGCATCCTGGACATAAGCTGTTTCAACTCCTACTCTCAAAACGTCGCCACAGAGCACTGCACACCAAGACAACTAGACACAAGAACAGGTTTTTTTCCGGAATTTGTTCCTGCTAAAGAAATAATTCCCTCAACAGTCAAACTATTTACTAAGTCTGCACTCCTATTACTACTAGTTTTTTCTCATTCCTAGCACCCATTTCCTCCCACTTATGACTCTATGACTGTAACTTGTTGCTTGTATCCTTAAGATTTTTATTAATATTGTTTCCTCATTGCTTATTTGACACCTATGACAATCATTAAGTGTTGTACCTCGTGATTCTTGGCAAATGTATCTTTTCTTTTATGTACACTGAGAGCATACGCACCAAGACAAATTCCTTGTTTGTCCAATCATACTTGGCCAATAAAGAATTCTATCCGTCTGTCTGTCTGTCTGTCTGTCTGTCTGTCTGTCTGTTTGTCTGTTCGTCTGTCTGTCTGTCTGTCTATCTTGCCCCCAACAATCTGGGTCCTCATTTTATCTATCTTGGAAGGATGGAAGACTGAGTCAACTTTGAGCCCAGTAAGATTTGAACTGCCAAATTGCAGGCAGCAGAAGTAGCCTGCAGTACTGCACTCTTAACCACTGCACCACCAAATAGGCTTTGGTAAAGCCTTTGGACTGAGGGAGCAAAGTTGGGGGGGAAACAGCCAGGCAAAAATATTTCCCACCCCCACTTCCCTCATGCATGCACACATACATTCACTTACAACTTTACTCATAAGTATCCAAACTGGTGTTTTAGCTGTCTGTAATAATTAAACCACACCCTGGCATTTTTAAGGATGTGCCAACATCCAGAGGCAGCCTTGTCCCACCCAGGCTCTTAGCTTACAAAAGCAAATGCCAAGGCAGGAATGGAGAAGTGTGTGTAGGAGGAAAGGTGAAAAGCAAATGGACAGGGAAGCAGAAGTGATGTCTGGAGATAGGCAGCTATGAGCAAGCAGGCAAAAGGACTTTCATTCATCTTCTGGGACAGTGAACAGCATAGATTGGTAGGAGTTCTGCCTGGAGCATGGACCTTTGCCAGGAGCTCAGGAGCAACCAGAAAAAGAACTACCACACTGAGGCAGCACCTCATCCCAACTAATATTAAGGACTTTTGGAAGAAGGCAAAGGTTATAAGCCACTTTACAGACTGTGAGACTAAGTATTATGTATTTACTTGGCAACATCTTGCAAAGCCTAGAAGGGTGAAGAACAATAGTCTGTTGTTGGAGAAAGTGTGTGCTGCAATAAAGCATTGTGTAGATTTTTTCTGCTGCGGTGTGTGCAGTCCTTGGAAAGCAAAGAATTCTCACATGGATGGCATAGTCCATATTCTTCCATTTTTATCCCAAATGCAATGGTAATTTTCTTCAAGTTTTCAGAACTGGAGCATTTAGCTTTGAGTGTAGGGCTAAAGGGTGCTTCCAGGTCCATGGTGACTCCTGCCAATCACTTTTAGAATTCCCTGCAGTTTTCTTGGCAAGATTTTAGAAGTAGTTTGCCATGGCCTGTTTCCTCTGGTTGAAAGCAGATGACTGGCACAAGACAGGACTAGAACTCTCCATGATGTCTATCCTAATCCCTTAACTGCTAGATCAAACTGGCTCTCTAAAGGGTTGGAATTCCACTCAAATTCTAATTTCAGTAGAGGAAATAAGACCTCAGATAGCTTCATCCATGCCATAAGGCAGCTCATTTGGGTTTATCGCATTATATGAACTTGAATGAGATTTGTAAACAATGGATTAGGAATTAATATGTTGTATCAATCCAGTTTATCGTGATTTATTGAATAACCCATTGTAAAGCAAACCACAGCTTGTTAGTTATACTTGTTTGGAAATCCCAATGGCTGCATATGCAGGTTATGGAAACAACCACTTGTAAGTTAAGGTGGTAATGGGATAGGGAGGATTGTAGAAAAGTGGGACGTGACATTAGTAGTTTGCCTTCTGATAAATGGGTGCTGGATGATGTCTTCCAGCCTCCATGACACACATTTTATGCACAATCATGATTTTAGATGTTACTGTCCTAAGACTGAGTAACCTGACAAGCATAGATCAGTCCTTCATTATAAATATTTCCACCTATACAATATTTTATCTTTTTCTTTGCTTTATTGTAAAGATGCCCAGTCCCTCAGTAATACCAGAAAGCTTTTAAAAGACGAATTAAAGGAAAACAAATGCAATTATAAAAATCAAGTAAGTAAGTAAGTAAGTAAGTAAGTAAGTAAGTAAGTAAGTAAGTAAGTAAGTAAGTAAGTAAATTGGGGTTTTTTAAATTAACTTAAATATTAGATTTGTTTACATTGTATTATTATTGCTGTGAGCCGCCCCGAGTCTGTGGAGAGGGGCGGCATACAAATCTGATAAATAAATAAAATAAATAAATAAATAAAAGTAAGTAAGTAAATAATACAAATGTTAATAGCAATAGCATTTAGACTCTAAGCAGTTCCCAGAGAGTAAGCATAATTCCCCCCACAATTTGGGTCCTCATTTTACCAACCTTGGAAGGATGGAAGGATGAGTCAACCTTGAGCCTACTGAGATTCAAACTGCTGGCAGACGGTGATCAACAGACTACCTTGCAGTACTGTGCACTAACCACTGTGCCACCGAGGATCTCAGCCCAACCCACCTAACAGGTTGGTTGTTGCAAGGAAAACAGGAGGATGGTGTAATGGCTATATTCACCAGCTTGTGTTGTTTATAAAAATAATAAAGGTGGAATATAAATAAATAAAATGTTAAAATAATAATTCATTACCTGAAAATGATTAAAAGCAATTGCACAACTGAAAACATTCAAATGCCTTGGCAAACAGGTATTTTGAGCTCTAAGCTAAATAATAATGTAAAATTTTATACTATTGTGAACATCGGTAAACCTATCTAAGTAGGCAATTGGCCATTTATCATGCTGTATGCTGGACCCACTATAATTTTCTAGCCTTTCTTCAAAAATCACCTCACAATAAGTGGGAATGTTACAATAATCTAATCTGGCCATTACTATTTATTTTTTTATTGTTTGATTTTGTCCAATACACAATGAGGGTTTTAGTGGGTATACACATAGTAAAATATATGATGAAGGTTATAGAGGATATACTCATAGTAAAATATATCTAAGAAAGAAGAGAAGAGAAGTTATAGGAATAGAACATATAAATGAAAGAATAGAAGAAGAGATATAGGAATAGAAAAAAGGTATAGGATATATAGGAGAGCAATAGGACAGGGGACGGAAGGCACTCTAGTGCACTTGTACTCACCCCTTACTGACCTCTTAGGAATCTGGGTAGGTCAACCGTGGATAATCCAAGGGTAAAGTGTTGGGGGTTTGGGGATGACACTATGGAGTCCGGTAATGAGTTCCACGCTTCGACAACTCGGTTACTGAAGTCATATTTTTTACAGTCAAGTTTGGAGCGGTTAATATTAAGTTTAAATCTGTTGTGAGCTCTTGTGTTGTTGTGGTTGAAGGTGAAGTAGTCGCCGACAGGCAGGACGTTGCAGCATATGATCTTGTGGGCAATACTTAGATCTTGTTTAAGGCGTCTTAGTTCTAGGCTTTCTAGGCCCAAGATTGAAAGTCTAGTCTCGTAGAGTATTCTGTTTCGAGTGGAGGAGTGAAGGGCTCTTCTGGTGAAGTATCTTTGGACATTTTCAAGCGTGTTAATGTCTGAGATGCGATATGGGTTCCAAACGGATGAGCTGTATTCGAGGATGGGTCTGGCGAAAGTTTTGTAAGCTCTGGCAGAAGCTACGTAGGATTAGGTTTACAACTCTTGAAGCCTTCTTGGCTATGTTGTTGCAGTGTACCATATTTTTCAACCTTGGCAAGTTAAAGATTCTTGTACTTCAGCTCCCAGAATTTCCTGGTCCGCAGGCAATTCACACATTTTCAAGTTACCAAGGTAACTCATGCTTTAGTGCACGAGTCACTAAAACGAAAGCATCTTTTCTCAAAATAGTGATTGAAGGAAAGGCTATATAAACAGCTTTCCGAGCCACTGATGTTACATCCTTATCAAGTAATAATGCTGGATCCAAGAGTATCCCCAAACTACCACCTTAGAGAGGGAGTGCAACCTCACTTCAAAGCAGAATGCAAATTCAACCATAAAAGGAATTGTCATTTGTTTATAGGAAGTTTTAACAAATACGTGTTTCTCTGGGTGGTTGTCCATAAAACCATCTAACTTTAGCTTATTCAATAAGTTCTCTATGCCTTGTAATTGATTGGCCCTAACACTGCAGATTTCTCAAACATCTCTTTTAAAACTTGTTTTTAAAACTTATAGCTTTATTCCTTTGATCACAGTACAAAAAAATTCAGGGAAGATCATTTTCCTCGTTATTCATCCCAAGTAAAAACTCCTTTATCTGAACTGCCTGGGCTCACAAAACACACTGGGTTAAAATGTGACTAGTTTATGGATTAGAGTATCATATAATATAAACCATTCAAAAATCTGTAATAATTTCAGAGCTGTTTCATAATTTGCATTAGGGGAATCATGGGTACTTATTAATCATGTTGAGCTGCACAAGACCAGTCTATGTAATGTGTAATTAAGTAACTTTCAAGAATCTCTTAAATATACAGTACACTTCTTTGTTTGTTTGTTTGTTTGTTTGTTTAGTTGGTTATTTGATTAGTTAGTTAGTTAGTTAGTTAGTTAGTTAGTTAGTTAGTTAGTTAGTTAGTTAGTTAGTTAGTTAGTTAGAAAGAACAGTGTTTCCCAACCTTTTTTGAGCCGCGGCACATTATTCATATTTTCAAAATCCTGGGGAACACTGAACGGGGGGCCGGGGGGGGCGCGGGGGGCTAAAGAAAAGTTTGGACAAAAAAAATATATCTTCCTCCATTTCACTCTATTTCTCCCTCCCTCTTTCTCTCCCTTCCTTCCCTTTCTCTCTCTCCATCCCTTTCTTTCTTCCTCTCTTTTTTGCTCTTTCTCTCTCCCTCCTTCCCTCCCTCCATGTCTTTCTCTCTCCCTTGCTCTCTCACTGCCTCTCTTGCTATCTCTCTTTCATTCTCTCTCTTTCTTTCTTTCTGTCTCTCTTGCTATGTCTCTTTCTTTCTCTCTCTCTATCTCTTTGTCTCTTTCTGTCTCTCTTGCTATCTCTTTCTCTCTCTCTTTCTCTGTCTCTCTTGCTATCTCTTTCTTTCTCTCTCTCTCTGTCTCTCTTTCTCTCTCTTGCTATCTTTCTCTCTTTCTGTGTCTCTTGCTATCTCTCTTTCTCGCTCTCTATCTTTCTCTCTTTCTCTGTCTCTCTCTCTGTCTCTCTTGCTATCTCTTTCTCTCTCTCTCTCTTGCTATCTTTCTCTCTCTCTCTCTCTCTCTTGCTATCTCTTTCTTTCTTTTTCTCTCTCTCTCTTGCTATGTCTCTCCTTCTCTCTCTCTCGGGCGGGGGGGGGGGGGCGGGGGGGCTAAAGAAAAGTTTGGACAAAAAAATATCTCTTCCTACATTTCACTCTATTTCTCCCTCCCTCTTTCCTCCCTCCCTCTTTCCATTGTATCTCTCCCTCCCTCTTTCCTTTCTATCTCTCCCTCCCTCTTTCCTCCCTCGCTCTTTCCTTTCTATCTATTTTCTTTCTATCTCTCCCTCCCTCTTTCCCCCCTCCCTCTTTCCTTTCTATCTCTCCCTCCCTCTTTCCTTTCTGTCCTTCTCTCCGTCCCTCAGCGGCGGCAAAGAAGAAGGAAGGCAGGCTGCAGAGGGCACCGAGGACAAGAGCGCTTGCTCGTTCCCTCGCCCTCTGACTTCCCTCCCTCGCTGCTGAAGGCACGAGTGCGGGCACGAGCGCGCGCGCGGGCCCGTTGCAAGAAGTTTTTGTTTGTTTGTTTTTCCTTCCCCCACCTCACGGGAGAGAGAGAGAGAGAAAGAAAGAGTGCAGCCAGGGAAAGCGGCCTCGAGCCGAGTGCGAACTACAGGATGCGGCAAAGGACTCCTTACCAACCAAAAAGGGGGTGGGGGTGGTGAAGGCAAAGCCTGGGAGGCGGGGAAGGGAAGAGCGGGAGACCCCCAGACAGAACGGCTGAGGGGAAGGAAAGACGGAAGGAGGGAGGGATTGAGAAGCGAAGCCAGGGAGGGCTGAGAGAAAAGGGGAGCGGCGCGCGCGAGAGAGGGGCGGGGCGGGGGCAGGCATTCCCGAAACGGACGGAGAATGCCCTCTCTCGCAGCAAAAGCGCTCCCAGCCAGGGGGCTGCGAGAGAGGGCATTCTCCGTCCGTTTCAGGAAAGCCCGCCCTGGCACCGGCAGCGCCCCGCCCAGCTGGAGCTTCCCTAGGAGCTCCGCGGCACACTTGGCTGTGTCTCACAGCACACTAGTGTGCCGCGGCACACTGGTTGGGAAACGCTGAGTTAGAAGTTATACTTGCTTGGAAATCCCAATGGCTGCATATGCAGGTTATGCAAAGAACCACTTGTAAGTTAAGGTGGTAATAGTAAATAGTAAATGTACAATTTGAAAATATTTCTAATACTGTAGAAACACCCATAAGTTGCTGATTTTCCGAGTTCAAATATACCCAATAAGCAAGTTAAATATTAAACCTGCAGCACATATCACCTGTTTTTTGAACGCGACCTAACTTTAATTCACAACTTTATGAATGCAATCTATGTGAAAAAGTGACCTTATCAGGGAAGAGGAAAGGGATTGCTATGTTAAAAAGTTCACTGCATCTGAGTTTAAAACTGGGTTTGAACCTCAAAATGACCGTTTAGGATTGCGACATTCAGAGAAGTAAAATTTAGAAAGCTACTGAATTTGAGAATTGTAGCCTAAAAGAGAAGTACAATTTATTACAGAGAGAGCAATGCCTGGAATGCACTACCCGACTCTGTGGTTTCTTCCCCAAACCCCAAAAGCTTTAACCTTGCTCTGTCTACAGGTGACCTCACCCCATTCCTAAGAGTCCATTGTGCCTACTGCCCGTGTCCTACTGTCTTATTGTCCAAATTTACCTGTACCTACCTTGCTTATATTTATGTTTATGTCAATACCAACTATCTCTTGTTGCAGTGGTTAGAGTGCACTACTGCAAGCTGCTTTTCCCGACTGCTGGCTGTCGTTTACCAGTTCAAATCTCACCAGGCTCAAGGTTGACTCAGCCTTCCATTCTACAGAGGTGGGTAAAAAATGAAGACCCAGATTGTTGGGGGATATATGCTTTCAGGACCATCTCCTGCCTCATGCAGCCCAGCGGCCAGTTAGGTCCCACAGAGTTGGCCTTCACCAGGTCCCGTCAACTAGGCAATGCTGTTTGGCTGGGCCAAGGGGAAGAGCCCCGGCCCTTTGGAATCAACTCCCCCCCCATTCCTACTGCCCCCACCCTTCCAGTCTTTCATAAGTCCTTAAAAACACACATCTGAGCATAAGAAGAGCCATTCTGAATCAGGCAGAAGCCCATTGAGTCCAGCATTGTGTCACCCAGTGGCCCACCAATTGTCCATGGGGATCTTGAGCAGAAAGGCAAAACAATCCCTTTCCCTTGACCCCCAACAAATGGTACCCAAGGGAATCCTGTCTGCCTCAACCAACATAGAGGCAGCACTTGGACATTTCAATAACCAAATAATCTGCCAGCAGGTGCGGGGTCCTTGAAATTTTAACATCTACCCCGGCCTATGATTGAATGATAGGATGAATGTGGATGAATGGGTTTAAATATATTGGGGTTTGAGAATTTAAATTATGTTTTAGCATTGTAGCTTTTAATGTTTTAATATTAGATTTCTGATATTTTATATTTATGTTGTGAGCCGTCCTGAATATCAGGACGGCATAGAAATCAAATCAAATCAATCAATAGATAGATGCTGACTCTGTAAATTTAAATGTTCTTTTAAGTATATTTTCTTTTATGTATACTGAGAGCATATGCACCAAAGATAAGTTCCAATCACACTTGGCCAATAAAAGAATTTTAAAAATTCTAAATCGCTTAGAGCGCTGTAAAGTACTGTACTGTGAAGCTGAATATAAGTCTAAGTGCAATTGCTATTTTTGACACATATTTTTGACGCATGGGGGAATTAAGATATCTCCCCCAGGCTTTTATATTTTATGTTTGGTATGTATGTGCTATATGGTTTTTAATTGTTGGGGTTTTATATATCTTTTTATTATTAGATTTGTTCTATTGCTATACAGTACTGCTTTTTATTACTGTTGTGAGCCACCCTGAGTCTTTGGAGAGGGGCGGCATAAAAATCTAATTTGTTATTATTATTATTATTATTATTATTATTATTATTATTATTATTATTATTATTATTATAAATAAATAAATAAATAAATAAATAAAATTAACTCTGGAGGCATTCAACCAGACTGGTGTCAGCCCTGTTCCTGCACCATGTCAGATGTTTCCCATGGTGGAAATCGCTGTTCGGGATCTCTGTCGCTTCTGAACCGCCAAGCGGAAAAGAGTAATAATTATCTGAAGCCCTCTGCACAGGAAAGGAAAGGAAAGGAAGGCCGGGGCCGTCTGCAGCTCCAGCTCGGCAGCTCACGCCGGCTCTCCGCCTCCCACTTTCCTGTTTTCTCCGCAGGGGGTGGCGGCGAGGTCACCGTCCCAGAGAAACGGGGAGAAAGAAGCCGCAGCTGCCGGCAGGCCAGGAGCCGCGAAGGCACCTGCTGAGGGTGTGTGTGTGTGTTTTGTGTGAAGGAGCTGGTTCCTCGGCGCGAAGGGAAGCACGGGAAGGAAGGCGGAGCCGACGACTGAGGAAAGGAGCCCGGCGCGGGCGCTCCCAGCCCTGAAGAGAGCGCGAGCTCGGCGGCCGCGCGAAGACCCTGTCTCGTCCGCGCCGAGGAAAGCCGGCTTTTGCCTTTGCGCGAAGTGCAGCCAATGGGAAAGGCCGCTTCGCCCGGGGCTGGAGCAGAGGGAGCGTCCGTCAGATTCCCTTCCTCACTCCCTCCCCGAATCGCAAGAGGCGTCGTCACGCCAGGCGGGCGGCGCGAAGGAAAGCGGCGGCGGAAGGTCGGTTCTCCTGCCGAAGGAAAGAGCGAGGATTCCAGGGAAGCGCTTTCTATAAGCCACCATTGGACTACTATTTGTCTTGGGCAGGGGTAGGCAACGTTGGCTCTTATGCCTTGCTAGAAATCATGCTAGCTCAGGAATTCTGGGAGTTGAAGTCCACAAGTCATAGAAGAGCCAACTTTGCCTACCCCTGGTCTTGGCTGTCTCGTGCTCGAGCAAGGGGCTGGACTGGATGATCTATAAGGTCCCTTCCAACTCTGATAATAAATAAAATAACTCCCCCCCCCCACTCGCCGACCCTCCCCCCCACCCGCTTCGTCTACTCGCTTGTAGAAGCGCATCGTCCTGATGACAGGGAGAATAACCCGCCTAAAAAGCAGGGGGGTAGGCAAAAATGGCTCTATTATGACACGTGGACTCCAACTCCCAGGATTCCTGAGCTAGGATGATTGGCAACATTTTCAACATTACTGAATAAATGGTCATAAGTCAAAGACTACCTGTAGTTGGATGTCAGCAGCAGCCAAGTTTGAACTGAAGCAATCATTGCCACCAATTAAGATGTTTACCCCAACCTTTGTAAGCCACCCAGAGTTGCCCTGAAGTGAGATAGGCAGCCAACATATTGATATTGGCATCCTTCAGTCTCGAAAGACCATGGTATGCTCTTGACTCCCCAGAGGACAAAGCCTGGGTTGGCTGGTGTGGAGGATAGACTGTTACCCAAGCAGCAGATCCCCTCTCTCTACGTCTTGAAATAATCCAATGGAATGACAAAGGCCAATACGATTGGTTCCAGCTCTATCACAGGAGTTATTTGAACATTTCTGTACACATTCATGAACTGCTTCCGGGACTCTGGCTCTGGGTTTTACTTCAAGGTTTACTCCTGAAGTCTTTTCCAATGATGGGTATAGCCACAAGGCAGCGGAGGTTTGCAGTCAGAGTTTCCCTTCTAGTGCAGTGGTTCTCAAACTTTCTAATGCCGTGACCCCTTAATACCGTTCCTCATGTTGCGGTGACCCCCAGCCATAAGTCTAGCGCCAATTTTCCCAAAAAGCTTTAAGCTGATTGGCAGAAAGGTCAGAGGGACACCCTCACTGTAAATGCCTGATTGGTCGGATTGTAAAAATACGTTCCAAGGCGCCAGAATAGAAACTTTAGCTCCTAACACCATGGGAAATTTGTCTTTTCCCATGGTCTTAGGCAACCCCTGTGAAACGGTTATTTGACCCCCCCAAAGGGGTCCCGACCCCCAGGTTGAGAACCACTGTCCTAGTGGTTGACCAAGGTGTCTTTTGTGTCTTGCCGTGCTCTTAGTGTACCACATTGCTTGTAGAGACCACCTTCATGACTGTTGACCTATTCTAGTGGGATTCATGTGCTCAGTCTGCCAGAATCTGTCTTCACATGCTTGGGATAGACAAATCACTATCTCGTCGAAGGTCAATGACCCATCAGCTACCAAAGCTGTGGGTGTGGCCACTGCACATGCTACAGCTTCTAGGAGCCACACGTTAGGTAAACAAACTGCCCTAAAAGCTGCCCTAAAATGAGCTGCCGTAAAAGGACACAACATGCTCCTGCACCAGAGTTGCTATCCCTCCCTTAGCACCCTGTACATCCCAGGCAGCCAACAAATAAATAAAATAAAAATAAACCTGCTGCATACACTCTTTTAGTGACACCCACTGCATTTGTGCAGCACTATAACCTTGTCCTTTCAAAATTCAAAGAAGGAACGACATCCATCAAACTCATAAAGTACAGAGCCTAGATATTAACCATTATAGGAGCTGCATCTTGAGACAAAGTGAGCCAGACAAACAAAGTGGAAAAAAATATCTTTATCTACCATTCACTAATAACAAACACACCTGTCAAAGTATTGCATAATATTCAGGGTAAAATGCTCCTGAAATCAAGATACAATACTGTACACATGAAGCTGCCAACTGTCAATTAAGGAAAGTTGCTGTGCCTTGAAAAGTGGCTTGAGAAATACAGTAGCACAGCAGTGTCAAACTCTATTTCATTGAGGGCTGCATCAGGTTCATGTTTGACCTTGGTGGGTGGGCATGGCCAGTTTGACACCACTCGTGTTGGGGGCGCCTGGTGGCAAAGCACTCTACCATCAAAAACAGACTCCAGAGTTTCATTATCAACTCTGACGGCCTCCTGCTGACCTCTGACAGTGAAAACAGCTCACGGGAGGGGGGCAAGCTCCATTTTCACTGGCAGAGGGCAGCAGGAGGCTGTCACAGCTGGAAAGGGAGCCTGTGAGGATCGCATGAGCCCTTCTGAGCTCCGTTTTCACTGGCAGAAGCAAAAGGCTGGTCCTTTGCTGTTTCTAGGATGGCCTTGCAGGCCAGATCTAAGCACCCCATGGACCCTAGGTCTTGAGTTTGACACCGCTGCATTAGTAGGATGATAGTAGCTGCAGGTAGAAACACTCCTTGGTTTATAACTACAGTGGTACCTCTACCTAAGAACGCCTCTACTTATGAACTTTTCTAGATAAGAACCAGGTGTTCAAGATTTTTTTTTTGCCTCTTCTCAAGAACCATTTTCCACTTACAAACCGAGCCTCCGAAACTGTAACTGGAAAAGGCGGAGAGAAGCCTCTGTGGGGCCTCTCCAGGAATCTCCTGGGAGGAAACAGCCAGAAAAGGTGGGGAGAAGCCTCTGTGGAGCCTCTCTAGGAGTCCCCTGGGAGGAAACAGAACCTCCCCCCTCCCTGTGGTTTCTCCAATTGCATGAATTATTCGCTTTTACATTGATTCCTATGGGAAAAATTACTTCTTACAAACTTTTCTACTTAAGAACCTGGTCACGGAACCAATTAAGTTCATAAGTAGAGGTACCATTGTACTTACTTGAAGACCTGTGTAGGAAATTAATTAAATTAGGCAAATCAACAGCTAGAAGTATCCTGATTACTGTTACTAATTTCAAGGTGAGCTACCAATATTCCAAGTCATGCAGTGACTTAGCAAAGGACTGAATCAGTAATGGGTTCTAAAACCTGTTGCTACTGGTTTGTGCACCTATGCGTGTGTATCTTCGCATGCACAGAAGTGTACCGGGCGGGTGGGCGGAGTGTCCCATTGCCAGCGCTACCAATTCACAGAACCGGGCTGAACTGGGAGCAACCCACTGCTGGACTGAATCCTGTTATTTAAAGTGAATGTATACCTCAATATCTCAGCACCTGTTTTGTTGGGGAAATTGACATGTAGGGCTACACTTGCAAGTCTTAAAATGCATGAAAAGGCTCTATAAATAATGTTTAACACTGCTGCATAAAATGTTTTCAGTTCAATTTGTGAAAATGTAAACAGACACTTTCTATTTGTGAAGATGAAAATTAGGTGCAGAATCCAACTCACCCAGCAACACGAAATGAAAAAAAACCTATTTATATTTCAGTGAAAAAAAGAATTACGGTAGCTTGCTAGCAGTATGTGTGAAACTTTCAGGTATGGTGACTTTAGAGTGGGGGAAAAAGGAAGTCAAGAGGGCTGTTTCCATTGCCAAATGCAACTGAACTTAATTTTTATTTATTATTAGGAGAAATGAAAAGCCAATAAAGAAGAAATGAAATACCTATAGCTCAATAAATGTTGCAATGAGCGAGCGGTATCAAACTGGAAATCTAGTTTCATTCAATTGTGGTCACATTTTACTGTGACATTCAAGGTATTAGCATAAAAAATGTTTTCCAAGAACTACATGGCGTTACGTGGTCAAAAAGATGTAAATAGCTATAATCTAACTTTCGTTACATAATTCAAGGTAATTTCCATAAATCAAAAGACATGCAATAATGTGATATTTAAAATAATTTTATCTATTTTTTTGCACAGCTTTCTAAAATCTGGCGTGGCCCTGTTTATGTGTTTGCTGCTTCTCCCCCCTCTTTTCCCCCCACCCCCTCGTTTTTCAGGGCCTTGCTGGTAGTACTGAAATGCTCTAATTCTTCATCCCTGGGGCCATAGAATTGCAGCCTAGGATTCATTTAGAAACCGGGACGGAATTGGCTCAAACCCTTTAGAAGAGTTTTCCATTAGAATGAATCAACCACAGAAAAGGCCTTCTGTCTTTTGCCTCTTAACCTAATAGATCTTACTGGCAGGCCCATTAACAAGGTGTCTGTAGAGGTCTCGAGCAGGTCTCTCTTTTTTTGAGAAAAGCACACCTGTGCCAGGAAGGGTAGTAGCACGTTCCTTTGCTGAAAAACCGACTCTGTCTTGATCAAAACATTGTTGATGGGGTTAAGTCATGATTTCAGTCAGTTGCACCCCGTTCTTTATTTTCCCAGTGTTCTTTCTTGCCCTATGAATTGTAAATCTGAACAAGAAACGAAAAGTTGGACTTGAAACAGAATAGACCATCAACTTCTCTGACAAACCGCAGAAGCTTTTATTATTTTTATTTACCGGTCAGAAAATGCTCAGTGGTCACAATAGCCACAGTTTATCACAGGAAGAATTTTTATAGAAGGCCAGGTGCTGCGTTATCATTTATTGTTTTGCCTGCAGTTGGAATAGCTGGTGTCAGTTAATAGTTTACTTGCTATCAAGTATATTATTTCCTTTTTTTGCTGCTTCCTGACTTAGTTCCAGAACATTGTATGTTGTACAGGCGTGCAGGTGCATTAGCAGTTGAATTTTAAAGCCGCTACAAATTTGGAAATTAGGCTATTTATGGTTTAGAGATTAACACTTGTATAGAATATGTAGTGAGCATTATTATTAATATTTTCTTCCGTGTTTAGAAACAGCATAATGTATGGAGTCAAACAGTGCCTAGAAGCAAAAAAAAGAGAGCTTCTTACACCCCTTTTCTCTCTATTTCCAATCGTTTTCCCCAAGTATTTTTCCTACCTATAGCATTCTTGTTTTGAACTCTTCAGGGGAAAAAGCAGCTGCTAAAGGCAATTGGAACAGAAAAGCAGTGTGCAGACAAGCAATAATTACTGGATTTCCGAGACTGGATTCTTCCCCCAAAGTCTGCTTTAGAAAGAAAGAAAGAAAGAAAGAAAGAAAGAAAGAAAGAAAGAAAGAAAGAAAGAAAGAAAGAAAGAAAGAAAGAAAGAAAGAAAGAGTTGGGGATAACATTTGCATAACATTTAACATGCAACTTTTGTCCTTACAAACTGGTTTTAAAATGTGTGTGGGTGTATTCCTTTTACTACATTAGCTCATTCAAATCTTGTTTATTTATTTTGTGTTTGGATTTCAGCTATAGGTGAAAACTGGACCATTCTTTCTTGAGAGTATGGGGGATTTTCATTCCTTTAGTTCATTCCTTCTTTGTAGTGTACCCTTGAAATCACTGTTTCTGTATCTGCCATCTTTTTGGTAACATATATTATGCCTAAAAATTGCTAAGCAGCATTACAATTATTTTTGTAACCAGGCACAACCATCATCTTATCAATACCTTTAAACATTTATGACATATTAAGAGCCTCAGGGTATGTTCTCTCTTGTTTTGCAGCACTTGGAAGAATAATTGTGCCTGGGTTTTGTCTCTATGTGTTTGTATAAACCAAACGAACTTGGCACATGGCCTGTTTTAAATTGGCCTAACAGGGCGAGGCTTTTTTTTCCTGGTTTGGTTTTATTTTGCCTTTGGTTTCTTACCATCTCATCTACATGTGCTTGAATGAACACAAACACTCCATGAGGACCTTCAGCAAAACTATTGTGGTGAAAAATAACATGTGCTGTACGTGTGTGTGTACATGTATTCAAGAAGTCATCTTTAATGTTGATATTAATGCTTAATTATAGTATTTTACTAACTGCATTTGTGTACAATATGGCAGTTGAGCACTTTTATGCTTTTGTACATTAACCAAATTGAAAAAGATAGTTTAATACCTTTGCTATTCAAAAATGGTTTGGAATTTTTAAAAAATAAATAAATAATAATCTTCCCTATATATTTACATTTTCTGTGATAAATCTGGAGGGAAAGGCTACATACTACAGAGTTTTTCAAAGTGAAACAGAAAAATATTGGTTTTCAAATCTCAGTGCAACTGCATCACAATAAGAAAAAATAGTCATGCTATTTGTTTATTTGATTTTTATGCCACCCTTCTCCTTAGACTCAGGGCGGCTTACAACATGTTAGCAATAGCACTTTTTAACAGAGCCAGCATATTGCCCCCACAATCCGGGCCCTCATTTTACCCACTTCGGAAGGATGAAAGGCTGAGTCAATCTTGAGCCGGTGATGAGATTTGAACCGCTGACCTACAGATCTACAGTCAGGCTTCAGTGGCCTGCAGTAAAGCACTCTACCTGCTGCGCCACTCCCAGCTATACCAGTTTTGCATTATATATTTAGGATAGTGATTTTTTTCTATATTTCCCATCTGCTGAATGTTTAAATGGCAGATAAAATTGTCTTTATAGACTTAATAAATATGGTTTAAAAAAAAAATAAATCTGTGCCATGTAACCAGTGATAGGCTCCTACGGGAATGGTCAGGAACACAGTTCTGATAGCAAAATTTGGAGTTCCACACCAGAGCACCCAATTTGCACTGAAAGATGTTGAAACAAAATGTATAAGCCACGCCCACAGTGTGGTAGTGAAAATTTTGGTAGCCCATCACTGCATGTTAGAAAACTAAGTCTCAGAAAACAGACCCAGATAATCTCTGTTAGATGTCTGTGCCTATAAAAAAGGCAGTCTATCAAAATATTTTGGGAATAGAGATCATTATTCCGTTCAAGAATCATTATTAACCATGGTGAAGTGTGTATAGTGTATTAAGGCATCCTGGATCCTGGCATACTCCTTTTCCAGGATCTCTTTCACAGAAGGAATTTTAAAATATCAACCAAATTACAACCAACATTGTAAAAACAGATGGCATCATCTTTGGATACTTCTTCAAAGGATAGTAACAAGTAAACTTTGGCTTGATTTCCGCCACTTTCCACTTCCCTTGTTCATATTTTCTTTAAAGATTATGCAGATACATAAATATATGGTCCATCTAATCTGCCCTTATACTATTTCCTATATTTTATCTTAGGATGAATATATGTTTATCCCGGGCATGTTTAAATTCAGTTACTGTGGATTTACCAATCACGTCTGCTGGAAGTTTGTTCCAAGCATCTACTACTCTTTCAGTAAAATAATATTTTCTCACGTTACTTCTAATCTTTCCCCCAACTAACCTCAGATTGTGCCCCATTGTTCTTGTGTTCACTTTCCTATTAAAAACACTTCTCTCCTAAACCTTTAACATATTTAAATGTTTTGATCATGTCCCCCCTTTCCCTTTCCCTTCTGTCCTCCAGACTATACAGATACAGAATGAGAGCTTCCGAACCAGCCGGGAAAGTAAGTAGATTTCATTGCTGGTTTGACCTCGGAGGGTCAGGATGGCCATGGCCAGCTCAATGTCACTTGAGTCACTTGTGTCAAGGGTCCCTTTGGCAACCCGAGCACTCTGCCAGTGAAAACAGGCTCCCAAGCTCTGTTTTCAGTTGCAACAGCCTCCTGCAATCCTCTGACAGTGAAAACAGAGCTCAGAGGGCCACACACAAGCCCCATTTTTGGCTGCAATGGCCTCCTACACTCCTCTGCCAGTGAAAATTGACTCTGTTTTTGTTGGCAGAGCACTGCAGGCCGGTCCATCGCTGTTTTCAGAGCGGACCAGATCTAAGCACCCCGTGGATTGGATCGGGCTGATGGGCTTTGGGTTTGACACCCCCTGCTCTAGCACAAGAATTCCTTTGGCCTAATGTACTACCGCCCGATGTAATGGTCTGTGAGAATGCTTTTGAGAGACAGGAGGAACTACTGATCCACAAGGTCAGATTTATTTATTTATTTATTTATTTCATTTGTCAAACAAGTATAGTATTATAGTACATATTAACATAACAACATAAGTAGAATGTAGTAACAGAAAGGATAATAAGACAGTAGCACAGGGACATTAGGCACATAAGTGCACTTATTCACACCCCTTACAGGCCTCTTAGAAAAGGGGAGAGGTCAATTGTAGATAATGTAAGGTTGAATATTTTGGGGTTGGGGGAAGCAACAACAGAGTCAGGTAATGAGTTCCAGGCAGTGACCACTCTATTGCTGAAATGGTATTTTTTGCAGTCAAGTTTGGAGCGATTTACATTCAGTTTGTATCTGTTACATGCTCTTGTGTTGTTGTTGTTGTTAAAGGTGAAGTAGTCGTTGACAGGGAGTATATTATGATGTATGATTTTATGAACAACAGTTAAATCAGTTCGGAGATGACGTAGTTGTAAATTTTCTAGATTTAGTATTTGAAGTCTGGAGGAGTAGGATAATTTGTTATGTGAGGAGGAGTGAAGGACTCTTCTTGTGAAGTATTTCTGGACTCCCTCGATTGTATTAATATCTGATATGCATTGTGGATTCCACACAGGTGAACTATATTCTACAGTAGGTCTGACAAATGTTTTGTATGCTCTGGTTAATAAATCAGTGTTTCTAGAAGAAGCTACGTAAGATTAGGTTTACAATTCTTAATGCTTTTTTGGCAATGCTGTTACAGTGGGCTCTAGCACCTAGGTCATTGGAAATGAGTACTCCAAGTCTTTGACTGAGTGAGGGTCCACTGTTAATTCAGTTTTACCACGTATGTATTTAGTATTCGGATTCTTTTTACCAATGTGTAGGACGGAGCATTTGTTAGTAGAGATTTGAAGTTGCCAGTTGTTAGACCATTCAGTTACATGGTCAAGGTCCTTTTGAAGGGTAGAAATATTGTCAGTGGTATTAAATAGTTTAACATCATCAGCAAAGAGAACACAATTGCTTGTCATGTTGTCACAGAGATCGTTTATGTAGAGTATAAAGAGAGTAGGTCCTAAAACACTGCCTTGTGGGACACCACTGTTAACTGGAGGAGGATTAGATATGGCATTACCTATTTTGACCACTTGTTGTCTGTTGGACAGGAACGCTGAAATCCAATCATGCAGAGATCCAGAGATGCCATAGGATTTTAGTTTTAGAAGAAGTTTGTCATGAACTACTGAGTCAAAGGCTTTGCAAAAGTAAGTGGTAGCTTCACCTGGTGAAGAAAGGGAGGCATGGCAAAGGGACCCTTCCTAGTTTCTTGAACCATAAATGTGAGTACGGAGAGAGAGATACGTTTGCACTTGTTAGATTCTGTTACTGTAACTTTACAATAAAGATATTGTTAATTCTTAAGGTTTGCACTTTTTGCCTGAGCTACCTCTAAGCTGAATACCAAAAAGTGGGTGAAGCCAAAATAACTGTTTAGATTTTAATTAAACTGATTTTTTTAAAAAAAAAAATTTTTATACTATTACAGTGTTCCCTCGATTTCCGCCGGTTCGAAGTTCGCGAAAAGTCTTTACCACGGTTTTTCAAATATATTAATTAAAAAATACTTCGCGGGTTTTTTCCCTATACCACGGTTTTTCCCACCCGATGACGTCATATGTCATCGTCAAACTTTTGTCTGCCTTTAATAAATATTTTTTAAATAAACTTTAATAAATAAACAAGGTGAGTAATAATCTAAATGGTTGCTAAGGGAATGGGAAATTGCAATTTAGGGGCTTAAAGTGTTAAGGGAAGGCTTGTGATAGTGTTCATAGCCAAAATAGCTTTTTTACTTCCGCATCTCTATTTTGCAGAAATTCGACTTTCGCGGGTGGTCTCGGAACGCATCCCCCGCGAAAATCGAGGGAACACTGTAATATAATTATCCTGTGTATTTACTAATTTTCTTCCTTTCCTCATTAAAAATTGCAAAATCTTGATGATCTTTTTGGATTCTGAGGACCATCCCTGTGTTTTTGTTAGAAAAGGGCAAATTTGACGATAGGTGAAAAAGAAAAAGAAAACAACCGTGCCTGTTTCCGATGCATCTCAGATTCACAACCTTTGTTATCCTTATAAATATCACAAACCATTCTGTATGCCAGAATTCATATGAAGCAGCCAAAGTCTTGTGTTTTTTCCGCAGTCATTAGAAAACCAGCCTATTCAAAACAGCCGGAAACTACAAAAATCATGCCATTTAAACAAAACTGAAGCATTCCAAACACTATCCTGGTTATCCTCACTTTTTTGAGAGCCAGGTTTGGGATGCCGGGTCATCCTTCCGGCACTACCTTCAAAACTGGTCTTATTTTTAGAGGACACAGAATTATAGCTGTGTGTGTGAGTCAGCTGACTGCTTTGTCACAGAGATGCTGCTTTCTATATTACTGTAAGTGCCAGAGCTCTGCCTGCTGCACTTTTCTAGTCGCAGTGCGGCAAAGCAGACGCCTAGAACCGGGCACGGAGCAGCATAGCTTTTATTTTTTATTGCAGAGAAACTGCCGGTTTTAATGTGCTGCACATTTCTGCTTTTCTTAAGAGTGCAGGAACAGCAGACCACCTGGGATGTGGATGTAGGCTTCTGACATTAGCAGCGAGGCAAGGCACTGCTGGGAGTCTCTCTTTTTTTCCTTTCCTAAATGCCTCTGATGGAGAATGGTTCTCTCTCTGCCTTGCATGCGAACCGTTGCTTGTGCCACTGCGATAGACACCTGCAAGAACGGGAGAGAGGAGATGATGCTACTTGTCACTGCCTGGTGCCTTCCTTCTCTCCCCCTTCTCCTCCCGTTTTGCTTTTCCGCAGCTCTTTGCTCTTGAAGCCATCTAAGCATCCCAGGGTAGTGTTTAGTCCTGGTTCTGTAGGTAGCCAAAGATCGGTCAGAGCAATAGCTCTGATCCAGCTCAGTTCCAGTCCTTTTGGAGGGGTACAGGAGAGCAGCCGACTGGCAGGGACATAACCAGCCATCGAGTGGAGCCTCTCTGGGATTGCAGTCGGTCCCGAGCACTGCTGACTTCCTTTTACCTTCTGTTTTTCCATCAGCAGCTGTTAATGGCTTTGGGGTCTCTGAAGTGTATGTTTGTATGGATTAGCCTGTCACGAGGGCATTCCTTGTCCGCGTCATGTTGGAAATAGAGTGCTGAAGTCAGCCTGCTTTAACTGTGGTTTATTTCTGCCTGGTGCTATGCAGCTGGGATGGGTTTACACGACAGCCGAGGAAGGATCATCACATACCCCGACTCCTGGGATCTTTCAAGAAAAATATAACTCTTTCTCAGTGTGTTATGCTTTTTGTCTTATGCTTTTTTGTTAATATGTAGCATTAGATATAAATATTATATAGAGAGAGAGACTTACAGACTTATATATACTAAGTATTATATAATATATATAAGTCTGCTACGCACCTGTGTGTGTGGATGTGGATTTCAAAATGCTCTAGTGTGGAGGGTAGGTAGTTTGTGCAGAACTGTGATTTGAGGCAAGTTGCATTCTTGCTGATTTGAAATACTCTGTATTTTTTGCGAAGAGGAAGCCCTAAGGGGCGCGTTCAGTAACTAAGAAAGCAATTGCAGATAAAAGAAATAAAAATGACAAGCATAATGGAGGCGCAGCCGAAGCGACTGTCAGCGAAATCAGTGCCTGGATGGTAATCTTACCCAGTCTGAATAATTATGAATAATTCATAGAACAAAATTACTTTGCTTTCACCTTTTCCACTTAAAATGGCACGATACGAATCTCTAATAAATTTCCAAGAAAAAAATATATAATCCAACTTGAATCTGAAGAGCTTTTTACAACCAGATGCTATATCATGATTTTTCCGGTATCTTTCACAGTGATTCTGTGAGAAAGCTACTTAATCACGAAGTACTGTTGCGAGTGAAAATTACAGTGATTACAATAGCAACAATAGCGTGCCATCAAATGATTTCTAATATACCCAATTTTCTAAGGCTGACTGCATCGGTTTTCATAAGCAAATCTAAATGCTTGGCTCCTTGGATTTTATATCAGAATGTGATAAAAAAAAAGCTTGGTAAATATGTGTTGTGTTTGGTGCTTTTATGGGGAAAATGCAGCCTTATATTAAAATGATTATAGCCATATATTTGTTTTGCTAGCATTTTTGATGATTACATTATTTTCCTGTACATAGGATGGTGTTCTGTAACAGGTTTGTTCATACCATAATGTTCCAGGACTTATACAACAGCAACTTTAGCTGAATAATTTGTACAGCTATAAAAAATGTATTTTTGAATTAGATAAGTACCTTGAATATCTTTGAATGATTGCCCCCAATTTAACAAAAAGATTCTTTGTTGCAACCGGCAGTTAAGGCTTAACTAACCAAATATATAATCCAAAAATGTGTGCATTACTCAAAGACAGTTAAACATATAATTTACATGTAATTCAGGAGATTCTTTAAAAGAATTATTCAGTCCCTGGTTTCTTATTAGCTTAAGTACATTTTTGTATGTTAATATGCGTTAATATGATAAAACAAAAAGAAAGTTTAAACAAATGAAAAACAAGCTGGACAACATTATAGCATAGTAAAATTCTGAATATTATATAATGTTTTGAAAATAGATTCCTATCAAGCCAGAGTCATAAACATGAAAAGTATGGTTCCTAAAATTAAAGTAGAATATTATACCTGTGCATGTGTAGGTGTATGTTGTAGCTACTTTGTGCATTATAATCTGACATAATGTAAATATTTACATATTTGTATTATCGTTTTGTTGCTGCTTCAGTTAATTTTATACTGAATTCTTGCTTTAGGAATTGTTTTGAAAGAGTTCCTCGCAGCCTCAGAAAATCCAAATGTAAATTTGTGCTTCAGGTGATGTTATTGTTTGTAATCTCTGACTTTGGCATTAGATAAAGTTGCTTGGATCTGGAATTAAGGTGGTACCTTTTGGAGGATGTCCCTTAAAACCGACCCACATTTTTTTTTCAGATTCGTCATATTAAAAAAAATGTGAAACTGTTTTAAGGAATCGATTCATGTGATTTGAGGCAGCTATATTTTTTTAGATTTTACATGGGAGATTGAAATAAGACCAGTTGTTTTAATGAACAGTAGAGAGAAATTGTAACGTACCCAAGGTTCAAAGCTCTTCTTCCAAATAACTGTTGAGAAATGATATTGCAGCTTGATACAAATAGCTTGTAACATGCTTAATTATTTTACTGAAAGAGTAGTAGATCCTTGGAACAAACTTCCAGCAGATGTGGTAGATAAATCCACAGTAACTGAATTTAAACATGCCTGGGATAAACATATATCCATCCTAAGATAAAATACAGAAAATAGTATAAGGGCAGACTAGATGGACCATGAGGTCTTTTTCTGCCGTCAGACTTCTATGTTTCTATGTTTCTATGTTAATCCTGCCTTATCAGGAAGAATTATTAGAGGGAGGGAAGAGAAGCCTGGGAAGAGGCTAATGAACAGCTACTCTGGAAATTATTATTATTATTATTATTATTATTATTATTATTATTATTATTATTAATTAGATTTGTATGCCGCCCCTCTCCACAGACTCGGGGCGGCTCACAACTGTGATAAAAACAATACATGCTAACAAATCTAATAATTAAAATCTAAAATAACAGTTTAACATTAAAAAGTCTAAAAAGAAAAAAACCCAATATACAAAATACATACACACAGTCATATCATGCACAAAACTACATGGGCAAGGGGAGGATGTTTCAGTTCCCCCAAGCCTGATGACAGAGGTGGGTTTTAAAGAGTTTACGAAAGGCAAGGAGGGTGGGGGCAGTCATAATCTCTGGGGGGGGATTTGGTTCCAGAGGGTTGGAGCCACCACAGAGAAGGCTTTTCCCCTGGGTCCCGCCAGATGACATTGTTTAGTCGACAGGACCCGGAGAAGACCAACTCTGTGGGACCTAACCGGCCGCTGGGATTTGTGCGGCAGAAGGCGATCTCGCAGATATCCTGGTCCGGTGCCATGAAGAGCTTTATAGGTCATAACAAACACTTTGAATTGTGACCGAAAACTGATCGGCAACCAATGCAGACTGCGGAGTGTTGGAGTAACATGGGCATATTTAGGGAAGCCCATGATTGCTCTCGCAACTGCATTCTGCACGATCTGAAGTTTCCGAACACTTTTCAAAGGTAGCGCCATGAAATGCTATAGAAGAAGCAACATCCTAGGACAGAGAGGAAGAACAAGGGACTTCCGGCTGACAAAAGCAGCATTGCACATCCCAGGGCAAGCCCCATCCTTTTCTATGTGCATTGCAACCCTGCACACATGTCCCAAAGGAATAGTGCTTTGAGTGAAATGGTGTGACACTGATCTCATCAGTTAGATAAAAGCAGCAAAAGCCTGTAGACACAACTATGTATAGAAGGGATCTTTGCTTTCTCTGTTTTCCAGGTGATATCAATGAAGAGCCTTCTTGCGTGTACAGTAATTCCATTGTATTTCCATTAAAAAGTCCTCCAATTTAATTCCATACCTAAGTATCTATAGGCTTCGCAGATTTCTTTAATAGCAATAGCACTTAGACCTATATACTAATTCACAGTGCCTAAACAGTTTACAGAGTCAGCATATTGGCCCCAACAATCTGGGTCCTCATTTTACCTCGTAAGGTTTAGGTTTAGGTTTATTGGATTTATATGCCGCCCCTCTCCGCAAACTCGGGGCGGCTCACAACAATAATAAAAAACAGTACAGTACACAATACCAAATCCAATGCCCACCCATCCAGTTCCAATTGAAATTAATAATCTCATAAAAAACAGTATATATAAAAAACAGGCACACAGTCAATCAATCAACAAAACAACATGGGCAAGGGGGAGGTGTTTTAGTTCCCCCATGCCTGACGGCAAAGGTGGGTCTTAAAGAGTTTACGAAAGGCAGGGAGGGTGGGGGCAATCCTAATCTCAGGGGGGAGCTGGTTCCAGAGGGTCGGGGCCCCCACAGAGAAGGCTCTTCCCCTGGGTCCCGCCAGACGACATTGTTTAGTCGACGGGACCCGGAGAAGGCCAACTCTGTGGGACCTAACCGGTCGCTGGGATTCGTGCGGCAGGAGGCGGTCCCGAAGATATTCTGGTCCGGTGCCATGAAGGGCTTTATAGGTCATAACCAACACTTTGAATTGTGACCGGAAACTGATCGGCAGCCAATGCAGACTGCGGAGTGTTGGAGTGATATAGGCATACTTGGAGAAGCCCATAATTGCTCTCGCAGCTGCATTCTGCACGATCTGAAGTTTCCGAACACTTTTCAAAGGTAGCCCCATGTAGAGAGCGTTACAGTAGTCGAGCCTCGAGGTGATGAGGGCATGAGTGACTGTGAGCAATGACTCCCGGTCCAAATAGGGCCGCAACTGGCGCACCAGGCGAACCTGGGCAAACGCCCCCCTCACCACAGCTGAAAGGTGTTTTTCTAATGTGAGCTGTGGATTGAGGAGGACGCCCAAGTTGCGGACCCTCTCTGAGGGGGTCAATAATTCCCCCCCCCAGGGTAATGGACGGACAGATAGAATTGTCCTTGGGAGGCAAAACCCACAGCCACTCCGTCTTGTCTGGGTTGAGTTTGAGTTTGTTGACACCCATCCAGGCCCCAACAGCCTCCAGGCACCGGCACATCACTTCCACTGCTTCGTTGACTGGACGGAATGGAAAGGATGAAAAGCTGAGTCAATCTTAAGCCAGTGAGACTCAAACTGCCAAATTGCAGGCAGCCGGCAGTACTGCAGGACTGCATTCTAACCACTGTGCCATGGTGGCTCAATAGAATAGAATAGAATAGAATAGAATAGAATAGAATAGAATAGAATAGAATTTTTATTGGCCAAGTGTGATTGGACACACAAAGAATTTCTCTTGGTGCAAATGCTCTTAGTGTACATAAAAGAAGAGATAAATACGATAAAAATCATAAGGTACAACTCTTAATGATAGTCTGGGCACAAATAAGCAATCCAATCATATTAGGAACCAGTCAATATAAATTGTAAGGATACAAAAGTTACAGTCATTTGTGGGAGGAGATGGGTGATGGGAATGATGAGATTAATAGTAGTGCAGACTTAGTAAATAGTTTGATGGTATTGAGGGAATTATTTGTTCATCAGAGTGAAGGCGTTCAGGAAAAAAACTGTTCTTGTGTCTAGTTGTTCTAGTGTGCAGTGCTATGTAGCATCGTTTTGCGGTAGGAGTTGAAACAGTTTGTGTGCAGAATGTGAGGTGTCCAGCGTGTTGACATTTAATAATAGAAGCTCTTAAGATTCGTGTGAGTCTTTTGTTCATCAAATCAACAGTGGCATAAGATATGAGAAAAGTCTACCAAAATGAAGTAAATACAAATCTTCTGTTTGCTATTTTATTCATATTTTGAATACAGATAGTCCTTGACTTATGACTACAACTGAGTCCACAATTTCTGTTGTTAAGTGAGACGTTTATTAAGCAGGTTTTGCCTCATTTTATTACCTATCTTGCCACGGTGGTAAAGTCAACCACTGCAGTTGATAAGTTAGTAGTAGTCAGTACCTGATGGTTAAATGAATCTGGCTTCCCCATTGACTTTGCTTGTCGAAAAGTTGCAAATGGTGATCACATGACCTTGGGACCACAAGCAATGTGTCGTAAGTATGAACCAGTTGCCAAGCATCCGAATTTTGATCACACGATAATGGAGGTGCTGCAATGGGCATAAGTGTGAAAAATGGTCAGAAGTCATTTTTTTCAGTGCCATTGTAACTTTGCACGGTCACTAAATGAACAGTTGCAAGTCGAGGACTACCTCCATTCAAATCTCAGATCCATAGACAGCTTATAAACCGATTAAAGCAGGTAAACAATATTTCTAAAACAGCATGTTTTGCAAAGCTGTTTATGAAGGCTGCTTATGAGGAACTCAATTAATACCATGGGCGGATTTTTATTACCGTCCCTACCAGTTAGCTTGCATGCGCATGATGCATCCCAGTGTGTTTTTGCTTCTGCACATGCACAGGAAGCAAAATCTTGCGAGATTTTGCTTCCTGCGCATGCGCAGAAGCAAAAACACACTGGGGCATGTGCACACACCTGCAAGATAACTGAAGCTGCACACACAGCACAGCGATCACTACCAGTGCACCATCTTTTACTGTATATGTTAAATCAGAGGCAGAGGCAAGATCTGAGATCTCAGCGGCTTTGACGGCTTTCATGATGTCTTGTAAAGACGTTTCTTCTTCGATGAGGTACTTTTTTTGTAAGGCTAGGTTGCTCATCCCAAAGATTAAACGGTCCACCAGGTGTTCCTCTGGCTCTTTGTACTTGCATTTCGTTAGCAGGGCGCGCAGCCGGGTGACAAAGTCATTTATGGATTCGCCTTCAGCCTGTTTTAGCAGAGAGAATTTGTGGCAGCTGAGGCGGACAGGAGTTGTTGGCTGGAAATGGGTTGCGAGTTTCTCTTGTAGCGCTGCCCAGGAGATGTCCTCTATGGATTCTTGGTCTGTAAGCATGGTGGCCAGGTTGTAGACCATGGGGCCGCAGTAGAGGAGGAAGATCACTCGTTTTCTGTTGTCTGTGGCATCATCGAGGTTGTTTGCTTGAAGGAAGAGTCGAAAGTTGGACATATATGCTGTCCATGTGTCCTCTTCAGGGTTGAAGAAAGGCAGAGCGTGGGGTATCGGTGTAGCCATCTCTGGTTTTTCCGCGGAGGTTCAAAGCCCCTCGTCGCCACTGTTAAATCAGAGGCAGAGGCAAGAGGGAAGTGACAACAGCTCTTTATTTGATCAGCAGGAGCATCCAGAGAGCCCAGCTCGCAGGCTGGAAAAGAATCTAGCAAGAGGTTGAGAAACCCTGGCAAAAACCCACACTTATATACTTTGTTGCCAGCGCTGGGATTGGTGACATTGATTCCAGTCCTCGTACTGAAGCTCCTGATTGGTAGTCTTTGCAGGCTTCCTATTGGTTAGCCTGCGGGCTCCTATTGGCTGTGTTTGATCCAATCAAGGATCTGTGTCTGATCCAATCAGGGATCTGTGTCTGATCCAATCAGGGATCTCTCTTTCATAACAGCATGCAAACATAACAGTATAAGTAACAGCCCGCTATTGATTAATACCCATCATCTTTAAGAACACATAGTACCTTCTAAACGGCATCAAAGCTGTGTTTTGATCAACGTCTTTTGCAAAAATTTTCATACCAATCCCAACCATGAGCTGCTTTAAAAGTGAAAACAAACCTGAATTTAATCCTGACATGATATCCTCAGCAGAGATGGCCCAAGACATTTCATTGCCTGAGACAACAAAAGAATTCTCAACTTAGAATGGAATGCTAGTTAATCTTATTTCGGCATTGGCAACAAAACAGTGTTATTTCAGTGCTGTTGGAAGTGCGTATAACCAACAGCTGTGTCCTCCAAAGCTTTCTTTGTATCTCAGCATTTGCAGCCTTATCCTGTTCTATGTTAGCGTGAGCATCACGCTGACTTGTCCCTTCCCACTAAAACTAGGGAAATCTGTTTGACTTTTAAACACTATGCAAACAGTTTTATTCACCAAAGCATTTTAAACAATTAACGTGTTGGCTTTAAACACATCTGCTGTTTAGAAATGAGAAATTACTCGTTTGTGTCTGATTATTATTTTTTTATTGGCTTGTATTTTTTCTACTATTAGGGATGATAGTAAATTTTTATCATTGCATATTTTAATTGTTTAGATTTTGATTTAAATTTGCATACCGGTAAATTTAGATTTTTATTTTATTTTAGCCAGCCTTAAAATGATTTAGGGGAACTTGAGTTTTAAGGATGATGTACAAACTTGTAAGTCAGTCAAATAATTCATTAAAATGGATTTGTCATTTGTTAACAGGGAGGAGGATGTTGCCTCAATTGTGCATATAGAAGATCTCTCTCTTCAAAAATCTGTTCTTTAACTTTGAAGATGTGTTGAAAACTCTTGTGTGCACATAACATTCCTCAGTGTTGCAAAATTCTATGAATTTCTACAGGAGGAGGATTTAGTATGCAGAAATGCTGGCAAACTTCTCAGAGATTATGATGATGTATGTTTGGGAGGGGGAAAGGAGACTTTATTGAAAGTTTGTTTATACAAAACAAAAGAAAAAAAAAAGAAACCCAGGCAACAATATTAATTATAATTTAAATGTTTAAAATGTCGCATCCTCTCATGGCTCCTTGCTGTAATTGCAAAGGGTATTCTGAAGATTAAATTCATAATTATGCATTTAGAGAGCATGAAGATTGATGTGGGCAGTTGTTAGAGTCAGCAACGAGTGCCATTCATGGGTTAATTATATACACGTGGATTGCTATGCTTTGCCTGTAAAATCAGCCAAAGCCTATTACTTCAGCTTTACACTACCCACAGGAGGAGAGAAACAGGTAGCTAAAATTTTCTCAGTAGTAACCATTTCAGTAGCATAAATATAAATAGGAGTAACAACAGATATACTATAGTTCAGTGGTAGCAAAACGTTTTTTGCTTGGGTGCCAAAAGGGTGTGTACATGCGAGATAGCGTGTGTGCTTATGCCCACACCCATAATGCAATGCCTGCCCCCCTGTGCATGTTTGCTGCCCCCGCGCGTGCACATAAGCCTCACTGAAGCCTCCAGACTTCCAATAGGCCCATTGGGCTGTTTTCCGCTTTCCCCAGAGTTCCTGAAACCTGGAGTGAGTGAAAAATGTCCCAATGGGCCAAGCAGAAGTTGTTACAAACCTCTGGCTGGACCGTTGGGCTGTTTTTCACCTTCCCCAGGGTTCAGGGGGCTTTCCTAAACCTTGGGGATGGCAGAAAATGGCTGAAAAGAAGCCCCCAAATCAGCTGGCCAGCACACACATGTGCACTGGAGCTGACATAGGGCTACGTCTCATGTACTCTCAAATATGGCTCCATGTGACACCTGTGGCACATGTGCCCTAGGTTCACCATCACTCCTATAATTTTAAAGGATTTCAATTAAGTTGTTGTTGTTGTTATTATTATAATAATAATAATAATAATAATAATAATAATAATTATTATTATTATTATTATTATTAATTAGATTTGTATGCCGCCCCTCTCTGAAGACTTGGAGCAGCTCACAACAGCGATAAACAATGTGACAGATCCAATACTTAAAAACAACATCTAAAACCCCATATCATTAAAAACCATACAATTCAATCATACCATACATAAGTAAATCACATTAGCCTGGGGATACCTCAAGTACCCCATGCCTGGCGGCATAAGTGGGTCTTAGGAAAGGCAAGGAGGGTAGGGGTGGTTCTAATCTATGGGAGGAGTTGATTCCAGACGACTAGGGCCGCCACAGAGAAGGCTCTTCCCCTGGGGCCTGCCAGACAACATTGTTTAGTCGACAGGACCCGGAGAAGGCCAACTCTGTGGGACCTTATCGGCCGCTGGGATTCGTGCAGTAGAAGACGGTCCTGAAGGTATTCTGGTCCAATGCCATGTAGAGCTTTATAGATCATTATCAACATTTTGAATTGTGACTGGAAACTAATTAGCAGCCAGTGCAGGCTGTGGAGTGTTGATGAGACGTGGACAAATCTAGGAAGCTCCACTATTGTTCTCACGGCCGTGTTCAGCACAATCTGAAGTTTCCGAACATTTTCAAAGGTAGCCCCATGTAGAGAGCGTTGCAGTAGTCGAACCTCGAAGTGATGAGGGCATGAGTGACTGGGAGCAACTAATTCAAGACAGTCATGTGGGTTACATATTAGAGGCAGGGATGTAATGAAAAGTGCCAGCTGAATAAAGAATACTCATGCCAAGAGTATTGGCATAACGGAAACCATATGTGAGCAGCCAAAAAAAGTAAGGAGTTGAACTCCTATACTGAAGGACTCTTAGTTTAAAAGAGTCCTCCCCAACATTTAGTGATGTTGGTTGGTTGGAGTTGTTGAAAGCTATTCTTAAATACTGGGCTGGCTTAGGAATTCTGGGAATTGATTTTTACAAATCTTAAAGTTGCCAAGATTCAATACCCTTGCTATAGAACAGGGGTGACAAACTCAAGGTCTGGGGGCAGGATTCGGCCTGTGGAGTGCTTAGATCTGGCCCGCAGGGCAGTAATGGGCTGCTGCCCCCATGGGGGGGGGACAACCCAGTGGGAGTAGTACGTTTATGCACTATTTATTGAATACTTAATAATTTTTTTATTGTCCTTCCTTCTCTAGTACATTAGTATGATCCTTAATAATATTTAAAATAGGAAATAATTAAATAAGACTCTTTACTCGGTAGCTATTTTGTATTCTTTATTTCGTAATGGTATTCTAGCTATACGCGGCTACAGTGACAGCTCGTATGCGAGTTAGAGAACAGCACGTAATACAGTAGCTTTCCCTATTTATACATTCCGGCCCAGCAACAGGAGCTTCTGACAGCGATACAATTTTGGCGCCAAGCCGCGGAAGCCAATAGAAACAAGGTAAACAACTTCTATAGAATACATTACATTCTGCTTAAAAACTGCACCTTTTTTACATCTGCTTGACAACAGAACTTCCATACATAACAACTATGTTTTTACCCATAAATGCTTTAACCATTTTAATCATTATCTAGAACTGAACTTTTATAGCAATTAAAGAAAATTGAGCTATTTGCCTAATCTGTTATCATCCTGAACCTTGTGGGTTCAGTACAAAATCTTAAAATGTTACTGTGCTGCTCAACAAGTAATGCTGTTTATCATTTGTCCTTTTTGTGGCTTTTCAAATAATGTTACTTAATCAACTGAAAAAAAGTCCAAGCACCTATTTGAAAAGTTATCTTGGTCAGTAAGCCACCCAGTCACATGACCTTTAAGCCACCCTGTTCACATGATTGTCAAGCCACTCCCACCTGGTCACATGGCTGGCAAGCCACTCCTACCCAGTCACATGACCATCAAGCCACATCCACAAAATAAGTCACGCTCACTGTGCGGCAGTAAAATTTTTGGCAGCCCATCACTGCTGCAGGGCTGCCATGAAAACAGTGAAGGACCAGTATGCAGTGCTTCTAGCAGTGAAAATGGAGCTCAGGAGGACTGTGCGTGACCCTCCTGAGTTCTGGTTTTACTGGCAGAGGGTTGCAGGAGCCTGGTGCAGCTGCAAATGGAGATTGGGAGCCTGTTTTTGCTGGCAGAGCACTTGGCCCTCCACAGGCACCCACAACACAAATTATGTCGAGCTGGCCATGCCCATCCTGGCCATGCCCACCCCAGCTCCTCATGGTCAAACACAACCCTGATGCAGCCTTCAAGGAAATTGAGTTTGACACCATTGCTATAGAAGATTATTTTTATGTTTCAAAGTTTACGCCAATATCTACTACAAATCAGTTGGGGTACAAAAGAGGCAGGAGGCAGAAATTGTTTTCCAGAGTCGTTTTCATTTTTTCTTTCTTGAACATTTGTAAATAATATAGTGGAGATTTTGATATTAAGCTAAAATGTATAGTTTTTAATAACATAAAAATAATTCAATAATTTAATAACATAAAAATAATAATTGCTTGGTATGTTTTATCTTTTACTAATGTGACCTTGAACTTTAATTGTATAACTTTAATAATTATCCATTTATAGATACGATGTTTTTTGAAAATACATATTTTAAAATATGTAAGTGTGGGGAGATGAAGAAATCTGCTTTAACCACATCAAGATAGTCCCTCCCCAAATTGCACAGAGTATGTTCTAGATTCAGATAGTAGAGTCTGGCAAGATTTTATCTTTAGGTCTGAAGCAATAAAGAACTCAGGGTGTCATTCTCAGTTTTGGGCTTGACAGCTGTGAGGTTAGGCTGATGGATTTTGATAGGCCTAAAGTATCCTCAACTGTTTCATAGCCAACTGAGCTCTGAACGTTGATATTTGAATCAATCTTCAGTTTCCTATCACAGGTAGAGAGCCAGTCTTCTGGGTCAGTTTACCCTTCTACAATGATGCGATCACCATATTGCAATAGTAGTGGTGTTCACTGGTGCTTTGTGACTACAGTACAATGACACTAGCATTTATATGGGGCATTCTCAGGAATTATTTAACACTCTACTATTTCGGAAGCTTCTTTTTTTTTACAGTAGCAGTATTGCTTTCATGCAGAAAGAGGAAAAGGGGGAAAAATAGCAAGTCTAAACATGGTTAAGAAAAAAAATCTTCCAATATTTTTAAAGGTTTCAGAAATAGTGTTGGGCGAGCCCAACAAAGTTCGGGTTCAGCGAACTCACCCAAACTTTGCCGTGAAGTTCAGGTGAGTTCGCTGAACCCGAACTTGAAGCCGCT
This sequence comes from Erythrolamprus reginae, assembly GCF_031021105.1. Classification (NCBI taxonomy): domain Eukaryota; kingdom Metazoa; phylum Chordata; class Lepidosauria; order Squamata; family Dipsadidae; genus Erythrolamprus; species Erythrolamprus reginae. Next base: position 182,970,374 of record NC_091952.1, on the reverse strand, counting down.
GCGGCGTCCTTTTCTGTAAAAATAAACAAGGAGGTGGGGAATTCCCCACCTCCTTTTGCTTCCTTTTATTTTTACAAAAAAGGAGGCCGCAGCGGCACTGCAAGCAAAAGGAGGTGGGGAATCCCACAAAGGGATTCCGGGGGCGGGGCTTTGACATCATGGAGACTCCTTCCTCCTCGTTTCGGCCGGCCAGGAAGTAGTTTTCCTAACGTCAAAGCCCCGCCCCCAGAATCCCTTCATGGGATTTCCCACTTCCTTTTGCTTGCAGCGCTGCAAGCAAAAGGAGGTGGGAAATCCCACAATGGGATTCCCCACTCTCCTCCCGGGCATCGTCATTTCGCGGTGTTCGAGCTAATGCCGAACCCAAACCCAAACTTTACCCAAACTTTTTAAAAAGTTCGGGTTCGGATTCGGCATGCCGAACACTGCAAAGCTTGGCATGAACCCGAACTTTGCAAGTTCAGTTCACCCAACACTATTCAGAAACAATAGAATGCCCAAAATATAGTAATAATTGATAGTAGATGTGTTGCTCAGACAAGCAATAGCGTTTTAACTTCAAGCATTATATGGTTCAAATCTACACTGAATGCTGCTTTCAAGGGAAACAAGTTCTTTCCCATAACTTTTTATTTCCTCATTTTGGAAAAATTGCTTAGATTTTTATAACCATATACCAAATCATAAAGTTATACTATCCTATGCATTTATTCTACAAAGAGTACAGAGAACAGCAACAAAGATAATTAGCGGATTGTAGGCTAAAACATATGAAGAACGGTTGCAGGAACTGGGTATGTCTACTTTAATGAAAAGAAGGACCAAGGGAGAAATAGCAGGGGTTCAATATCTTAGGGGTTGCCACAAACCAGAGGGAGTGAGGCTATTCTCCAAAGCTCCTGAGGGTAGAGCAAGAAGCAATGGGTGGAAACTAGTCAAAGAGAAAAGCAACTTAGAATTAAGGAGAAATTTCCTGACAATTAGAACGATTAATCCGTGGAACAGCTTGTCTTCAGAAGTTCTGAATACTTCAACACTGGAAGTTTTAAAGAAGATGTTGGATAATAATTTGTCTGAAGTGGTATAGGGTTTCCTGCCTAAGTAGGGGGTTGGATTAGAAGACCTCCAAGGTCCCTTCCAACTGTTATTCTATTCTATTCTATTCTATTCTATTCTATTCTAAACTATTCTATTCTATTCTCCTATCCTACCCTATCCTATTCTATCCTATCCTATCTACGTTGATTTTTTTTTCTTGTGGAAAAAATAAAGGGAAAACCTGACAAAGAGACAAATATGAAAGAGGTTTATAAGGATAAATAATTGTTTATGTTCATGACTTTTGTTTACAGAGGAAAATTTTAATTTACAAACACTTATATTTTAATAAAAATATATAAAAGCAAACTTTTTGTGTACATTTATTTGAAAAAGGCAATTCAATTCCCGTGTTGTTTATATTTATGTGAAAGATTGTACATTAAGTGGTACAATTTGTACGATGGAAGTTAAATGATCAAAATAAAGAGCAAAAGAGAGTTTTTAAAAAATAAATACATCCAAAGGACGGCTTTCTGAAATGGAACACTGTACATCATAATGAAAGACTCCACTGTATAGTATAGCCACTGTAATTGCAACTTGACTTAATTTTTAAAAGCTTCATTGTATAACAAGCTACAGAATCTAGTATAAAAGATATGTAAAACAAAATCTCTACTCAGCAGCAGTTAAACTCACTTTTACTGAAAGAGTAGTAGAGGTTTGGAACAAACTTCCAGCAGATGTGGTTGGTAAATCCACAGTAACTGAATTTAAACATGCCTGGGATAAACATAAAGATAAAATACAGGAGGAAATAGTATAAGGGCAGACTAGATGGATCATGAGGTCTTTTTCTGCCATTAATCTTCTATGTTTTTATTTTTCTATTTGGTTTTTATTTTTATTTAATTTATTTATTAATAGAGTTGAAAGGGACCGTTAGGTCATCGAGTCCAACCCCCTGCCTGGGCAGGAAACCCTACAGCACCCCAGCCAAATGGAAGTCCAATCTCCTCTTGAAGGTGTCCAGGGTTGGGGAGTTCACCACCTCCCTTGGCAGGCAGTTCCATTGGTTGATCGCTCTGACCGTCAGGAAGTTCTTCCTTATTTCCAGGTTGAATCTGTCCTTGGTCAGCTTCCAACCATTGTTCCTCGTCCGGCCCTCTGGTGCCCTGGGGAATAAAGAGATCCCCTCCTCACCGTGGCAACCCCTCAAGTATCTGTAAACTGCTACCATGTCCCCTCTAGACCTTCTTTTTTCTAGGCTGTCCATGTCCAGTTCTCTCAATCTCTCATCGTAAGACTTGGTTTCGAGTCCCCTAATCATTTTGGTTGCTCTTTTTTGCACCTTCTTGTATTTTTGCACGTTATTGTATTTGGCTTTCATGGGTATTGATAAAATGTTTTAAAGTTTATAGAAAGCTTTATGCATATTTGCTTCTTTCCTATTACAGAAATATTTATTTAGCTTCAATGAATAAATAAAGTTTATAAATAAAATAATAAGTACTCAGATGGTCTTCAACTTACAACAATTCATTTAGTGACTGTTTGAAGTTACAAGGGCACTTTAAAAAGTGACTTATGACCAGTGAAGGGTCTCAATTCATTTTACTACTGGTTCTGTGGGTGTAGCTTGCTGGGAGTGGTGGGCGTGGCAGAGGAAGGATACTGTAAAATCTCAATTTCCTCCCCACTCCAGGGGAAGCCTTTGATACGGTTTTACATAAAGTGTAAAGTTAGTGAAGATTGGACTTAATCCCTGGATAGTTCAGTGGATTTGCAGCTGGCTGAAGCATAGACATCAGAGGGTTGTTGTTAATGGCGAGTATTCTGAGCAAAGACTGGTTACAAGTGGTGTGCCACAAAGGTCTGTTCTGGGTCCTATTCTTTTTAATATATTTGTGAGTGACATAGGGTAAGGTTTGGTAGGGAAGGTTTGCCTATTTGCCGACAACTCTAAAGTGTGCAATAGGGTTGATATTCCTGGAGGCGTCTGTAATATGGCAAATGATTTAGCTTTACTAGATAAATGGTCAAAGCAATGGAAACTGCAGTTTAATGTTTCCAAATGTAAAATAATACACTTGGACAAAAGGAATCCTCAATCTGAGTATTGTATTGGTAGTTCTGTGTTAGGGAAAAACTTCAGAAGAGAAGGATTTAGGGGTAGTGATTTCTGAGAGCTTCAAAATGGGTGAACAGTGCGGTCAGGCGGTAGGGAAAACAAGTAGAATGCTTGGCTGCATAGCTAGAGGTATAACAAGCAGGAAGAGGGAGATTGTGATCCCACTGTATAGAGCGCTGGTGAGACCACATTTGGAATATTGTGTTCAGTTCTGGAGACCTCACCTACAAAAAGACATGGATAAAATTGAACAGGTCCAAAGACAGGCTACAAAAATGGTGGAAGGTGTTAAGCATAAAACTTATCAGGAAAGACTTAATGAACTCAATCTGTATAGTCTGGAGGACAGAAGGGAAAGGGGGGACATGATTGAAACATTTAAATATATTAAAGGGTTAAATAAGGTTCAGGAGGGAAGTGTTTTTAATAGGAAAGTGAAAACAAGAACAAGGAGGCACAATCTGAGGTTAGTTGGGGGAAAGATTAGAAGCAACGTGAGAAAATATTATTTTACTGAAAGAGTAGTAGATGCTTGGAACAAACTTCCAGCATACATGGTTGGTAAATCCACAGTAACTGAATTTAAACATGCCTGGGACACACATATATCCATCCTAAGATAAAATGCAGGAAATAGTATAAGGGCAGACTAGATGGACTTTTTTGCCGTCAATCTTCTATGTTTCTATGGAATGTTACAGCAAAATCACCATTTCCTCCTAATCAGCTGGGATTTGGGAGGCAGAGAATAGATGGGGGCAGGGCCTGTCAGATGTGGTATTTCCTGGTTCTCCAAACTACTCAAAATTTCCGCTACCAGTTCTCCAGAGCCGGTCAGAACCTGCTGAAACCCACCTCTGCCTATGACCATTTTTCACACATCCACTGCAGCTTCCCCACGATCATGTGATCAAAGTTCCGACACTTGGCCACTGAGTCATGAGGGTTGCAGTGGTCCAGGGTCATGTGACCTTCTGACAAAGCAAAGTCAATGGGAAAGCCAGATTCAATTAACAACTGAAAAGCCTTAAAAACCAGGCTTTGCTGGCAGGCCTGGGACGGTTGAACGATATACAGTGTTCCCTCGATTTTCACGGGGGATGCGTTCCGAGACTGCCTGCGAAAGTCGAATTTCCACGAAGTAGAGATGCGGAAGTAAATACACTATTTTTGGCTATGAACAGTATCCCAAGCCTTTCCTTAACACTTTAAACCCCTAAAGTGCAATTTCTCATTCCCTTAGCAACCATTTAGATCATTACTCACCATGTTTATTTATTAAAGTTTATTTAAAAAAATATTTATTAAAGTCAGATGAAAGTTTGGTGATGACATATGATGTCATCAGGCGGGAAAAACCATGGTATAGGGAAAAACCCCGCAAAGTATTTTTTAATTAATATTTTTGAAAAACCGTGGTATAGACTTTTCGCAAAGTTCGAACCTGCGAAAATCGAGGGAACACTGTACTCCGTTCTGGCCAATAGTAATGAACAATATTTATTTATTTATGTATTTATTCGATTTTTATGGCACCCTTCTCCTTAGACTCAAGGCGGCTTACAACATGTTAGCAATAGCACTTTTTAACAGAGCCAGCATATTGCCACCACAATCCAGATCCTCAATTGTGGTCGCAAATCAGGGACCACTTGTAAAATATAGTTAAATGTATAGAAAATATATAGAAAAATCTATTTTAACAATATTGCAGTTCTGTTAAGCCTTCTCCACCCAAGTGCTTCCAAAAAGTTACTTTTAAAATCATCACTGTTCTTCCATGCGCCCTGAAAACACTATCTTCACTTTATTAGAAAGATTTGACCAAAAAAAAGTGACAATTATTGTGCTTTGCAAAAAGAAATCAAATTCAAAAGTATAGAGTAGAGAATATTCGGTTTCAGTCCTTTTGATAAAAGTTTTTAAAACTTTGGTTGATCACAAGCTGAATGCAAATCAGCCAGGAGACATGGTTACGGAAAAGGGCAGAGCTTTAGACTGCATCAAAAAGGTATTTAATTTTCAAATCGTGGGAACTATGGTATACCCTCCACCTCAAGTACATCCTCTACCACCAGTACCATGTCAAGGTTAGAACATTACATACTAAAAATGACCTGACCTCACAAACAACAGCTCATCTTATTCCTTATTATTACCCAATAAATCTGTCAGACAAACCTTGTAATTATAAAATCAGTCCTACTTTGAAAACCAGCTTGCCAAGAAATCAACCTCCAAAACACTGAAGAGAGATAAAAAAATAAGTCTAGTGCCAGGGATTTCTTTCTTTCTTTCTTTTCTTCTTTCCTTCTTTCCTTCTTTCTTTCTTTCCTTCCTTCCTTCCTTCCTTCCTTCCTTCTTTCTTTCTTTCTTTCTTTCTTTCTTAAGATTTTGTTAAACCAGGAGTCAGGGACAGCTCTCACAGATTGATGTAGTTCTAGTGCAGTGATGGCAAATATTTTTTTCCTCGAGTGCTGAAAGAGCGTAAGCATACACTATCACACATGGGTGAGTGCCCGCACCCGTAATTTGATGCCTGGGGAGGGCAAAAACAGCTCCCACCCCAGAGGCTCTCTGGAGACTGGAAATGGCCTGTTTTCCCAACTTCTGGTGGGCCCAGTAGGCTCGTGTTTCACCCTCCCCAGGCGCCAAAGGCTTCCCTGGAGCCAGGGGAGGGTACAAATGCCCTCTCCTATCTCCCCCAGAGGCTCTCTGGAAGCCAAAAACACCCTCCCAGAGCCTCTGTGCAAGCCAAAAATCAGCTGGCCGGAACACACATGCACGTTGGAGCTGAGCTAGGGCAATGGCTTGCGTGCCAGCAGATATGACTCCGCATGCCAGCTGTGGCTCCCTTGCCATAGGTTCACCATCACTGTTCTAGTGGCTTTGCCATGCATCTGTAAAGCTACTGCACACTGTAGTTCATGGAGGCTCATTTCCTTCAGCAAAATTACTCCAAGTTCTTTCTGCTGGATTCAGTTTTATCTGACCACTCCTTTGCTTGCCTTCTGATATTTTACTTTCAAACTACATTCTCAAGAACTAGACGGAGGTATAGTCATTGTTATCAGATCTTATGCAGGGAAGGTGAGGTCTGTTACTCACTTGACTTAGTTGCTAGAACTACAATCCACCTTTCAAGGAAGGCATGCTGAAACAAGACCAAAGGATAAGGGGAAGATCTTTTGATCAGCCTCTGCAAAATAGCAGCTTCATGTAACGGCCCAGACAGAAATCTGAAAATAGGAAGAAATGCATCAACTTAGCTTTAAAATTAAGAATTAAAAGAAGGATTATTACAAACATTTGTTTCCATATAATAAAACAACCTCTGATGGGGCACAAAACCTTTGTTTCAGCTCAAGGAAACCATAACAGGCTGTCAAATAGGAGACAATCAGGACTAGTATATTATCACCCCAGGATGCAAGACATAGCATAAATATCCTGAATTTCAGGAAAGAAGTTTCAAATTACATATTATGGAATATTGCAAGGATATGTGCCCCTCCATTTAATTTCTTTGAAAGAGGAGGTCTCTTGTTAGCAATAAATTAGAATGAATAAGCACCACTGAATATTATCTGCAACCTAGGTTAATGTATGCATTAACTGGGATTATCTTTATCCACATACATACTGTAATTTATTTCATCTTTACATGCTACCCTGAAAGGGAAGCTCCATTAGAGCAGTACATTCAAGCCAATATTACACAGTGGACTACCAATGAAAGTCATGCATAGCAGTACTGGGTTCGAAAACCCATCATTATGAGTTCGCTCGCGTGCATGCGCAACACTTCTGTGCGTGCGCAGAAGCATCCCGGGCAGGTGGGCGGAGTCTCCGGTTCTACCAGGCGCAATCCACCACTGATGCATAGGGTGAAATATACAATATATATTTAAATACATAATAACCAACATGTTTGTTTTGTTCATTAATATCCTCCATTTTCAACAAAAACCACAAGGTGACATCCAAGACATTCTCTTTTATATTTGTTTGCTGAGATTTATTTGGGGTGAAATGTTCCCGTTTGAGTGTGCCTGTTGGGCATTGCAGAGCCGGAAGCGATCACAGCGTGAGCCTTCGACCACCCAACTGGATACCGCCATTTGGGTTCTTTTTGTTGGGAAACTTCAGATCGTGCAGAATGCAGCTGTGAGAGCTATCATGGGCTTTCCCAAAAATGCCCATGTAACACCAACACTCCGCAGTCTGCATTGGTTGCCGAGCAGTTTCCGGTCACAATTCAAAGTGTTGGTCATTACCTATAAAGCCCTTCATGGCACCGGACCAGGGTATCTACGAGACCGCCTTCTGCCGCACGAATCCCAGCGACCGGTTAGGTCCCACAGAGTGGGCCTTCTCCGGGTCCCGTCAACAAAACAACGTCGCTTGGCGGGGCCCAGGGAAAAGCCTTCTCTGTGGCGGCCCCGACCCTCTGGAATCAACTTCCCCCAGGGATTAGAATTGCCCCCACCCTCCTTGCCTTTCGTAAGCTCCTGAAAACCCACCTCTGTCGTCAGGCATGGTGGAATTGAGACATTCTTTCCCCCAAAGCCTTTAAAATTATGCATGGTATGTTTGTTTGTATGGATGTTTAGTTTTATAATAAGGGTTTTTTAGTTGTTTTTAGTATTGGATTTGCATGATGTTTTTTTATTACTGTTGTTAGCCGCCCCGAGTCTACGGAGAGGGGCGGCATACAAATCCAATAAGTAAGTAAGTAAGTAAGTAAGTAAGTAAGTAAGTAAGTAAGTAAGTAAGTAAGTAAGTAAGTAAGTAAATAAATAAATAAATAAATAAATAAATAAATATTCTGTTTAATAGCATGCTTGCACTGTTTTGCTGAAACAGGCCTCTATTACAGTGATTTTCAACCTTTTTTAAGCCACGGCACATTTTTTATATTTACAAAATCCTGGGGCACACCACCAATCAAAATGACAAAAAATGACACTCTAACACAGTACATATTATACATATAGTTAATAATATAGTTTCTAAATGTATTTATGCTCACGTAGTGTGAAACCTGGGCCTGTTTCGATGAACACAAAAGGGATATCCTGGCAGGAATGCTAGTTTGGGGACCCATGTTTAATTTCCCCATGGTACACCTGACCATGTCTTAGGGCACACTAGTGTGCCGCGGCACACTGGTTGAAAAACACTACTCTATTACATAGTGGAAGAGGAGACAGATATAAAGATACTCCCCTTCCACCGGTGAGTCACTTTTTGATGACACGAGGGGGCATGTGCTCTGCAAGCCTATATATACCAATATATTCAATTCAATTCAATTTATTAGATTTGTATGCCGCCCCTCTCCGAAGACTCGGGGCAGCTCACAACAATAATAAAAACAGTGTAACAATGGAACAAATCTAATAATAAAATTACATTAAAAACCCCAACAATTTAAAAACCATACAACACATACATACCAAACATATAATATAAGAAAGCCTGGGGGAGATGTCTTAATTCCCCCATGCCTGGCGATATAGGTGGGTCTTGAGTAACTTGCAAAAGACAAGGAGGGTGGGGGCCATTCTAATCTCCGGGGGGAGTTGATTCCAGAGGGCCGGGGCCGCCACAGAGAAGGCTCTTCCCCTGGGGCCCGCCAAACAACATTGTTTGGTCGACGGGACCCGGAGAAGGTCAACTCTGTTAGCAACTCTGTTAGGCTAGCAGAGCACATATAGAGAGAGCAAATGACTCCTCCCTTTCTCTCCTCATTACTTCTCCATGCTGATTTGTTGTTCTGCTGACTCCATGTTCTTGGTGGAGGGCACATGTTCAATCCAATGCCATCCTCACTCATGGTAGCATCTAATCACTATTGAAACAGTCTGAAATGTAAGTCTTACTACCTTTGTCCTGTAATGCATGATGTTGAAGCAAATCAACTAAACTGTGAGTAAAACTTTGAACTTCCCATCTTATTCCCCCTAACCTTCTGGAATCAACTCCCCCCCCCCGGAGATTAGGACTGCCCCCACCCTCCTTGTCTTTCGCAAACTCCTAAAGGTCCACCGCTGCTTCCAGGCATGGGGAAATTGACTGCCCCCGGCCGTTTCGTTTTAAGTTTGGTTTGTTTGGGTTGTGTGAGTGTTCTTAAATCAAGGGTTTTCATTGTTTGCTGTTTTAACCATTGGATTTGTACTTTGTATTCTTGTTGTGAGCAGCTCTGAGTCCTCGGAGAGGGGCGGCATACAAATCTAATTAATAATAATAATAATAATAATAATAATAATAATAATAATGCAAGGAGTGATTATTTACTACTAAACAAGGGGGGAATTGTCAGCCACATGTCTCTTTTTGCTGTGCTGTATCTGCCGCAAAGTAAATAGTACAAACTCTGCAAATTAATAATCATTACCCAATACTTTTAACCTCTGTGCATGCACAGAATGCTTTGCACATGCGCAGATGGTAAAAGAACCCAATTGGCAGTGTCCGGGTTGGTGAGCGAAGCCTCGCACTGCGATCGCTTCCGGTTCTATGACAAATGGTAGGGACACCCAAACCGGGAGCATTTCACCCCTGGATTTATTTATAGTGCATATTGCATACTCACTATTAAAAGAAGACTAATAAATAAATATTATTTAAAGGTGGATATATAAACATGTAATTATGCCGGAAGAAACTTAAGGAACAAAAGGCCTAGTCAGATTGTGGTTACTAAACCCAGAGCAGGAGCGACGAAAGCCAGCTGGCCCCAAGGTATAAATTTTATTTTAGATTTTATTTTATTTTATTATTTTATTATTTTACTTTATTTTAGATTTTATTTTATTTTATTTTATTTTTTTATCTATCTATCTATCATCTATCTATCTATCTATCTATCTATCTATCTATCTATCTATCTATCTATCTATCTATCTATCTATCTATCTATCTAGTTAGTCCAATACACAATGAGGGTTTTAGTGGGTATATATCTATATACACATAATAAAATACATGAAGAAGGTTATAGAGGCGATACTATCAGAGCTCTTTCGTTTGCTTAGAAGAGTTTTCGAAACATACTCAGCACATTGGAAATGTAACTAGAGTATGAAAATCTCTATCAGAGATATTATAAGAAATCAGCTAATCCAAACTGATGTCATAACGATGGATTCTAGATGATGGCAGGCTTTAATACCGTATTTATTTCTTCCTACCTTCCATTGCCTTACTTTTCTCAATGCCCTTTCAGGGTCAGTTAACTTTCTTCCCCATCATTTTTACTGTTTTTAACATTTCCTTCATCTTCTTCCCTGCTGGAAAAACAAGCTCTAGGCTATCGGGCCTGTTCCACATCATGGCTTTTGGTCTACATTTTTCTGACAACCTGGACTGGCAATGAACTATATCACCTCTTCGCTATTTGCATAAACCTTAGCATTAGATGTGTCTTGCATCCATAAAAATGCTTAAGGCAGCACTCATTGTCACACATGACTATCCGAGATGTCCTTTCCCCAAAAATTCAAGAATTAATCTGCCAGATATATAGGGATAGGAATAGCTGTTCTGTGGGCAGAACACATTGTGTTTATTTAGAGTAACTTGCTTAAAATTACTTAGATGCTTTATATCGGCTATTGAAAGGGGGACAGAACTAAACCAAAAATTTATCTGTAGAGCAAAAATTAGCAATAAATTGCTACATTTTCATTGCAGCGTCACCTTATTTTAAATTGCTAGGGTATAATTTGTATTCAAAGTAGTCAAATCAGAAAACAGGATGGTGCTAAACACGGTGTGTCAAAAATCTTGCTTTCTTTGGTTTTAAAACAAATAGTCAGAGGTGGGTTCAGTGGTAGGTTGCTACCAGTTTGCCCCAGTTCAGGAGAACCAGTAGCGGCAGTAGGAGGAGGCTCCGCCCACTCACCGGGACATCATCTCAGACAATCTGTGCATGTGGAGAAGTGCAGCACGTGAGCGAAGCGAGCACATATTCACAATTCCGAACCTATAGCGAAGATAAGTGAAACCAACTATTGGGTGAATTCCTACCAGTTCTAACTGCTTCTTTAGAACCGTTAGTAAACCAGTGGCTGTTTTGCTGGGCTCTCTGATAGGAGCCTCCCGAAAATTCAAGGGTACAAATTTCAGACACACACACACGTTTGAAAATTCAAAACAATGTTCTTTATCACAAAAGTCAAAATAAACTAAGCACTCTTTTTGTATTGCAAAGAGCACTCTTCCCAAAACAACCAGGTAGTCTGTACAATTTCCCTTAAGCAGTCATTAAGTACTTAGCCAGCAGCTGTGAAGAAACTTCACACCACTTCTTCTTCCAACGAAGGGAGACACATTCACACATTGCTCTGCTTTGGTTTCAGAGGCATGAAAAAGCAACAAAGTCCAGCACACAAGATTCCTGACGAACTGTGATCAGATATTCTTCCACAACGGCCAAACCCACAAGCTGCTATTTATAGCAGCAGCCCTAATTACTGGAGCCCCACCCAAACACAGGTGGCCTCACTTATTTCCTATAATATGTTCTTACTTGGTCTCTTCTACGCATAATTCTGCGCTTACGTGGGTCCAAGACGTCATCATCTGAATCAATGGAAGATAAGGGAGATTGACTGCCTTGGCTGTGTGCCAAGCCCTCCTTTGCCGAGTCACTTTCACCTTCTTCTTCGTCCAAGGAAACTAAACTCTGAACTGATTCTTATTGGATTTGTATGCCGCCCCTCTCCGTAGACTCTGTCGGCAATAACACAGGCCTGTGACATGTTAACTGTTCCCCTGCATCTACCTCCCCATTCTCTGGGACAGGAGCTGGGCCAGAGCCAACCACAACAGTTTGTTTGTTTGTTTGTTTGACTTCCATGCTGCCCAATACCGAAGACTTAGGGCAGCTTACAAAATAATATAATACAAATTTATAAAGATACAGAGCAATAAGAAGAAGTTGAATATCATATCTAAAACTAAAACCCCATAATAAAAATCCATTTGTTATAAAAACAGTCATAATCACATGCGTACAGATGTACATGCATACAGATGTACAATTCATGGCCCCCAGCCTGCCGGCAAAGCCAGATTTTTGCGGCCTTACAAACATCATGGAGCCAGTTCTGTCGGTGCCGATCCATGGGGACCGCCATCTTGGATTTGGCTTCTGTGCATGCAGCTGCCCTGAGTCTTTTGCGATTGGGTGGCATAGAAGTTGAATAAATAAATAAATAAAAATTGGCTTCTGTGCATGCACAGAAGCTGAGTTTTCATCAGGCCAGCATGGCTTTAGCCCGGTTTACCCACATCGCTTCAGCCTGGTCTACCCAATGCGAAGAGGAGTCTTCAGAGAGGGGCAGTGTTGTATCCTTGTAAATAGTTGGTTCCGTGTGGAAACGCTGTCTGAGCGGGAAACAGGAAGTCGCACCTGATTGGCTCAGACGCGGGCTGCTCTCTTTTGGCGGGAGCCGCAAATGTCTAAAAAGAGTGGTTTCTCCCCAGGTAGAGCAGACGGTATTCCGCTGATTGTCACTTACCTTTTAAGAGCTGAAATAAAGGAACCGTCTTTACCTAGCCTTGTCTCTGGACTTTTCACTGGCGGCGACGGATGGAAGAACCACGCGTGCAAGATGAACAACCTTCAAATCGGCCGGGCTCCTGAGTTCTTCAATCCGGAGAAATCTTCCTGGGACGCCTACATAGCCAAGTTCGAGATCTTCCTCGAAGCCGCGGGAATAAGGGACGCCGACGCCGAACGAAAGCGGGCAATCTTCCTGAACTACTGCGGCCCAGAAATATTCGATCTCGCCCAGACTCTCACCGATCCGCTCCCAGCCAAATCCGTCGCTTGGGACGTCCTGCAAACCAAGCTCGCAAGCCATTTCAAGCCTACGAAACCAGCCGTCGTTTTCCGGCACCAGTTTTCAAGAATGGCCCAGCTCGAATCCGAATCCATTAATCAGTTCGCGATGCGTCTTTGAACGGTGCTTTCAAAATGCAAGTTTGATAGCCCGGAAGCTCGCCTCACTGATGCCTTAATTTTCAGCATGAGAAATGCCATGGTCCGGAACAAACTCCTCACCGAAGACGAGCCGTCTCTCCAGGCAGTAATCAAGCTGGCTCAAACCACAGAGGTCGCCGACGCTGCTGCCAAAGAGCTAAAGGAGCACGACAAGCGAGAAGTCATCGCCAAGATCGACTCCACGTTTTCCCGCGCTGAGGCCCCAGACGACCTCAGCCTACCAGCCCTCAATGAGGACAGCTGTTTCCTGCTGCAACAGGACCAACCGAGACAACCCAGATACCCTCGCCCCGTCACCCCCTGCGCCGGCTGCCGAGGAAACCATCCGCGCCAATGCTGCCCCTTCCAGGACGCCATTTGCCGCTGCTGCAACCGACGCGGCCATATCGCCGAAGCCTGCAGAGCACCCTTGCCTGAGGAATCTTTCACCACTCCTCGTCCTCCTCGTTTCCAGACGCAAACACCTCAACCGCGCGAAAACCGGTTTCCCCGGTTTTCCGGCCGCAAGAACTACTCAACCGCTAACCGCGACTACTCAAGATGTAACAATCAATTTTCCGTGAATAGCACGGCAACAAAAAATGGGGGCAAGATTGTAATCTCACTGCTCCTAAACAACAAGCCATGCTCTATGGAACTTGATACGGGGTCTAAATACACCATTATGCCGTGGGAAAAGCTTATAATGTACATGCCTAGCCTCTCAAAGTCTGACCTTTTGCAAACCTCATTGGTAATTAGAGATTTTCAAGGGGGAATAATACCTGTTCTAGGCCAAGTGAATGTACCTATTATGTTTAAGACTGCTAAATGTACCCTTCCTATGATTGTTGTTACAGGGGCTAGACATTCTCTCCTGGGTTTGGCTTGGATGGAACCATTGGGAATTGAAATTTCTGGTATCTGTACTGTTAACTCTGATAGCATGCCTAACTTCTTACAGGAATTCCCAGAAGTGTTTAGCCCCACCTTGGGATCGTATAAAGGGCCCCCTATCTCCTTTTCTATTGACCCCAAGGTCCCTCCGGTCCGGCTCAAACCATGCAGGGTACCCCTCCCACTCCTTCCCAAGCTTGACCTACAACTAGATAAGCTCATAAGCCAGGGCATTTTAGTTCCTGTAGAGCAGGGGCCATGGGAAACACCCATAGTTACACCTCTCAAACCAGATGGCTCCTTGAGGGTTTGCGCTGACTATAAGTCTACGCTCAACAAAGCCCTCCAACATCACCCTTACCCCATTCCAGTGGTACAACAGCTCCTTCACTCCCTGGGGGAAGGGAAAGTGTTCGCAAAAATCGATTTAGCCCAAGCGTACCAGCAACTCCCTGTCAATGAACCGACAGCACTCGCACAGACAATTGTCACCCACAGGGGTGCATTTAAATGTACCAGATTACAATTTGGGGTAAGCATAGCTCCCAGGATTTTTCAAAGCATAATGGAACATTTGTTGTCAGGAATTAAAGGGACCATTCCCTATTTTGATGACATTTTAATTTCAGGAGAAAACCAATCTCAACTCAATGAAAGAATAAGAGAAGTATTACATAGACTACAGGATAAAGGGTTAAGGATCAAACCTGACAAATGTGTGTGGGGAACCAACAGTGTAGAATTCTTAGGATATAGAATAGATGGGGAAGGCATACACCCCACTACTGAAAAGTTAAAAGCCATCAGGGAAGCCCCAGAGCCACAGAATAGAACAGAATTGCAGGCATTCTTAGGCCTTCTAAACTTTTACTCTGTCTTTTTAAAACAGAAGGCAACAGCAGCAGAGCCTCTACACCGGCTACTTCAGAAAGGAACCCTTTGGACATGGGGGAGAACTGAACACGAAGCCTTTTTACAAATAAAACAGTTGTTAACTTCCGCAAGTGTAGTAGTCCAGTATAGCACGTTACTACCCGTCAGGCTTACGTGCGATGCGTCCCCATATGGCGTAGGAGGGGTCTTGGCACATGTGTTGCCAAATAATACAGAGGCCCCAATTGCTTTCTTTTCAAGGACAATGACCAATACGGAAAGAAATTACAGCCAACTAGATAAGGAGGCTCTAGCGTTAGTGGCTGGGGTGAAGAAATTTCATAATTATCTCTTTGGCAGGAGTTTTGAATTGGTTACCGACCACAAGCCTTTACTAGGCCTCTTAGCCCCCAACAAACCAACTCCCCCATTTATGTCTCCAAGATTAATCAGGTGGGCCTTGTTCCTCTCAGGATACCAGTACGAGCTCATTCACAAAGGGGGTAAAACCATCAACCACGCAGATGGTCTCAGTAGGTGCCCAATGGCAGAGTTAGTAGAGGACCCTGCCCCATCTGCTGATGTTTTAATGATAGAGCTCGAAGATAACCCACTAACTACAGCAAGGGAGGTGGCTGCGCACACGCAGCAAGACCCAATTCTGAAAAAGGTGGTAAACTGTGTACTTAAGGGGTGGCAGAATGACTCTGTAGAATCTGATTTATGTGATTTTAAAACCAAAAGACTGGAATTGTCATATGTTAAAGGTTGCCTGTTGTGGGGTGATAGAGTAATCATTCCTGAAAGTCTAAAGACCAAAGTACTCACAATGTTACATGTGGGCCATCCTGGGATTGTCAGGATGAAGGGCCTAGCTAGGGGGCACTTATGGTGGCCAGGTCTGGATACTGATATTGAAAAGTGGGTAGCCAAGTGTGATCCATGCCAAGAGTCGCGGCCTAACCCCCCCAAAACAACTCCAGCAGAGTGGGAACAACCTGCAGGGCCTTGGTCCAGGGTCCATATTGATTTTGCAGGGCCAGTGGGGTCACAATATTTCTTAATAGTGGTAGATGCATTTTCCAAGTGGGTGGAAATCATTGCAATGAATAATATAACCACGAGTGCCACCATTAAGGTCCTGCGCCATTTGTTTGCCACCCATGGCTGTCCTGACATCTTAGTGTCAGACAATGGACCCCAATTGACAGCCAGGCAATTTGAATTATTTTTAGATAACTTGGGGGTCAGACATGCCCTCATCTCGCCTTACTCGCCCTGGGCTAATGGTTTGGCAGAACGATACGTTCGGGTTGCAAAAGAGGCATTGCGCAGGTCAGGCCCTGGAGATGTACAACAGCATCTGGACCAATTCTTATTAACACAACATATTACACCAAATTCCCACACACATGTAAGCCCTGCTGAAATACTAATGGGAAGGAAACTGAGATTCCCACTGGATAGGTTACACCCAAGGTTTTGTACTCATAACCCTATGTATGTGAACCCTGAAAGACAAATGTATTTGTGTCAAAGTGTTTTTGCAAAGAATTTTGATGGGGGTTTGAATTGGATGAAGGGAACAATTGTACAACAAACTGCTCCTAAAACATACATTGTAAAATTGGATGATGGTCGAATGTGGAAGCGGCACATTGACCATGTATGAAAGCGCATTGAAACCTCCCCTGAGCAAACCGCTAAAACAGACTCTCCCACTCTAATAGACTGTAACGCGCAACCCGCTTTAATGGACATTCAAATGGACTTATCGAGTCAGGAAGGATCCTCCAGCGACGCCGAGCCATCATCATCCTCAGAGGTCAGTGTTGTGTCTGCCCGATCGACTCAGCGGGCCGGAGCCCAAACTAGGCCCCAGCCGCACTGGGTAAGTGCAGGCGAACCGACCTCCACCGTTGGAAGCGAGGACTCAAATGAACTGCGCAGGTCGGAGCGAGCCTCGCGAAGACCAAGCAGATTGGAGGATTTCGTCACGTGGCTTTCTTGATTGATGTATTCTGACTAAGGAGGGAGGGGTGTTGTATCCTTGTAAATAGTTGGTTCCGTGTGGAAACGCTGTCTGAGCGGGAAACAGGAAGTCGCGCCTGGTTGGCTCAGACGCGGGCTGCTCTCTTTTGGCGGGAGCCGCAAATGTATAAAAAGAGCGGTTTCTCCCCAGGTAGAGCAGACGGTATTCTGCTGATTGTCACTTACCTTTTAAGAGCTGAAATAAAGGAACCGTCTTTACCTAGCCTTGTCTCTGGACTTTTCAGGCGGCATACAAATCTAATAAATTTAATTTAATTGAATTGAATATACTAGCACTTTGGGGAGACCCACCTAGCTGGCCACCTCCAGTGAGTGATGTCCTGCTGGCCATGCCCACCCAGTCCCCCCAGATCAACCACAGCCCTGAAGTTGCCCTCAATGAAATTGAGTTTGCCACCCCTGATCTAGATATATTGGAAGTCAACTTTTTTTAATTGGCTTTCTCCATTCTTCCGTAAGAGTCAATTTTACAAATCCTAAAAATCCTAGCCAATGTTTGATGGGCTCTTCAAACACAGTAAGCTTGTAAGTCCTAAGAGGAAAATAAGAAGCAACCACTATTTTGGAGTGACATGGCCACAAAAGTCTACAGAACCTGCTGCCAAAGACAGGGGTGCAAACAAAAACGAAATAATCAGCCCTTTGGCAATAACACAGAAAGGCCTACAATTCCAGACTCCAGGTCAGAATTCTTCTGTTTGTTGGGGGATCTAATGAGGTTCAGAGGTTTAGCTAAATATAAAATGGATGGAGAAAGAGAAAGGACGATTCTTTTTCCCTTCCTCGCTGGCAGTCCTAAATGCTAGCGGTCAGGTTGCTGCACACAAAACACCTTGGCCTGGTGGTCACCAGAGGTGGTAACCACAAGCGAGGCATCTTTGTTCAAAGCGAAGTCTAAAATTTCAGCCGAGTGGCCCCTGTATTCACTAATGAGCTTTCCCGAGCGTGCATCCCAAAGCCCCACAGCCCCGTCCAGACTGCAAGTGTAGACCACAGTTGAACTTCCTTCCCAAAAGAGCTGCACAATACCTGACTCATGCTGGACTCATGACTATATTATTGATCACACCAGAGTATACATTGCTATAATTGTACATAAGCAAAAGTACACTACTGTTTGAATATTAGTTCATCTGGAGCTCATTCATTTGCATGTCTGTCATAAGGATCACCATATAAAATATAACTTGGGTCATTTTATGATCTATGAATGAGATAAGGGTCATGTAGTAGCTACATATAGTTTCCTGGACTGTCAAATTTGGGGAAGTTGAACCTTGGTGGAAAAAAACGGGCCTAGGAGAATTTTCCACCCCTGCAACCATCTGCCTCCTTCACAAATAGCCTACAAGGACAATTCTGGCTGGGGGTGGAAAAAAAGGACACAGACATATTTTCTGCAATCAGTTTAGTGATCTGGAAGAGGAGAGTGGTGCTGTCAGGTTGAGAAAACAACAGTGGAAATGATTAATTTTGCTCCTGGAGTCTGAAGAGGCTGTTCCTCGTCTTTCTAGATTATGTAGATGCCGAGTTAGTGCCAGATTTTGTCATACGATGACCTGATTCTTCAGACAGACTAACTGGACCACTGAACACTCTATCTACCTTGTCCAAACCATCTGCTACACACTTGTCAAACTGGTTAATTTATAATCCTAGTCATAAACTGCTATACTATAACAGGGATAGAAGGTAAATATAGATCTCTTGATAAAGGTCTGGTAATCTAAAATACAGCATCAAGGATTTTGTGAATCCCTCTATTCTTTTCAACAAAACAAGCCATAACCGCAATGATTTCACTCCTATCTTCTTTAAAAAAAAAATATTATTAAATTTTTATTACAACAAACAAAAAAAAATTACTTAAAGAAAAAGTGCCCAACACCAATAAACCCCACCACCATTTAGGGGGTTAAATTATTTGCAATAAGGTTCAATTTCTTCCTTGGCTCCGGTTTACATTTCTTTACATACAAAAAGTGATTGGAATTTATTTTTCACATTGTCGTCATAAATTCTACTTAAGAAATACTTTTTCACCTAATTCCATCGTGCCATCAGCTTCTCCAATTTATTTTCATCAAAGTTATTTAATCTTATTTCCATAATTTCCAAGTGGATGTGGTCCACCATGTACTATTACCAATTCTGGATTGTCCATTTATTGCTATCCTTCCACCCTAATACCACTACTGCTTGAGCGCTTTCCAAAGCTGCTGTTTTGATTTCTTTAAATTCTCGTAATTCCCCATATTTAACTAGTGTTGCTAATTCTTTCGTGGTTATCCAATTAATGTTTAGCATATTGTTAATTTCATTCTGTACTTCCTTCCAAAATTTTTGAACTTCAACGCATTCACAGAGCATATGCATAAAAACTCCTTTTATTTGGCAACCATGCCAGCAATGTCCTTTTCCTTTCCTCTGGAAGTGTGCTACCGTAGTTTTACTGGCGTAAAGTACCATTTATGTAAAATTTTCCTTCTCATCTCTCTAATTCTTGTAATCTTTATCTTATATATATTTTCTACTACTTCTTCCATCTCGTTTTCATTAATCTGTAATTCATTTTGCCAGTATCTTGTTAGGCCGATTTCACTCCTATCTTACTGTGTGGGACACCCCCCCAGAAGAATGAATCATTTTGGAAAATATTAAAAAAAGGCAGAATTCTATATTTTCCCAAAGGAAAAATGGAGAAACATGCCTTTAAAGATAGAAAGCTGACTCAGTCTTTTCTTAATAGCCCACAGCAAATATTTTGTATTAAGAAAGATTGGGCCAGCCTATTCACAAAACAAAAGAACTTCACCTACAAGGATGGGATTAACATTTACATTCTCCTCCACTCAAATTCTAAGAGCAGGACATGAGCCTTTAGGACATAATAGGATTAATGGTATTATTGACAGCCTACTAAAAAGCAGAGACATTGCCCTGCCAACAAAAGTGAGTATAGTTAAGACTATGGTTTTCCCAGTTGCAATGTATGGCTGTGAAAGCTGGACCATAAAGAAGGCTGAGTGACAAGGAATTGAGGCCTTTGAACTATGGTGCTGGAGAAGAGTCCTGTGAGTCCCTTGGACTGCAAGGTGATCAAACCGGTCAGTCCTAGAGGAGATCAATCCTGACTGGTCTTTGGAAGGCCAGATCCTGAAGATGAAACTCAAATACTTTGGCCACCTAACGAGAAGGAAGAATTCAATGGAGAAGAGTTTAATACTGGGAAAGATTTAGGGCAAAAGAAGGGGACACTAGAGAATGAGGTGGCTGAATGGAGTCATTGTGGTGGCTGGAAGTAGTCAGCATGAGTTTAAATGGATGGTAGAGTACAGAAAGGCCTGGTGGAATGTTGTCCATGGGGTTGCAATGGGTCGGACATGACTTTGCATCTAACAACAACAAGGATTATTCCACCATCATTTAGCAAAAGACACAAGCCCCTCCATTGCACAACACCCTTAGAACAGTTTGTTTATTTATTTATTTATTTATTTATTCTTTGTCCAATACACAATACATATAGAAGAGAATAGACATTGAGTAATATATCTAAAGATAGTATGTAAAAAAGAAGAGAAATATATGAGAGGGAGAGAGCATATATGATATATGAGATAAGGAAAGACAATTGGACAGGGGACGTTAGGCACACCAGTGCACTTATGTACGCCCCTTACTGGCCTCTTAGGAACTTGGAGAGGTCAATCGTGGATAGTCTAAGGGAGAAATGTTGGGGGTTAGGGGTTGACACTATTGAGTCCGGTAATGAGTTCCACGCTTCAACAACTCGATTGTTAAAGTCATGTTTTTTACAGTCAAGTTTGAAGCGGTTAATATTAAGTTTGAACCTGTTGAATGCTCTTGTGTTGTTGCGGTTGAAGCTGAAGTAGTCGTTGACTGGTAGGACGTTGCAGCATATGATCTTGTGGGCAATACTTAAATCGTGTTTTAGGCGCCGTAGTTCTAAGCTTTCTAGACCCAGGATAGTTAATCTAATTTCGTAGGGTATTCTGTTTCGAGTGGAGGAGTGAAGGGCTCTTCTGGTGAAATATCTTTGGACGTTCAAACTTCAAAGTCACAGAAACCTATAAAGATACATCCACTCATTCAACCATTTGTTCAGCTCACTCAGAGCTGCTGTTGGTTCTGTTCATCATTAAACTTTCTTTCCAATCAGCCTCCTTTTTTATTTTATTCCCAGCTTGAACCTGAACCAGATGGATTTTCCTTCCAACAATTGTGAAAGGAATACAGCTTTTAGTAACTAAGAATAGATACATGAATATAAAACTCAGGCCCTGTACAGTATTGTTTCTTTCTGGTACAGTATTCAAAACAACTTTCTGTACTTAGAATTCTTTTCTTCATTTTTTTAAAAACCAAGATTTGATCAAGGGATCCCTAATAAACAGGAAAACAGATCACACAATTCTTAAAGCCAGACAGCTCTTCCACATTTCTAATCTTGTTTGTTGGTGTTTATATATTTTAGAAGTTATTTCTGATGAGACTAAAGCACACTCTATTTCTGGATTCATATGACAGATTGGGTACAGATGTAAGGATCAAATCTGTATTTAGTATGTGAGAGTGTGTGTGTGTGTGTGTGTATACACAGAAAAAACATATAGCCCCTCCCTGGTACAAAGCTGAAGGGACCAGATCTGGTGGCCTAGAGGTTAATTCTCTGCCTTACAAGGCAGAAGCCCTGGGATCAAATCCCAGTAAGGGTATGGCTAGCTGATGAGGCCAGAACAAGGCCGAAATAGCGCTATCCTGCTCTCCTTTAATTTTAAATATTCAGCAAAAATATGTGATACATACAGAACATAGTTTGTTGGCTATGAATAAATTAACTGCCTTGAAATGGCCCTGGGTTGGGCCTAGAGGCAAAAACATACATACACACATATAATATATATATTATATGCACACACAAACACACACACATATATAATGTGTTTATATATATAAATATATATATATAATATATATA
Source organism: Erythrolamprus reginae (assembly GCF_031021105.1). Taxonomy (NCBI): domain Eukaryota; kingdom Metazoa; phylum Chordata; class Lepidosauria; order Squamata; family Dipsadidae; genus Erythrolamprus; species Erythrolamprus reginae. The sequence continues at coordinate 182,948,384 of NC_091952.1, read as the reverse complement.
TAAATAAATATATATATATAGGCAAATAAGGAGCTGTGATGTTCCTTCAATTCACCAGGGTGATTTGACACAAAAATATGTAACCCTTCCCTGGTGCAGAGCTGAAGGGATTGGATACTGTCGCCTAGAGGATAATTCTCTGCCTAACAAGGCAAAGGTTGCAGGTTCAAGTCCCAGTTGGTATGGCTAGCTGATGAGGCCAAAATAAGGCCGAAATAGATCTATCCTAGTCTCCCTTAATTTTCAAATTCAGCAAAAAAACATGTGAGACATATATATATATATATATATACACACACACACATACACACACACACATATATACATATATATATATATATATATACACATATATATTTGTTTTCGTAGATTTTCACGGGTACAGGTATGACGGTCTTGGTATATTCGGGTTTCTTCCCATGTAGGATTTGGAAATTTCTGGCGACGTTTCGACGAGGTCCCACTCGTCATCTTCAGGCTGGTGTTTCTGTCCTTGTTCTAGGGCGAACACAGCGAGACCTGAGCTGCCTTCCTTCTATAAATACTGGTGGCTGGGTATGGTTTGATGGCTCAGCAATTGCCTGCTGTGTAGAAACCTCCTGGTGAGTCAGTGGGGTAGCACCTGGGGTCGTTGATGTAGCTGAGGTATGCTGATTAGTTAATGGTTGTTGATTAGGAGTGATATCCTGAGTAGTTGGAGCTTGCAGGCTACTTGATTGTTTTGCAATGTGTGTTCTGAGTTTGGTTTCAGTTTTTATGGCTGGGTTACGTTTGAGGGCTGGTTTCCAGATGTCTGGTAGGCGGGAGGTATCATCCCGCTTGTTCATATTTTGGGGATGTTTTTCTATCACGCCTAATCAACAACCATTAACTAATCAGCATACCTCGGCTACATCAACGACCCCAGGTGCTACCCCACTGACTCACCAGGAGGTTTCTACACAGCAGGCAATTGCTGAGCCATCAAACCACACCCAGCCACGAGTATTTATAGAAAGAAGGCAGCTCAGGTCTCGCTGTGTTCGCCCTAGAACAAGGACAGAAACACCAGCCTGAAGATGACGAGTGGGACCTCATCGAAACGTCGCCAGAAATTTCCAAATCCTACATGGGAAGAAACCCGAATATACCAAGACCGTCAATACATATATATATATGAACAAGGCCGAAATGGGACCATCCTAGTCTCCCTTAATTTTAAAATTCCAGCTAAAAAAACATTTGACACACACACACACACACACACACACACACACACATATATATATATATATACACACACACACACATACACACACACACATATATATACATATATACACACACACACATATATACACATATATACACACACACACACACATATATATATATACTGTATAATGAATAGACAGCAAACTTTATAAGTTACTGGACTCCCTTTTTGTTTTATGTTTTTTTAATCAAATGTGCAGTTATTGAAATAAATATTTTATAGATTAAATAAGTAAACAAATGGTGAAAGGAGAAAGAATGAAAGAGAAAGGTTAGCATCTGGTCCTGCAATAACCTCATGTTCTGACATTGATATTGAAAATATAGAAATTATACTGTAAAAATTTCTTGGAGTTTATATATAATATGCATACACATTTCTATGAAAATAGTATTACATTAATTTGTCAAATCTAACAGACACTAACTTGCCATTTTTGTGGTTCAAAGGTGTGAGAAATAAACCGAGAGTTTGCAGTTCTCAAAGCAAAGTTGGTTTTTAAGGTATATAAGTACAACTCAACTTTTGCAAAGAGTCTGTTCATTCATGGGAAGAACAGAAAGAAAAAGCTACAAGTTGAGATTACTGTAGCTAGGAAAAGGCCCTTGTAGCTTTATGCTAGGATTGGGCAACTGTTTCAGTTTAGTTTTGTTTGCTATCAAGATTCTTATCTTGGTAAACTGTATAGGTGGGATTTCTGCTGAGTCTTACTCTAGGAAATGAGTTTAGTCATTTCAAGTCAAGGAATCTATGATTTACTGCCAAGTTGTGGTTAGGAAACTTGGCAGTATCATTGCCTGGCACACGGTAGTATAGTATCTGTTTCAGGAGCATACGACATATGAAATTCTTATTTTGCAAATATCAATGTGGTATATTGCTCAGGAGGGATGCAATTGCTAAGGCGATAACTACTTTATGAAAAGTGTATACATTTCCAAATAAATACCATTCATGTATCTCATATCAAAAATGGTGGTGAAATAGTGTTCCCCCCAGGTGTGTGTATATGTTTATGTATGTGAGATGGAGAGCGAAAAAGAGAGGAGGGGGAGGGAGATTCCCCATTCCTAGGCTTAACAAAACCTTTAGATTTCTTATCTTTAAGATAAATTTCAAAATAATAACTAAATGTGAATTAAACAGACTGTTAGATTTCCTTAATAAATTAGTTATGGTATATATGTCAAATGCTTTAACTTTAGGCATCAACCAGAAAGAAATCTAAAGGAAATCATGTTATGACAAAAAAGGAAAAAAGGTGAATTCACTTTGGGAAAAATTAAGAGGATACCAAATATTTCCTGTTAAATTCATACATAAAATCCTAACAAAATACCATGGATCCAAGACTCTATTAAATTCTCATTTTGGAAATCTCTCAAGACAATCTCCCTGTAAATCTATTGCTCAGCTCTTCAGATGTTTAAATACATAGCATAAAATGTCACATGAAGCACAATTTTCCTCTCCTCAATCAAGATCAACAAAGATTTTGTTCTTTCTGGCATCCACAATGCAGGTTTTATGTACCATATTGGAAATTTACATCCTGCTCTTTTTATACTGCCTGAATATACCAAAAAATCAATATTTACCAAGCATTATGGGAAACTATACTGTAAAGAAGCCTTGCACAAATGAACAGAATTATTAAAATGTAGGCAGTCACACAATGACCACACCTGAATTCTGAATGACTTGGTAGAATGAGATGGAATGAAACCAGATCATGTACGAGAGCAAGACTGTCAAACTCACAGCCCCTGGGCCGGATGCATCACACACTGGTCACCTCCTGTATAGCAAAGGGGAAAGAGTCATGATATATCACCTGACACTGCTGTGATGATGAGAGTTTGACACCCCTGGTGTAGAGAGAAAGACTAGCTGCTTTGATTCCCCTACCCCTCTTATGTAAGCATTTAATCCAAGAAACCAGCTGCACATGATGAACAAGGAATTGGGAACTCTAATGATGATACTGTTCTGAGCGGTCCATATCCATTTCAGCTTGTCACTGAGTTTGAGGACCAGGAGATGGAGGAATGAAGGGGAAGGGGAATTAGAGACTGGGGAACCACCAGAGACCGTAGAACTCCCAATTAGGGTATTGTCTGAGTCAGAGGATGATGGGGACTTTGAGGACCCTCTCTTAGATGCAAGGGTCAGAAGAATGAGAGCCAGGCATGAATATCTCTCTAGAAGGGGTTCTAGACATTGATTAGATCTATGAGACCTTTAGCCACACCTTGTCTGTATATATAGGACAGGCTGATGGGAGAAGAGGTGTGGCAAGCTACATTCATCATGAGCCGGGGTGGCGCAGCAGGTAGAGTGCTATACTGCAGGCCACTGAAGCTGACTGTAGTTCTGTAAGTCAGCGGTTCAAATCTCATCACCGGCTCAAGGTTGACTCAGCCTTCCATCCTTTCGAGGTGGGTAAAAGAGGACCTGGATTGTGGGGGCAATAGGCTGGCTCTGTTAAAAAAAGCTATTGCTAACATGTTGTAAGCCACCCTGAGTCTAAGGAGAAGGGCGGCATAAAAATTGAATAAATAAATAAATAAAATAAAATAAATGAAGACAGGGCATCGAAAGACTGCTTCTGATTCCATGGATTTTGCTTTTACAGAAGCTGGTTAAGCCCTGAACAATGAGTGAAGTGAAAAATTCCAGAGACACCTCATTAGGGAAGATTTATAACTCTAGCTGGCTTGCATCCCAGACTGTTATCTATGTTCTTTAGACAGGAACGCTGTCAGCCTTAAATGCCTGAGAATTCACTTATTTCTTGCTGGACTGTGTGTAAATCTCTCTCTCTCTCTCTCTCTCTCTCTCTCTCTCTCTCTCTCTCTCTCTCTCTATCTATCTATCTATCTATCTATCTATCTATCTATCTGATTTATACAACACCCCTCTCCTTTTGCCTCCATCAATGTTTCCAGCATATGTGGGTTTGCTTTCTAATGATTGATACAGACAGACAGAACAAATACCAAATAAGTTTTTTTTTAAAGTTTAAATTCCCTCAATCTGAGCTCTGTCTTCAGAGATAAGTTCATATGATTTCCTGGCAGAAATATGGGAATGATTTGTCACCACCACCACCACATTAGGGAATGACCACTTGCTAACTATGTGATATTTGGTTGGCCATGATGAAAAAGAAAGATGATTAGGTGATTGGAGGCTAAAACATATAAAGAACGGTTGCTGGAGTGGGGTATGTCTAGTTTAATGAAAAGAAAGACTAGGGGTGACACGATAGCAGTATTCCAATATCTCAGGGGCTGCCATAAACAAGAGAAAGTCAAGCTATTTTCCGAAGCAACTGAAAGTTGGACAAGAAGCAATGGATGGAAATTAATCAATGAGAGAAGCAGCCTGGAACTAAGGAGAAATTTGCTGACAGATAGAATATCAATCAGCGGAACAACTTGCCTCCAGAAGTTGGGAATGCTCCAACACTGGAAGTTTTTAAGAACAGACTGGACAACCATTTGTCTGAAGTGGTATAGGGTAGTGATGGCAAACCTATGGCACAGGTGCCAAAGGTGGCACCTGGAGCCATATTTGCTGGCATGTGTGTCATTATCCTAGCTCAGCTCCAATCTGCATGCCGACCAGCTGATTTTTGGATCTGAGAGGGCATTTTTGGCTTCCAAAGAGACTCTGGGGGGATGGGGGAGGGCGATTTTACCCTTCCCCGGCTCCAAGGAAGCATTTGGACAGCGAAACACAAGCCTAGTGGGCCCAACAGAAGTTGGAAAACTGTTTCTGGCCTCCAGAGGGCCTCTTCAGGCAATGTGGGCACCCGAGGAAAAAAAAGTTTGCTATTACTGGCATAGGGCTTCCTGCCTAAGCAGGAAGTTGGATTCTAAGCTTCCAAGGTCTCTTACAATTCTGTTATTCTGTATCCTGTTCTAAAATACCTGTCGACGATGGACCATGCTGTTCCTAAGTCCCTTGCTTTATGTGAAGTGATACCTTGTCTTACAAACTTAATTGGTTCCGGGACGAGGTTCTTAAGGTGAAAAGTTTGTGAGATGAAATAATGTTTCCCATAGGAATCAATGGAAAAGCAATTAATGCGTGCAAGCCCAAAATTCACTCCTTTTGCCAGCCGAAGCGCCCGTTTTTGCGCTGCTGGGATTCCCCTGAGGCTCCCCTCCATGGGAAACCCCACCTCCGGACTTCCAGCAGACGTGATGCTGCAGGGGAATCCCAGCAGGGAAATCCCAGCATCGCAAAAACGAGCACTTTGCTGGCAACGGAAGTCCGGAGGTGGGGTTTCCCAGCGAAGGGAACATCACTGAAATCGCAGCATCGCAAAAACATCAAAGTCCTTGAAACCCCATCTCCGGACCTCTGTGTTTTTGCAATGCTGCGATTTCACTTAGGCTCCCCTCGCTGGGAAACCCCACCTCCAGACTTCCGTTGCCAGCAAAGCACCCGTTTTTGCCCTGTTGGGATTCCCCTGCTGGGATTCCCCTGCAGCATCACAAAAACACGGAAGTCCGGAGGTGGGGCATCCCAGCGGTGGCGGTGGGTTTGTAAGGTGAAAATAGTTTGTAAGAAGAGGCAAAAAAATCTTAAACCCCAGGTTTGTATCTCAAAAAGTTTGTATGATGAGGTGTTTGTAAGACGAGGTATCACTGTATTCTTAGTTGGCATAAAATATAACAGTAAGTATAAAGGCTATAAAATATGGCTGAGATAGCATTAGAATTGGGGAAGGGAACAGACAAAATGCTGCCTTCCTTTTATTGCCTTTCCCAGACCTTTTTCTGTTGCAATAATTTAATAGTAGCACTCACAAGACTCGCAAAATAGATGGTCTAGTCTAGTCTGGTCTGGTCTTCCCAGCTACACTTTATTTTAAAATATTAGATTACCTCATTTTATCAACAGTGGACAATGAACAAATAAGCTTTGGGAAGGGAAAGACTTTGGCTCTGAGCTGGTATTTTCCATATAGTCTGCTTCAGATAATCACAAAAGGATGGGGTTCATTATCACACATAAACTCAGGCTTTTTTTGTGAGAGCTCCGCACATTTGGAAAGTTTGGGGTGAGGTGTAAAATACAATGCATCGTTTAAAAAGACGGAGTAAATTAGAAAGTGTGGGTTCTCATTTCCTTAGCCATTTTACCACCCAGCCTTGCTGTAGTGCTGGAACTGTTATTTTTACCTCTATCAATTTCACCATTCAAACTTTGCTTCAGAGAAACTTCCCCAAAAACTGACTATTTTAATTCTTAACTTTTGATTGCAGCAACTTATCTCAGAGTTCAGCTTCTCTTTTCCCCTTCTACAGTATAAGCCGGTACTGTAAGTAGTGTAAAAAGCAATATAATCTACATGGAGCTACCCTTGAAGTGTGTTTGGAGACTTCAACTTATCCAGAATGCAGCCATGTAACTCCATCACTCCGTGAGCTGCACTGGCTTCCAATTGGTCTCCAAACGCAATTCAAGGTGTTGGTTATTACCTATAAAGCCATACATGACTTAGGACCAGATTAACTGCGGAATGTCCTCTGCCTCATACATCCCTTGTCTGATCAGAACCCACAGAGTCAGCTTTCCCCAGACCCCGTCAGCCAAGCAATGTTGCCTGGCAGAGCGGTGGGAAGGGCCTTCTCTGTGGCGGCTCCGGTCCTATGGAACCAACTTCCCCCGGAGATTCATATGGCCCCCGCCCTCATGGTCATTTAAAAGACCCTAAAAATATGGCTCTGTCGGCAGGCTTGGACCCATTGAGCATTATACGCTGCTCTGGCCAATTGGTATGAAAGCATGAAGTTTGAATGTTGATTACCGGGGTTTTATATATTATTTGTATAACTGTATTTTTATTATTGTGCTTTTTATTCTTTTAAGCCACCTTGAATCTACTTGGAGAAGGGCGGCCTAGATAAACAAACATACAAATAAACAAACAAACAAACTAGATGGATGGATGGATGGATGGATGGATGGATGGATGGGTGGGTGGGTGGGTGGGTGGGTAGGTAGGTAGGTAGGTAGGTAGGTAGATAGATAGATAGATAGATAGATAGATAGATAGATATAGAAAGGCAGTAGGTAGGTAGGTAGGTAGGTAGGTAGGTAGGTAGGTAGGTAGATAGATAGATAGATAGATAGATAGATAGATAGATAGATAGATAGATAGATAGACAGACAGACAGACAGATAGACAGAAAGATAGACAGACAGACAGATAGATATAGAAAGGTAGGTAGGTAGGTGAACATAATACCAGTTGTTTTGGGAGTTGTCCCAACATGCCATGGGACAACTCACTGTGGAAGAAGAATTATACTAATATAAAAGAAATGGTGGAATAGAATCATTAAAGAAAGGATGGAAAAGGAATGGGGAGCAGAATGAAATATGAATGACAAAAATGTAAATACAGTGTTCCCTCGATTTTCACGGGTTCGAACTTCGCGAAAAGTCTATACCATGGTTTTTCAAAAATATTAATTAAAAAATACTTCACAGGTTTTTTTCCCTACACCATGGTTTTCCCGCACGATGACGTCATATGTCATCGCCAAACTTTCGTCCGCCTTTAATAAATATTCTTTTTAATAAACTTTAATAAATAAACATGGTGAGTAATAATCTAAATGGTTGCTAAGGGAATATGAAATTGTAATTTAGGGGTTTAAAGTGTTAAGGGAAGGCTTGTGATACTTTTCATAGCCAAAAATAGTGTATTTACTTCCGCATCTCTACTTCGCGGAAATTCGACTTTCGCGGGTGGTCTCAGAATGCATCCCCTGCGGAAATCGAGGGAACACTGTACATTTTTATTCATTTTAAATAATTAAATTGAATTGTTAAATTGCCCTGTGGTGGGTGGGCCGTGGCGAGTTGCTGCAGTGAGTTGGCTGCCTCGAGTTTTCCCATTCCAAACTGTTTTTGAGCAGGCATGAGTCCGATTGCCCCAGTCTGATTAGGCAACTCAAATGTAGCAATTCTTTTAGGAGGAAGTATAAAACCTAGTTTATTCTGTAGAGCAGGGGTCTTCAAACCTGGCAACTTTAAGACTTGTGGACTTCAACTCCCAGAATTCTCCAGACAGCATAGATGGCTGGAGAATTCTGGGAGTTGAAGTCCACAAGTCTTAAAGTTGCCAAGTTTGAGGACCCCTGCTGTAGAGGAAGAACATATATGAATGCATGGATGACTGGCAATGGAACATTGAGGGACAAAAACCTACATATGTTGAACCTGGTTGTTACAAGTATGAGTTGATACTTGCAGTCGCTTTAATACTGAAATAGGTGGCACGTGATTTTAATTAATAAATAAAAATAAACATGGGATTACATTCCGGATTGGCCAATACTGACAAATGGGATTTCCATGCTGGAAAGGAGGCTGCTGGATTGATGACAGATTCCACCTGCCCCATCCCCTTAACAGATTAACAGAAGGGATCAAGGGTGGATTCCTATTACTGCCTCTACTGGTGCACACTGGAAGGGCTATCACAATTTTTACTACCACACTGTGGGCGTGGCTTATGCATTTCCTTTCAACATCTTTCAGTGCAAATTGGGTGTTCTCGGGTGGAGCTCCATTTTCGCTACCCCACTGTGTTCCACCCCCGTCCGGGAAGCAGCCCACCCCTGTTCTCTTGCGTGCTATGCAGGCATGTCCCAGCATGTTTTTGCTTCTGCATATGCGCCGGAAGCAAAACCACACTAAAATCTTGCAAGGTGACGTGTATGTGTGAGAGATTTTGGTTATTTTTTTGCTTCCGCGCATGTGCAGAAACAAAAAATCGGCGAAATCTCATGCGTGTGTCCCCTCGCAAGATTTTGCTTCTGCACATGCACACGAAGCAAAAAATGAAGAAAAAAGATGGTGGCACCCATGGGACTGGCACCGGTAGCAGTCGCATGCGTATTGCGCAATCTGGCGGCCTTATCCTACAGGTAGCAACCCACTACCGGAAGGCACCTTGCAGGCTGTCTAGTCCAAACCCCTGCTCAAGCAGGAGACCCTTTATCTGCCTCTACCAAGGATCAAACTTATAACTTTCTGATTGTGAGGCAAGAGTTCCACCTCTAGACCACAGCTGCAACACTTGTTTTCTACTCTACTGATATATACTGTATATATACATGTACATGTACGTGTACGTGTATGTGTACGTGTACGTGTATATGCATATGTATAGTGTTGCAGCTGTGGCCTAGAGGTGGAACTCTTGCCTCACAATCAGAAAGTTGTGAGTTTGATTCTAGGTAGAGGCAGATAAAGGGTCTCCTGCTTGATCTGGCAGCTTCTGCCTTGTGAGGCAGAGAATTAACCTCTAGGCCACCAGATCTGATCCCTTCAGCTTTGTACCAGGGAGGGGGCTATATGTTCTTTCTGTTGGATCACCCTGGTATATTGAAGGAATGTCATAGCTCCTTTTTTGCCTCTAGGCCCAACCCAGGGCCATTTCAAGGCAGTTAATTTATTCCTAGCCAACAAACTATGTTCTGAATGTATCACATGTTTTTGCTGAATATTTAAAATTAAGGGAGACTAGGATAGCACTATTTCAGCCTTGTTCTGTCCTCATATATGTGTGTGTGTGTGTGTGTGTGTGTATGTATGTATATATGTATATGTGTGTATATATATGTGTGTGTGTGTGTGTATGTGTGTGTATATATATATATATATATACATACATATACATATATATATACACAACAGAAAAAAACATCTATCTATCTATCTATCTATTCTCATTGTTTTCTTTTTTCATTGTTTATTTCGCTGTTCTTTTACTAATGTTTTGTTCACCCTCTCTTCACTTCTTCCTTTTTATTGTTGCAAGCTGCCTAGGATAGCGAGATAGGTGGCAAATAAATTTAACCAACAAACGAATAATATGTTGAAGCTGCGTATTGAAAGCCATTGTTTTCTAGGCACTGGGTTTTCTTAGCCTTCAGACATGAAAGGTTTTTTTCCACTAGGTGCTTTAGAAACAATGTTAATTGCATGGAAATAGTTTAATACAGCTGGGAGTGATCCGTAATTGTTCGTGTGTTTATATCTCCTTCGGTTTGGCACGCATCAGGAACCACACCCAGCATGCGGAATGACCTCTGTACATATAAAACCCACATGCTTTATTGTTAATGGTATTTTTAAAAAAAACATCATAACAAAAAAGCTAAAAGCTAAAAATGACCACTTGCATACAAGAGTCATAATAGATCTTTGGGCAAATAGCAGATTGACACTAATTATATGAGACAGCGCTAAAACATTCCCCCTTCAATCATATGGTTTTGATATTAGATTAGGTCACTCTGACGCCAACATGGTACCCCTGGACAAGCTGTACTTTCTCACATCTAGTGAACACCAAGGAAGGGGAGACTATCAGATTAATATATAGTGGAATTTATTATATATTGTTTGCTTGTTCATCCACTTAGGATCTGAATGTTTTATACCTAGTTTTATATAAAAAAATATTTATGGATGAAAAAAATGTGTGATGAAATTAGCTCTTAAAGGGATGAGCATACAAAAGAAGTGCAAGTTAGCTTATCCAGAGAAACGGGTTAAAAGTGTATTGAGGCAATTATGAGGGTCGCCCAGAAAGTAATGCACCACATTTTTTTTCTTCAACAATTATTTATTGAACACAATGAAACTTACAGACAACAAAGAATGATGTTTCTTCTACACTCCCTATTTTTCTCTATAATTTCAGTCCCGTTCTATGGCCCTTCCTCCAGCGAGACACAAGGGTGTGTATGCCCTGTCGGTACCACTCCTTGTTCTGGTCACAAAGCCATTTCTGCACTGTGCGCTGTCTTCTAATGTCCTCACCCTCTGTGCCCAGCGACTAACCGTACTTCTGTCGACTGCAGATTCTCCATAAACTGTACACAAACGTTTGTGAATGTTCCCAACAGTTTCTGCCTCCGCAGTGTTGTGGTTAGCTCTGGCCCAGCTCCTGCCCCAAGGACTGTGGATGTGGGGGAGACATCCACATGCTGCAGGCCTGTTTTGCCCCCGGTGGAATCTGATGATGAAGGCTCCTCTGACCAAGAAGACATGAGTGACAGGGAGGAGGAGAGTGGGGCAGACAGCTCAGAAGGAGATCAATTATCTAGCTCCTCCTTGGATTCAGAACAAGAGTTAATGATACAGCCGCGCATGCGGAGAGCAATGCATAGGCAACAACAACTGAGAGATTATTATCAAAGAAAATGAGGCCACCTGTGGTTGTGTGGGGCTGTGGTAATTAGTGGGTTTGGCCATTGTGGAGGATTATCTGATCGTTTGTTGTGTTTCATGACTGCTTTACTGACTTTGACTTTTTGTGTGCTGATTTTTCCCCGCTTTGAAACTAAACCAAAGCAAAGTGTGTTTCACTTTGTGAAAGAAGGACTTTGAATTGCCTCACAACTGCAAGCTAAGTGTCACAGGACTGATAAGGGACTTGTATAAATTACCAGTTTGTTTGGAGATGAATGCTCTTTGCTATACCAAAAGAGGGCTTAGTTTAAGTGAATTTTCATTATAAAGAACATTGTTTTGAATTTTCAAACGTGTGTGTGTCTGAAATTTGTACCTGTGAATTTTTGGGAGGATTCTACCAGAGAGCCCGACAGAACACGCAGTGAGAAATTTAATGACAACACGCTGCTTGTAACATAAATCTCTTACAGACGCCATTTCAAAACATTGCTGCAGCTCTGCTATCTGTCTGAAGAAACACAAAATTTTCACACGCACTCCTGACAATTCAACTAATGTATATCTAAAGTCTCACATTCGTGCCATTACTGTAGGCTGAGAAAGAAAGTGGTGCATTACTTTCTGACTAACCCTCGTACATGGCTATAAACATTTATCTCCTTTGAAGAAACATGGAATATTGCAAATAATGCCTGCAGATGCGAGAAGAAGACAGAAAGTTATAAACTGACAGAGCTCTCAGACTTTTATCAAATCTGAAGCCCATCACTTCTTTTTCCATTTGCTTTTTAAAATATTTTGTTCCAAAGCAAATACATAGCACTTTATTCCTCCTGGTATGCAAGAATCGTACCAACAGGGACAGGGTGCTCCATGCAGCTAAAACAATAATACAGTGTTCCCTCGATTTTCGCGGGTTTGAACTTCGTGAAACATCTATACCACGCTTTTTCAAAAATATTAATTAAAAAATACTTCGCAGTTTTCCCCCCTATACCACGGTTTTTCCTGCCCGATGACGTCATATGTCAGTGCCAAACTTTCGTCTGCCTTTAAAAAACATTTTTTTAAATAAACTTTAATAAATAAACATGGTGAGTAATAATCTAAGTGGTTGCTAAGGGAATGGGAAATTGTAATTTAGGGGTTTAAAGTGTTAAGGGAAGGCTTGTGATACTGTCCATAGCCAAAAATAGTGTATTTACTTCCGCATCTCTACTTCGCGGAAATTCGACTTTCGGGGGTGGTCTTGGAACGCATCCCCCGCGAAAATCGAGGGAACACTGTACAATCAAAGGAGTACCACTTGCCCATTGGCTACCATCATTTGAGTCACGTCAGCTGGTTCATGGCTTTTAGCCAAGTTCTGGGGCAGCTCGGCCCCGACTCAGTTGAAGGAAGTGACTCCTTCAGACTTTGGAATGGAAATTGCAACTTTAGCAATTAGACAGTTATCATCCTTCTCTTTCTAATCTGTAACTTTGGTCCATAAGCCAGCTGGCTTCCTTGTAAAAGAAACTTGGCAGCTCTTCAGGCATCAAAACCCCGTGTGAGTTTGGCAAAGTATGATTTATAGCTCCACTTTATTGTACAGTGTAGGCAAAAGCCAAAAGAATGTAATTCTCCTCCTGGAAAGCAACAAGTAATAATAAGCATAAAGCGTCTGGCCTCTGCGTTCCAAGGATGGGATTAAGTTTAGGCTCATCTGGGAAAGGAGGAGCAACAGTTCTGGAGAACTCTTTCGACTGCTTCTCATAAAAAAGCATTAGGAACTAGTACTTATAACTCTTCTGGTTCTGATACTTAGGGCCAGACTATCTTCAAGACCACCTTCTACCACATAGATCTTAGTGACCGATAAGGGCCCACAGGGTTGGTCTTCTGTGGGTGCCATCAGCTAAACAGTGTCAACTGGCGAGGCCAGGGGAGAGCCTTCTCTGTGGTGGCTCCGACTCTCTGGAACCAGCTACCTCCTGAGATCCTGACTGTTCCCACCCTACTGGCCTTCCAGAAAGCTGAAAAGACCTGGCTTTTCTGGTAGGCTTGGGGCCGATGATTGGATGGTACACCTTCAAGATCCAGCCATAAATGGCATGTATGGTTTTTCATTACTGTTGGTTTTAAATTGTTTTTAAATTGCTCTTTTAGATGTCCTAATATTATACTGTATGACTTTTTGGGGAGTTGTAAGCCACCTAGAGTCCCTAGGGAATTGGGTGGCATACAAATTGAATTGGATAAACAAACAAACAAACAAACAAACAAACAAACACAAGATGATGATGATGATCATTGTTCACAGTCATCCAGAAGTTTATTTAGCCTGGATTTGGCATTTTTGTCCACCTAGGGAGACATAGCCATACACTGAATACAGCCACTTTTGGCCTCCAGAAGTCATGCGCCCTTGTTCCATTTTTGCAAAAAATGGGCCCATTTTCCACACAAATTGGGTGTGCAGAGGATTTGGGAGGCCTGCAGCATGCTCTTGGGGGCTGGGGGAAGGCAAACACCCACCCCCCCATTTCCATGAAAAAAAATGGGCAAAAACACACATCCTTTTTGTGAAAAAAGGCTCGTTTTCCACAAAAAGGGGGGCATATTTGCTTTCCCCCAGGCCCCAGGAGTTCTCTGCAGCCTCCCAAACTCTCTGTCAACTCATTTTTTTTGTGTGCAAAAAATGGGTCTGTTTTTGCAAAAAACAAAGGGGGGTGCACAGGGCGGTTTGAATGTCTGCAGAGTGCGGGGAGAACGAAAACTTTTTTTCTTACTTACCTCTTTGAAATTGTGGTGCATCTCTGGTCAGAGACAATCCAAAGAGTTTGGGAATTCAAGAAGTTCTTCTGCTACAGCTTACTCATCATTTTGCCTCTAGATATTAAAATTCTAGAAAGATAATTCATTTCTTTGTTCCTTTCTGTAATAATCTATGAAAATGAACGAAATAAGGTTTTCAGAAATATTTGGTTGCCATCATGTGATCCAAAGAATGTAATAGGGAATGGCCTTCTGACTATTTCTTACAAATTAATGGTGGCTTTGATTAATCCATAGCCATATTATGAAATGGCTGACTTCTTCATTATAGATAATTCAAAATGTAATCAAAAAAGTTTACCGCTGCCATCTTCCAATGTGTAATAATTACCTGATAGAAATAATTTAATTTTGCTAAAATTAAGGCCATCTGAAGTCATCTGCTTCATTTAACAGAATGTAGTAAAGAGAATAATTAAGTTTATGTCAGGCAGTAATAATTTGTAATAGAAGTTACTAACGTTTTAGCATATTTTTTTCTTTGGTACAATATTAATAAAAAGGGGGAGATGTGAAACCACCATCTATTACATATAATCTGATGTGTAATCTGTAGCACCTAAAAAGAAGGCAAAGCTGTGGTTTCTCCACTGTAGGTACCTTCTTGATTTGTTTGATCAAATGCTGGGGACATTACAGGTGCTCTTTTCCATAGCTACATAATTTTTTTTTTAAAGTGGGGACACAATAAGGATTCTGATGTTAATGAAACACAAATGGCATGCACTACTTCCACTGCCCAGGGCATTCATCAGTTCTTCTACAATGACCCAAAGCTTATACTGACATTAGGAGAAAGCATATTTTACCACTTATTTCGGGATATCCTGGCCAGTGTTCCCTCTAATTTTTTTGGGGGGTGGGCGGAAAAGTATAGTGTCTGAGCGGCAGTCCCTTTGGGACTGGGCGGCACAGGAATAATAAATAAACAAACAAACAAACAAACAAATAAAAAACCCACCCTGTTTTGCCTCAGAGAATTTCAAAATAAAATACTGTATTGAGTGTCTATAACAGTGAGCTCATAATAGGGCAACTCTATCAATATCAAAATGCCACTTAAATAGTTGAGCTAGTTTCAAACTAGATTTTGATTTTCTTTCTCTCTTCCTTACTCCCATTCTTTTTCTTTTTCTTTTCCTTCCTCTCTTTTTTCTATCTGTTTCTCTCTCTTCCTCTCTCTCTCCTTCCCTCTCACTCTTTCCCTCTCGGCTTCTGGGCAGGTTTGGAAAACTCTGAGTTGATGATGATTTTTAAGTGAGCGATTGCTCACTGCTCAGCTTAGAGGGAACTATGATCCTGGCCGCTCGGACGTTGCCTATCTCCGGTGGCTGCTTGGGGATGAGCAAGCCAGGATTACGGCACAGGTGGCCAGATTCTACGCGGCGGCAGCAGGAATTTGTGGCAAATGTGTGCCTTCATAGCGAAATATGTACATCTCTTGTATAGTTACGATGGGTCAATCTTGGTTGCTCAGCCAAAAGTCCTGTTTCCTGTTCTTTTTCCTTTTAATTATTATTAATATTATATTGATGGTCTTTGACAGTAAATAAAATTTATTATTATTATTATTATTAATTAGTACAGGTAGTTCTTGAAGTACATCTGTTCGTTTAGTGAAGTGATGGAGAACCTTCTTTTTGCTCGGGTGCTTAAAGGGCACACGTGCCCACGATAGCATGCACATGCGTGCCTACACCCATAATAGAGCCGGGGTGGCGCAGCAGGTAGAGTGCTGTACTGCAGGCCACTGAAGCTGACTGTAGATCTGTAGGTCAGCGGTTCAAATCTCATCACTGTCTCAAGGTTGATTCAGCCAGCCATCCTACCGAGGTGGGAAAAATGAGGACCTGGATTGTGAGGGCAATATGTTGGCTCTGTTAAAAAGTGCTATTGCTAAAATGTTGTAAGCCGCCCTGAGTCTAAGGAGAAGGCAGCATAAAAATCAATTGAATGAATGAATGAATGAATGAATGAATAAATAAATAAATAAATAAATAAATAAATAAATAATGCAATGCTCTCCCCACATGCATGGATACACGCACAACCTCTCCTGCCCTCCTCGCCCTCAGATATGTCTCCACCTGCCACCTGTTCAGGCGTGGGCTACTGCCCAGACAGGTGGGTGGGTAGTGAAACACAGTGGGGTAGCGAAAATGGAGCTCCACCCCAGAGCACCCAATTTGCACTGAAAGATGTTGAAAGAAAATGCAGAGCGTCCTGCATAAGCCAAGCCCACAGTGTGGTAGTAAAATTTTTGGTAGCTCTTCACTGCACCTGTGGCACCCATGCCATAAGTTTGCCATCACGGGTTTAGTGCCTGTTTGGAGTTACAACGTCACTAAAAAAAAAAAAGACTTATGACTGTTTGTCCCATGATAGAAACATAGAAACATATTAGACTGACTGCAGAAAAAGACCTCATGGTCCATCTAGTCTGCCCTTATACTATTTCCTGTATTTTATCTTACAATGGATATATGTTCATCCCAGGCATGTTTAAATTCAGTTACTGTGGATTTATCAACCACGTCTGCTGAAAGTTTGTTCCAAGGATCTACTACTCTTTCAGTGAAATAATATTTTCTCACGTTGCTTTTGATCTTTCCCCCAACTAACTTCAGATTGTGTCCCCTTGTTCTTGTGTTCACTTTCCTATTAAAAACACTTCCCTCCTGAACCTTATTTAACCCTTTAACATATTTAAATGTTTCAATCATGTCCCCCCTTTTCCTTCTGTCCTCCAGACTATGATCATTGCAACAACCACATGGTCAGTGATCAAAATTCAGAGGCTTGGCAAAGGACATGTATTTATGATGATTGTGGTGTTCCGGGGTCATGTGATCACTTTTTTCAAACTTTCTGGCAAGTAACGTCAATGAGGAAGCCAGATTCACTTAACAACCGTGTCTCTAATTTAACAACCACAGTGATTCACTTAACCAGAAAGGTTGTTAAATGGGGCAAAATTCACTTCATAAGTGTCTGACTTAACAACATAAATTTGGGGCTCAGTTGTAGTCAAGGGCCACCTGTGTAGGAACGTAGACCCATTGAATGTGGGTGGGATGAAGAGGGCTTCCAACCCATTTCTACATGCTGCACGATACGTGAAGAAAACATTCGTTTTTCCACCTTGCAATTCTTTTGTTCTTTATTTGGCTCTTCCTGAAATAATTTCTTCCATCCGTTTTCCTTATTCTGAATGGGTGCAGAAATGGGGAAAGATTTAAAAAGAAACTGTGTGGGGTGTTGCCTTTTCCAGACTTTTTCTCTCTCTGCCAAATTTGAAACAACTTTGTCAAAATGATGATTTCCAGCTGAAATTAAAGCACCGGGTTCCAAATTGTTATTTAAAATAAAGGCAATAATTTGTTTCCAGCTGGTACAATTGTTAAATAAAATGCTTGTAACGTCTCGAGAAACAATATTCTCCTTCCCTTATAAAGTAAGATAATTCATTCTGTCACTAGTAAATCCATCCAAAAACGTTTTAATCTTTAAAGTATAAGATTTTCACTGACAGTAATTTGCCATATGGAAGAATAATAATGGGATTTTTTTATTTTTTTTAAAAATATCATTGGCATGTGTGCAAATTGCAAAAAAAAAAGGAAAGAAAATGGTAATAAGAGGTCTAATGCAGTTTGCTATTGCTGAAATTATTCATCGGATGTTTTTTTGCATTTAAAAATGTCAACAGCTTGTCTTCCTTCTCGTTTGCATTAAACTTTTACAATTGGAAGGTGTTAATCTTTGCACTTTATAACATCCAAGTACTGAATGGAAACCCCCATCTCAGCAAATAAAGTAGTGCGGAGGGGGGGAGGGGAAATACACCCTAGCTATGTGGTTAATTATCTGTCTAATTAACTGTATGCTAATTCAGATGTTTAGGGAGAACAGTAGACAAGGAAGGAGTAAATGCTGCAGAAGAGCCTTCTGCAGGTCTGTATAAATTGGGTTTTAAAAAGATAATTGATATTGTGATATATATATATATATATCACAATATCAATTATCTTTACTATATCACAATATAGTAAAAATATCTTTTTACTATATATGTGTGTGTGTGTGTGTGTGTGTCATGTTTTTGCTGAATTTGAAAATTCATATATATACATACATACATACATACATACATACATACATACATACATATATATGTAGATTGTTCTGAGTTCGGGTTTTGCCCTGTGTAATATTTTGCATGTCTATGTGACGTTTCGGTGAAATCACATTCACCATCACCATCATCAGCCTGATGATGGTGAATGTGATTTCACCGAATGTGATTTCACCGAAACGTCGCATAGACATGCAAAATATTACACAGGGCAAAACCCGAACTCAGAACAATCTACATACATATATTTGGGTTTCTTCCCATGTAGGATCTGGAAATTTCTGGCGATGTTTCGATGAGGTCCCACTCATCATCTTCAGGCTGGTGTTTCTGTCCTTGTTCTAAGGCGAACACTGCGAGACCTAATAGTTGGATATCCAACTAGAAAACCAGGGAGTTTATCAAATACCGTGTAAAATCTGCCCAGCCACATATATTGGACAAACTAACAGGAGAGTAAATGCACGTGTTGCAGAACATAAGAATTCATTAAGGAAAAAAGAAAAAACCTCCTCCCTTTTCCAACACTTCAAAACTACAGGACATGAAATTGATTTTGACATTACTAAATTAATTTCCCAAACAGAACACTACAGCAAAAGAATAATCATGGAAGCCATCGAGATAGAAAAACATCCCCAAAATATGAACAAGTGGGATGATACCTCCCGCCTACCAGACATCTGGAAACCAGCCCTCATTAACAAACGTATCCCAGCCAAAGAAACTGAAACCAGACTCAGAACACACATTGCAAAACAACCAAGTAGCCTGCAAGCTCCAACTACTCAGGATATCACGCCTAATCCACAATCATTAACTAATCAGCATACCTCATTTACATCAACGACCCCAGGTGTTACCCCACTGACTCACCAGGAAGTTTCTACACAGCAGGCAATTGCTGAGCCATCAAACCACACCCAGCCACCAGGATTTATAGAAGGAAGGCAGCTCAGGTCTCGCTGTGTTCGCCCTAGAACAAGGACAGAAGCACCAGCATGAAGATGACGAGTGGGACCTCGTCGAAACGTCGCCAGAAATTTCCAAATCCTACACGGGAAGAAACCCTAAAGAAAATGCAGATTGTCCTGCACAAGTCACGCCCACAGTGTGGTAGTAAAATTTTTGGTAGTCCTTCACTGGAGCTACCCTTAAAAATGGTAGTCATATATTATGCTCATTTCAGTGCATTTCCACATACTATAATGATGCCAAATTTAAAGGAGAGACTATCTGGGTTTTATATATATTCACTGTATCAATACTGTCTGTGATATTATGATACCGTATATAGTCTGGAGGGCAGAAGGAAAAGGGGGGACATGATCGAAACATTTAAATATGTTAAAGGGTTAAATAAGGTTCAGGAGGGAAGTGTTTTTAATAGGAAAGTGAACACAAGAACAAGGGGACACAATCTGAAGTTAGTTGGGGGAAAGATCAAAAGCAACGTGAGAAAATATTATTTCACTGAAAGAGTAGTAGATCCTTGGAACAAACTTCCAGCAGACGTGGTTGGTAAATCCACAGTAACTGAATTTAAACATGCCTGGGATAAACATATATCCATTGTAAGATAGAATACAGGAAATAGTATAAGGGCAGACTAGATGGACCATGAGGTCTTTTTCTGCCGTCAGTCTTCTATGTTTCTATAAAGGGGAAAGGAAGCTTAGACATGAAGCTACCTTCTTGGCAGAACATTAGTGCTGCAATTGTTATTTTCCAATGCTTACTTTTGTCTCAGCTTCACATCTGAAATACAAGTTGCAAATACATTCACAATGCTTCTATTCTTGTATGGGGAAAAAACACATTTAAACAAAACTTACAGACTCCAAATTAAATCCTTGCCAGAAAATATTTGATATCTCAGGTTTTAAAATAACATTGGCAATATAAAAATAAGTGCTGGATAAACCATGTCTGCGTGAGGAGGAAATACAAATTTAGAGTGGCTGTTTGTTTGGAAGTGTAGAAAGCATAGTAGCTTGATGTAGTTGGTGACATTTTTACATGTGGTTTACTCGCTGAGTGGCTGAGAGACATGTTTCAGGTGCTGTGAAAATTGCATCTCTGCCCAACAACCAGAAGAGCTCTGTTATTATTCTGTATACCAAGGAAAAGATTGCAGAAACTACAAAGTGATTGGTCTGTTAAGCTTGCTGGGAAAATCTTTGGCAGAATTCTGATTGAAAGGTTATGAGATGGGACAATAAACAAAAAATGGGAACTACAGATTCAATTTTGCTCTTCAGGAGGACATTGGAAACATAGGCTTACTGGTTTATTGCAGTATTTCTCAAACGTTAGTGCAGTACTTCTCAAACTTTAAGATGGACTTCAATTCCCAGAATTCCCCAGTCAGCCATGGGGCTAGGATAGGGGTGGGTTCTAACTTACCTCACTGCCGATTCACTTCCTCCCGCGCCACATGGCTGTGCCTCGTGGGTGCCTGCACAATTTGTGCATGCACACATGTGCAGTGCTGAAAAACAACCCCGTTCCCTGTTGTGGTTAGCTCTGGCCCAGCTCCTGCCCCAAGGACTGTGGATGTGTGGGAGACATCCACATGCTGCAGGCCTGTTTTGCCCCCGGTGGAATCTGCTGATGAAGGCTCCTCTGACCAAGAAGGCATGAGTGACAGGGAGGAGGAGAGTGTGGCAGACAGCTCAGAAAGAGATCAATTATCTAGCTCCTCCTTGGATTCAGAACAAGAGTTAATGATACAGCCACGCATGCAGAGAGCGATGAATAGGCAACAACAACTGAGAGATTATTATCAAAGAAAATGAGGCCACCTGTGGTTGGGTGGGGCTGTGGTAATTAGTGAGGCTGCTATAAAGAGCAGCCTGTGGGTTTGGCCATTGTGGAGGATTATCTGATCATTGTGTTTCGTGACTGCTTTACTGACTTGGACCTTTTGTGTGCTGATTTCTCCCCGCTTTGAAACTAAACCAGGGCAAAGTGTGTTTCACTTTGTGAAAAAAGAAGGACTGTGAATTGCCTCACAACTGCAAGCTAAGTATCACAGAACTGATAAGGGACTTGTACAAATTACCAGTTTGTTTGGAGACAAGTGCTCTATGCCATCCCAAAAGAGGGCTTGGTTTAAGTGAATTTTCATTATAAAGAACATTGTTTTGAATTTTCAAACATGTGTGTGTCTGAAATTGTATCTGTGCATTTTTGGGAGGATTCTACCAGAGAACTCAACAGAACAGTTCCCAAAAGCCAAAGACAAGATGGCAATGCATGGCTTCTGCGCATTCATAGAAGAAAAAATACCTGGGAAAAATTCCAAATAAACCAATAAATAAATAAAAATACCCCCCCCCCCCAAGATGGTGGCTTCCTCGGACCAGTACTGACAGAACCAGTTCCATGATAGCATCATGACATCATCAGTGGCTTGCTACCAGTTCAAGAAAACGGTTCCGAACCTGGAGGAACCCACCTCTGGGCTGGGGAATTATAGGAGCTGAAGTCCACGCAAGATAAAGTCGCAAAATTTGAAGAATGCCGGTTTATGGTAATATGAGTGGGCCTGAATTATGACTTATTTTGCAAAAAATATAGAATTATAAATAGGTTGTCAAATGTGATAAATAATCAAATTAAGCCATGGGTGGGAATAAATTGAGTACTTAACAAATTATTCAATATTTAGCAGGGACTAAGACAAGCGGGTGTGATGTCCTTTGGCTGTATAAAATATTTATGTGCAAATATATAGGGAAGGCTTTTGGTAATGTTAGAGGTTGCTGGTTGGGGTTGTGAATTTATGTGTACCTTTGTAAACAAATGATGCCATGCTTTTGACTGACCCCAAATTATTTGCAGTGAATGTTATTGGAATTTGTATAATTTATTAAGAAGTATCTAAAGTCTGCATTTTAAAATTAATGCATCCAAAATCAAGACAGATTGTGTGAAAAATTGTAGATATGTGTGTGAATATATTAAAAAAAACAGGTTAGTACATTTTGATAGATTGTTTATTCAATATAGGGAATTGGATGAAGACATTTTAGGACCTGTGCATGATAGAGAACTAGTGGGTATTATTTATTGATTATTGGGGAGCAAAATAACCCCGTGCCATGCAGACTTTTAAAGATGATAATCAGCACCTAACTACACATGGTACTACATGTGCCAGTAGATTCTGGAACATCTGTAATTTCTAATTGTCCTGTCATATAGTCCACATTGCATGAATCGAAGGGGTAAATGATCAAAGAATGGGTGACTTGAAAAAGACCCTAGAACAATGGTCACAATTGGCACATGAGATGGGTTGTCCAGTTGTCAAAATGGCAAGGAGAAATACATATGTTTTAAGTTCAGAACAAGCAAAAAAAAAAGTATGTAAGTGGCTCAGACAGCTCCCTAATCCACCTAAGATGAGGCAAAGCCAAAGGCAAGCTTGCAAGATTCTTTTATTATATTTTTAGCACCATTCTCAATAAAAGTAGTCTTAAACTTCTACTGGAATTGATCCTTGGTCTGGTCTGTATGGTTCATTTGGTGGCTCTGCACATCCACTAAATTATACACTAATTTATTATATTTTTATCACCATTCTCAATAAAAGTAGTCTTAGACTTCTACTGGAATTGATCATTGGTCTGGTCTGTATGGTTCATTTGGTGGCTCTGCACATCCACTAAATTATACACCAGCTCTGTCTATACTACCCAATCAAGAGTCAAAGATAAGACCTCTCCGAATCCTGGGGATGGAGGGCAAAAACCAAAAGCCACTTTGTCCTGTTAGAATTGCGTTGTACTCTCCAGGCACTGGGTCAATGCCTGAATCAGTGATGAGTTGCTCCTGGTTCAGCAAACTGGTAGTGGCGGAAGTGGGAGGCTCTGCCCACCCACCCAGAACACTCCTGCGCATGTGCAGAAGCATTGTGAGCGCACACCAGTAAAGATGGGATTTAGAACCAACTACTGGCCTAAATGTATCACCTCCTGGGACAAGGGTAGAGATTTATTGCTGGGTATTATCAGCATACTGATGATACTGCACCTCAGACGGGCAAATGATCTCTCCAAGCAGTTTCATGTAGGTATTAAAGAGGACCAGTGAGCGGTCCAAGCCCTGAGACACTTCACAGTAAAGGGTGCCTCTCCTCCATCTTCAACTGGACCAAATCATAGAGGAAGGAGCAAAACAGTATCCACCATTCTCAACCAGCCCCAGGGTGAATGATATCAAAAGCCCCCAAGAAATCTAGCAATGGGCTTTCCCAAATATGCCCATGTTACACCAACACTCCGCAGTCTGCACTGGTTGCCAATCAGTTTCCGGTCACAATTCAAAGTGTTGGTTATGACCTATAAAGCCCTTCATGGCACCGGACCAGACTATCTCAGGGACCGCCTTCTGCTGCATGAATCCCAGCGACCAGTTAGGTCCCACAGAGTGGGTCTTCTCCGGGTCCCATCAACTAAACAATGTCGCTTGGCGGGACCCAAGGGAAGAGCCTTCTCTGTGGTGGCCCCGACCCTCTGGAACCAACTCCCCCCAGAGATTAGAATTGCTCCCACCCTCCTTGCCTTTCGTAAGCTTCTTAAAACCCACCTCTGCCACCAGGCATGGGGGAATTGAGATACTCTTTCCCCCTAGGCCTTTACAATTTTATGCACGGTATGTCTGTATGTATGTTGGTTTTACAATAGGGGTTTTTAACTGTTTATATTGGATTGTCATATGCTGTTTACTACTGTTGTTAGCCGCCCCGAGTCTACGGAGAGGGGCGGCATACAAATCCAATAACATAAAATAAAATCAAAATGGGAAGACAGTTATATTACTTCCATTCTGCGGCCTCCAGATGTCATCCACAAGTGCAACCAATGATGTTTCAATACTATAACCCAGCCTGAACCCAAGCTGAAAAGGGCCCAGAGAATCCAAGGTATTCAGGTCCCCCTTTAGTGAGTGCCTAGCATCCTTTTAATAATCTTCCCTAAAAAGGGAACAGTGGAGCCTGGATAAAAATTATCTAATGCTGTTGGTTTCAAGTATAGCTTAAGAAGAGGTTGTGCTACCACCTCCCTCGCATTAGACAACATCATCCCCTTCCATAATGAGTCATTGGTAGCCAACCGCTCTGAGAAGTGACATTTTGTAAAATGCAATGAAAATGATTTAGCATACTGCTTTCATAATATGAAAGTAAGAACTAGATATGCCAGAAGAAACATTTAGGTCCATCCTTGACTTAGAACCTTTTAATGATGGGTCACAGTTATGATGGCCTTGGAAAAAGTAATGACCTGTATTCCCACTTATAACCATTCCCACTTATGACCACTGCCAACTGTGATCATTGTGATCATGGTCACGTGTTCACAATTTGGGGCTCTTGGCAAGTGGTTTGCATTTACAATTGGTTGTAATGTCCTGCAGGCACATGGAGACAAACAGTGATGTGCTTTTGTTATGCCCATTGGAGAAACTAGATTTGCGTAATGATTGTGGTAACTTGCTTTAGGGCCGTCATAAAAATAATTGCAAATTTGGGTTCAGTCACATGGTGACTCAGTTTAGGAAAGTTTTGGTGCTAACTGTGGTTGTAAATTGAGGATTGTAAAAAGCACTTTGAATAGAGCAGGAATGGCTTAAGAAGTATGTCTGCACGATAAGAAGAGATAGGATCTGTAAATTTACAGTAAGATAAGCTGCAAAGAGGCAGCAGGGGTAGAGAGTGGGACGGAACTACATGTTGTATTGTCCCATAACAGACAATCTATAATTGTACTCACAAACCAAAAATACAATGATCTGTTTTTGTGTGTTTTTAAATATGTATATAATCCAATTAAAAATTATTTAAAAAAAAAGAAAAGATAGGATCAAAGATAAAAGGGTGCTGAAAGAACGCAGATTGCATAAAAAAGGGAATGACCAGTATGAAGCAAACAGATTGAAATGGATTGGCTAGACAGAGAGATGAGAAAATGAGAATAGAGCTGCAAAATCATTGATATTGTTTAGTAATGAAATATAAAAAACACCTAAAGTAGAAATTAGAATTATACGGTCGTCTACAGACTTCATTCTAAATACTGTGTCTCTCTGAAAGAAAGCAGGGACAAGAAAGACAAAGCCATGACTAAATGCAGTAGGAACTAAAGAGAAAAGAAAGAAATTAAAAGATAGAAGAAGCAAAAGGCTGCAGTGTAGGTTTTCTGAAGTTCTTACCAACTCAGTCTCTAACAGAGACCATAGGAAGGTTTTTTCCTGCTTGGAAACCAAACATCGTATTGCGCCTCTATCTGTATGTATCTGTATCTGTGTATGTTTCTACATCCTCTTGGATCTGAGTGCATGCTAATGCTGGGAACCATGGGTCCGGCTGAGGCACATGACCAGGAAGGGAAGAGGCTGAGAACGTAACATCCAGCAATTTTCTACATCACTGCCCGATTGGCTTATCCAGAGCAATGCCTGGGGGATTCTTTCTTTCTTTCTTTCTTTCTTTCTTTCTTTCTTTCTTTCTTTCTTTCTTTCATTCATTCATTCATTTATTTTGACCAATACATAATACACATTGAAGAGAATAGATATGTAATAATATAAATAAAGAAAAGAATAGAAGAAAAGATATAAAAGTATAGGTGAACATATTTGAAAGGAAGAAAAGATAAATGAGATAAGGAGAGACAATTGGACAGGGGACGGAAGACACACTGGTGCACTTATGCACGCCCCTTACTGACCTCTAAGGAACCTGGAGAGGTCAATCATGGATAGTCTAAGGGAAAAATGTTGGGGGTTAGGGGTTGACACTACTGAGTCAGGTAATGAGTTCCACGCTTCAACAACTCGGTTGCTGAAGTCATATTTTTTACAGTCAAGTTTGGAGCGGTTAATATTAAGTTTGAATCTGTTGCGTGCTCTTGTGTTGTTGTGATTGAAGCTAAAGTAGTCATTGACAGGTAGAATGTTGCAGCATATGAACTTGTGGGCAATACTTAGATCGTGTTTTAGGCGTCGTAGTTCTAAGCTTTCTAGACCTAGGATTGATAGGGCATTCTGTTTCGAGTGGAGGAGTGAAGGGCTCTTCTGGTGAAGTATCTTTGGACATTTTCAAGAGTGTTGATGTCCAAGATGTGGTATGGGTTCCAGACAGATGAACTGTATTCAAGGATGGGTCTGGCAAAAGTTTTGTAGGCTCTGGTGAGTAGTGTGAGATTGCCAGAGCAGAAGCTGCGTAGGATCAGGTGAAATGTTTTCCCTGAAACATTTCTCTCTGCAGCCCTCAGTTGGACCCATCCCATTTTTCAACTCCCATCTTTCTTCTGCAGATGTCTCTCCTACCCAAATTCCAACCTGACAGGTTGAAAAACAAATTCCAAAATTTAAGTTATGAATGCATGTGGTAGAAACAATAGGTACGTATGAGAAATGTTAGAGGAAAAAACAAGATTTACAGTAAGACCTCACCTATCGCGGGTGTTACGTTCCAGACCTGGCCGCGATAGGTGAAATCCGCAATGAGGAATTTATCGACTGATAGTACTTCAGGGGCCGGCTAACCTTCCCCCCCCCCACTACTACTTACTCTGCGCCTGAGGAAAAGAAGGGGAGGGGAGCAAAAGAATCACGGCCCCCGAGCATTCCCGACCCACTGCTGTTCTTTGTTCTTCTTTTGCCTTGCCCCGGCTGGAAAGTCCCTGGTGAGCTGCCCCGGATGGTTCTTTTTTCTCTCTCTCTCTCTTTTCTTTTCTTTTTTTCCCCCTCCACCCTCCCAGCACTTCCTCTCCCGCCCTCGAGCCCAGTCTTGAAATCCCCGCCACATCGCGTTCCTTTCTTTGCTCACGCTCGCTCATTTGCGCGCTGCCGGCAGCTCTTTCTACAACCCCAAGCACACCGCCGCCGCCGCCAACCACTAAGCGCGCCTCCAAAGACTGCCTTCTCGGCACTGACGAGGAGGGTTGAATGAGGGGACGGGCCTCCGCTGGAGCTCAGTCCCCTCCCCACTCATCATTCGCCCAGCTGCGAGCTGGTTGGCTTTCTTGCCTGGCCAAACGGAAAAGCGGGGGGTGCGGAGAGGGGGCCTGCTATTTTCGCACGCATTTCATTCAGGAGGGGAAAAAAGGAATGGCCGACCCCTAGCCGTAGTTCCGAGGAGGAAGTGACAGAGATGGCGCTCTTTTCATTTGTGCGTAATTGGGGTTTTGCTTACATCGGGAGTCCCGCTGGAATTATTCTAGTGCTTATTTGTGTGGTGAAAGGATTCAAATGAAGCTTCTCTCTGAGCATGAGCTGAGCGCTTGTCCTGCCCTTCCAAACTTCTAAGCGCCGTATCTGTGCCAACGCTGACTTCAAAACCCGTGATGAAGTGAAGCCGCGGTAGGTGAAGCGCGATATAGCGAGGGACTACTGTAGTTAAATTTCTTTTTTTTTAAGCATGATTTTATCCTTTGGCTTGTCATTTCTTGTTCCCATTCTGCAGTTTGCATGACACAGCTTATTTTATGGGGAATAACATGCATGGCAGGGGTGGGTTTCCTCCCAGTTCGGAACGGTTCACCCAAACTGGTAGCAACCCATTGGTGATGTCATGATGTCACTGAACTGGATTGGCCAGTGCTGGTCCATGGGCGCTTCCATCTCTTTTTAATTTTTCTTATTTTTTAAAAAAATATTCTGCCCATGTGCAAAACTCGAATTCCCAGCACTGCTCATGCATCACCATTTTGTATTCAGCATTTTTTTTTTAAACAAAAAATTGGGAGCAGGTGTTGCACTATGCCCATGAGGCACAGCCACATGGTGTGGGAGGAAGTGAACTAGCAACAAGGTAAGTTGGAACCAGGCCTTGTTTAGCGAAGGGATTATAAAAGCATTTGCAATCAAATAAAAACAGAATGCCTTAACTACTACAGCAAACAAGAGGAAAACCTCCTACGCACCAAATCTAATAGAGCTTTCTACAACTTTGTCAACAATAAACTCAAAGACTCTAGACTTATCCCACCTCTCAAAGGACCCAACAACAAAGAATACCATGATGATTCATCCAAAGCCAACGTCCTCAACTCAGTCATTAAGCAAAGTGGTTGCTAAGTGTAACTATGACTGGGCTTACAATTTTATTTCAGCTTTTCTCTGCATTACAGGATTGGTCATAAAGTTACTTTTTCATCCTTGTTATAACTATGATGAGTCACTAAGTGAGGCTATCACTAAACAAGGACAACTTGTTTTTCACTGGGGGACAGAACTACTCTTGAAATTTATCATCTGACAACTGAGGATGTAGACATTACCATGTTATATATATACACAATGAGACAATTTTCTCTATTTTTCATAATGTCTGTACAAGGTACTAAAGAATAACTTAAAGGACAGATAATACAGCAGATGATAGATAGATAGATAGATAGATAGATAGATAGATAGATAGATAGATAGATAGATAGACAGACAGACAGACAGACAGACAGACAGACAGACAGACAGACAGAGGATGGATGGATGGTGGATATAAATATAGATATAGTTAGATGATAGATAAGAAAATAAAGTATATATTTTTCAAATCAGTAACTTTTTTTCCCTGTAATGAAACACAATACTCATATCAGTTCATGTATAAGCTTATATTAAAGCATACACAATAATTTTAAATGCAGTGATCTGCTAGTGCTATCAGCAGATTTAATTATATCATTCACTGCAGCCCAAAGCTTTCCCCTTAGCAGTCTTACCAAACCTTCCCAAGATTTGTATCAATCCTGATTATTTTTTAATGATAGTATGTCAAAATATACAAAAGCAGCATGGAATTTAGTGCCTTCGTTTGTTTCCATTCATTCCATGAAAATTTAGCCATTTCCTTACACGATGCAATGGTTCAGAATACATTCCTAATGCCTTACTTAAGTATTAATTTTTTATTATTATTATTATTATTATTATTATTATTATTATTATTATTATTTAGATTTGTATGCCGCCCCTCTCCGGAGACTCGGAGCGGCTCACAACAAGAAACAGCACAAATCCAATACATTAAAACAATTTAAAACCCTTAATATAAAACAACAACAACAATCATACATCTCATACAGACCCTATATCTCCTATACCTTTCTTCTATTCCTATATCTCTTCTTCTATTCTTTCATTGATATGTTCTATTACTATACCTTCTTTTCTATTATTTCTTTGATATATTTTACTATGAGTATCTCCTCTATAACCTTCATCATGTATTTTACTATGTGTATATAGATATATACCCACTAAACCCCTCATTGTGTATTGGACAAAATAAATAAATAAATAAATGCCTGACGACAGAGGTATTCTGAACCTCATCCCCCTAGTGCAAACAATTTGAAGTGATAGAGATTAATTCTTGATGGTTGCCTCACTTAGATTAGATGACTGTATAGCATCATATATTTGATAGTTCTGACAAGTTTCTATCAAATATTGCAAAGATTAAGATTTGTATACAAAATTTCTATAGGAAAGACTAAAGCTATTTCTATACAGAAAAAAGAATGCACTCCTTAAAAAAAAAAAACAGTTCACGCAGTTCTAAGTAAGACTGTCACAGTATTATAATATATTATATGACCAAACCCACAACTTTGCTTGTGGGCCGAAAGCAGGGCCAAAGTAAATTTTATTTAATGTAGTTGGATAATAAATGACATTAATACACTTTTATGATTGGACTTTACAGTCACTAGTACTTCCTTTCCATCATTAAAACATTAAAATTGAAGTAACTGTTGAAGGTCTCTGATGGCTTCAAGGTCACAGGTTGTATGTTCTTATGATAAAACTTCTCACATACCTGAAGCAGGAAAGATTTTTTAAATCTTTGTCTCTGTTTGCACAGCTCTTTGGTGTGCAAACAGAGACTATCACATACTAGATAGGAAGCTGACTTCACATATAATTTATTTGTTAAGCTCCATGTGCACTGATAAATAGCTGTATTCATTGCAGTCCAAAATGTTGTCTACAGATTGGACACATGTATCAGGGCCATATTGTGACAACTGTTTCACGCAAACCTTTCGGGCTCTGTCTTTTACCAACTGTCAACACCACCCACTGCTTGCAAGAACAGCAAATAAATCAATCATTACAGTGTGGCTTATTTCATATGACAAGCAACTCTGCGCAGCAACTTTTCTCCAATCTCCCACAGTCAGCAGTGATTATTTTTGGCATGCACTTTGAATAACAATGCACCCACTGAGACAAGCAAGCAGTGGAAAGTCCCAAAATTCCAATATCTAAGATTAGACACTTTCTATTTTTAAAAAGATGTCACACTTCCCTGCTTGGCTTATTGGTTCTCATCCACTCAGTACTATGGCATTTGGATTGCAGAAAACGTCCAAGGTTTTCCAAGATTAAAACAGATGAAGTTTACATACATAATGATCTGATGGTCCTGGTTTGCACATAATTTGTGGGGTTTTTTTTCCTGATTTCAGGTCAGTAACTCATGAGTAATTTATATGCCAGATAATTAACTTAAAAATCTTGACTTAATATCATATGAAACCGGATAGTATTACTCTTTTCTTTCACTGGCGATGAGAACCAAAACTGAAAATACCGCATGTTCTCAAGTAATCAAGGAAGAATTCAGGCCTATCTGGAAATGTTCCTCTGGCCAATCACATCATATAAGAATTAGCATAGAAAGGCAATACTTTTGGTATACTTAGAAACTGAAGATTTTTCCCTCTCCAGCCTGACATTCCAGAACTGCACAGACATCCAAAAGGTGCTACATACATTATGGCAATTGAAAAAGAGGCTCCAATAACTAAAACATAAATTCATTTCCAACTCCCTCCCCAAATGAAATTGGCTATTGGCTCCTGCAGTTATTTTGAATCTAACTCTGTTGGATTGAGAGTTTTGTTTTAGGCTTTAAAATATTCAAGACAATCTTAGCTAAACAATTGATAGGTAGGTAGGTAGACCGAGATATACACATACATATTGTACAGTGGTACCTCGAGATACGAGTTTAATTCGTTCCGGACCTGGGCTCTTAAGTCGAGCAGCTCTTATCTCGAACGACTTTTCCCCATAGGAATTAATGTAAATAATTTTAATTGGTTCCAGCCCTCAAAAAACTCACAAAGTTAGTCTAAATTATGCAGAAAGACATGTTTTTAATGAAGAAATGTACATGTACATATAAATGAATAATGAAGTTTCTTTCACTTAACTTGTAAACTTTCTTAAACTTTTAAATTTACATATGTTCAACTTCTCTGCCACCCAATCCTGTAGGACAGAGGTCCCCAACCCTTTTTGCACCAGGGACCGGCTTTAAGCGATCAAGAGAGGAATGGGTGAATGAATGGACGGAGGGTGGGAAGGAAGGAAGGAAAGAGGGAAGGGACAGGAACAGAGGAAGGAAGCAAGGAAACTTATGAAAGGGGAGAGTAAGAGAGGAATGAGTGAAGGGAGGGAGGGAGGGAAGAAGGTGGGAAGGAGAAAGAAAAGAAGAAATAGAGGAAGGGAAGGTAAAAGAGAGAAAGAAAAAGAGCAAGAAAGAAAGAAAGAAAGAAAGAAAGAAAGAAAGAAAGAAAGGGGGAAGGGACAGGAACAGAGGAAGGAAGCAAGGAAACTTATGAAAGGGGAGAGTAAGAGAGGAATGAGTGAAGGGAGGGAGGGAGGGAAGAAGGTGGGAAGGAGAAAGAAAAGAAGAAATAGAGGAAGGGAAGGTAAAAGAGAGAAAGAAAAAGAGCAAGAAAGAAAGCTGCAAGCACCCCCCCGAGCCCCCCAGGCCGGCTGCAACCTTTTAAAACACACGCGCCGCTTCGCAGCTGTCTCCTGAAGCCGAACGCGGAAGTTAGCGTTTGGCTTCAGGAGACAGCTCCTTGGCGCTTGTATCTCGAATTTGGGCTTGTAAGTAGAACAAAAATATCTCTCCCCTCCCAGCTCTTATCTCGAGTTGCTCTTAAGTAGAGCAGCTCTTATGTCGGGGTTCCACTGTATATACATATCTATTGTTATGCGGGGCTTCGCATTACGAGCCCCCAATTAAGTCCAAAGTAGAAATTCAAACACACATGGTTGTAAAGTAAACAAAGTTGGTTTATGAAAAGGAAAATATTGTCCAAACGCACTTTTAATCAGCCAAAGTGCCCTCCCACACCCCACAAGCCTTGAATGCTGTGAAAAACATAAAACAAAAGCAAAGCAGATAAAAGGAAGCTGTAAAGATGTCACAGCCACCCCCCTTCAAGAGTCCTCACGCTTTACTTAACTGTGAATTGTTCCACAAAGTCCTTAAAAAATCCTGAAGCAGTTCACGAAGGTCTGTGTAAATCCTGAAACAAACCACAAGTCTCTCTCTCACAAAACAGATAATCTCCCATGCTGAGCGGCAACAACGCTGGCAATTTATCAGTTCAATTTATTATTTAGCCTAATTGCCCCAGCTACAGGTGTTCTCCCTTATTTTCTTTAATGCTTACGCAGTTGTTCCTTCCTTGTCATAAACCTGCATCTGCGAGCATCTATGAATACCTCCTCTTCCGAATCTAACAATGATGATGATGGTTCACTAATGGGGTAATTAGCTAATGGGCTGCCTGTAATTACCACCTACCTGCTTCACTCCCAGAATCTTCCCCTGACACAGAAACTTCACTGTCTGAAGCTGTTGGCAGTAAAACCGGCCTCTGATAATGTGAGGATTCTCCCACACCAACTCCCATAGTCCTCGGACCAGGAGCTGGCCCAGAGCCAACCACAACATCTATATATCTGTCCATCCATCCATCCATCCATCCATCCATCCATCCATCTATCTATCATTATCTATCCAGCCATCCAGCCATTAGATATATCTATAGATATACGTATACTGTACATACTGTATTTCCCCCAAAATAAGACCCTGTCTTATATATTTTTTTAAACCCTAAAATAAACGCTTGGCCTTATTGCCATGCACTCAAAAGCCCGATTGGGCTTATTATCAGGGAATATCTTATTTTGGGGAAAACAGGGTATATATCAGTTTTTCCCAATCTTGGCAACTTGAAGATATTTGGACTTCAACTCCCAGAATTCCCCAGCCAGCGAATGCTGGAGTTGAAGTCCAGATATCTTCAAGTTGCCAAGGTTGGGAAACACTGGTATATATACACACATATACATATACATATAATACATGTACATACATACATACATACATACACACACACGTACATACATATATACATGCATGAATACATGCTTATATAAGTAGCAGTAGTATCAATATAGGCAATGTTGTTGATGTTATTGGTGGTCAATTCGTTACTCACAGACTCAATATATGGAGTTTCACCATTTTTAAAATATTGGTCCCTAATGGGTTTTTTGTTTGCTTTTCTCATCACATGGAGGAAAAATTTAAAACTGCCAAGGCAGCATTTCAGGATCAGCAATAGTTTCCAATTACTTCTTATTTGCAACACTGCTCTTTCTATCACTAGTGGCATTTATGCATAAATGCAACTGAGAGCATCACAAAACCCTGACTGAACATTTCAAATACTGTATTTGCCTGCTTTGGTAATAATTCAGAATGATTAATAAAGTGGCTGGAAACATCTCCTAACTCTGGAAGTTCTTTTGAGTCATGAGAATCTTACAGTGAATCACAATCAACTTCCCAGGCTCCAAAGCAAGTCCTAGAAAATTTCTCACCAGTCTTAGTGCAGCAACTGCCAGGAAATTTGTACTGTATAAAGCAGGGGTAAGCAAAGTTGGCTCTTCTATGACATGTGGACTTCAACTCCCAGAATTCTTGAGCTAGCGTGATTGGCTCAGGGATTCTGGGAGTTGAAGTCCACAAGCCATAGCAGAGCCAACTTTGCCTACCCCTGGTATAAAGAATATATCTTTGAAGGAGGAATACAAAAATAATTTTGCAAAGCTCAGGTTCTGGAGAACTGCTGGTGGAAATTTTGAGTAGCTCAGAGAACCAGCAAATATTACCTCAGGAATGGAGATTTTGCAGTATCCTTCCCCGGCTGCAGCCACCAAGCCACACCCACAGAACTGGTAGCTTAAAAAATTGGATTTAACCACTGCTCTACTCTAACAATTCTTCTCTATGGAAGAGAAGAACTGATTATAATAGAACTGGGTGTTCAATTTTTTTTAGCTTGCCTGGGCCACACCGGGTGAAGTATAATTGTCTTGAGCCGCACATAAAATGATAGTAACTATAGCTAAAAAAATCACATAATAATGTTAAAAGTTTACAATCTTGTGGGGTTGTTTTACTAACTTTCCATGTGGTCTGCAGGCCGTGGGTTGGGCACCTGCTTTAGATTAAAATTATAACACAGAATTTTCTGCTTTTAGTTACTCAGATTAATAGAATTTGGTGTAGTGGATTTTAAGCACATTGGATATTTTTTCCCCCAATCTGACTTTATTCCTGTCTAATTATCAAAATATGGTGATATTCTAAGATGGCTCCATCATTAGGCTTAATTTATTCTCGCCTCTACCTGGTGGTTTGTATTTTAATAATGACTGATCTATATGGATTAATAACTACCTTTTAAATATATTTATCCTGTTATTTAATTGTTGTCAGCTGCCCAGAGCCCCTTCTTGTGAGATGGGAGGCCATATGAATATGAGAAATTAATTAATTAATTAATTAATTAATTAATTAATTGACAATTAATTAATTAATTAATTGTTGATTCATCTGAGGCTTTGCCACATATTATAACATTCATGTCAGTGATGTAATTATGTAAAAGAGGCAAATTGATACAATTGACCCACATTCAGATATAACAAGCACTCCCTTTGTTTAGTGCCACTGTTTTACTAACATGATGTATTTGGAGTTCTTAATTTGGATCAAGGCCACCGCACTTATATAAGAGAGCCTGGACCTTTTCCTGCTCCATTCTTGTGGAGTTTGTTATATTCGGCTTTAGATCAAAAGAGAAACGGAGAAAGAAGTTAATCAACAGTCCAAAGATCAGCAAGAGATCAAAAGGAAATTGAGGAACACCAGCTCATATTCCAAGAAGAGATGATTTGGAATCCAAGGGCATCTGAGATCATCAGCAAAAATCACTGCTGCCGATCTGGTCTGCTTGCCACTAAAAGCTTTTATAGTTCACTTTCCTAAGAAAGTCTCTTTCTTTCTTTTCCTTATAACTGAGCATTCCTCTAACTCTCAGTTCCCTGCCTCTGCAGTTTCCAGGCATTTTAGGAGGCAAGAGCATCTACCTTAGCTATGCTTCCGTGTATGTATGTATGTCTGTGTATATGTGTTCACCTAATCCTTTGCAGCTTCTTCTCTGGT
Source organism: Erythrolamprus reginae (assembly GCF_031021105.1). Lineage (NCBI taxonomy): Eukaryota > Metazoa > Chordata > Lepidosauria > Squamata > Dipsadidae > Erythrolamprus > Erythrolamprus reginae. Next base: position 182,912,594 of record NC_091952.1, on the reverse strand, counting down.
AACATTGATCTGCTAACATTTGTCAGACCAATCCTGGAATACAGCTCACCTGTATGGAACCCACATTGCATATCTGATATCAACACAATTGAGAGAGTCCAGAAATATTTCACAGGAAGAGTCCTTCACTCCTCTTCCCACAACAAAATACCTTATTCCTCCAGACTTTAAATACTTTGACTAGACAACTTACAACTCAGTTGCCTCCATTCTGACTTAACTATAGTTCAAAAAATTATATACTAAAATGCCCTTCCTGTTAGTGACTACTTCACCTTCAACCACAACATCACATGAGCACATAACAGATTTAAACTTAATGTTAACCGCTCTAAAGATTTAAAACCTAAAGACCTAAGATTTTTATTAATATTGATTGTTTCTTCATTGCTTATTTGACCCCTATGACAATCATTAAGTGTTGTACAACATGATTCTTGACAAATGTATTTTTTTCTTTTATGTACGCTGAGAGCATATGCACCAAGACAAATTCCTTGTGTTCCAATCACACTTGGCCAATAAAATTCTATTCTATTCTATTCTAAACTAGACTGTAAAAAATACGACTTCAGCAATAGAGTAATCAACATCTGGAATGCATTACCTGACTCTGTGGTTTCTACTCTTAACTCCAAATGTATGCCGCTCCGAGTCTGCGGAGAGGGGCAGCATACAAATCCAATCAATCAATCAATCAATCAATCAATCAATCAATCAAAACCTTTAACCTTAGATTATCTACAATTGACCTCTCCCCCTTTCTAAGAGGTCTGTAAGGGGGTTTTCATAAGCGCACAATTGTGCCTACCGTCCCTGTCCTACTGTCCTTTTGTCTTTTATCATTACTTTCTAATGTTATGTCTATACAAATTACCATCCTATAATTGTTTGACAAACAAACATGCATACATGCAGCAGCAAGGATGCAAGATTGAAACTGGGGAGGGGGCAGTGATGGGCTCCTACGGGAACAGTCAGGAACGCAGTTCTGGTAGCAAAAATTTGGAGCTCCACCCCAGAGCACCCAATTTGCACTGAAAGATGTTGAAACAAAATGCATAAGCCACGGCCACAGTGTGGTAGTAAAAATTTTGGTAGCCCATTACTGGGGGGGGGGAAGCACTACTGCAGCAACATAAGGTGTGTTGCACACCCGCCACAGATTGGTGATGTTTGCAGTGGGATGGTATAAAGCTGATATTTTCATGATAATGACAATTGCAGCAAGATAGCAATATTACTTACGTACCACTTCATAACGCTTTACATCTGTTCTGTCGGGCTCTCTGGTAGACTCCTTCCAAAAATTCACAGGTACAAATTTCAGACACACACACGTTTGAAAATTCAAAACAATGTTCTTTATAATGAAAATTCACTTAAACCAAGCCCTCTTTTGGTACAGCAAAGAGCACTCATCTCCAAACAAACTGGTAAATTGTACAATTCCCTTATCAGTTCTGTGATACTTAGCTTGCAGCTGTGAGGCAATTCACAGTCCTTCTTCTTTCACAAAGTGAATCACACTTTGCTCTGGTTTAGTTTCAAAGCGGGGAAAAATCAACACACAAAAGTTCAAAGTCAGTAAAGCAGTCACGAAACACAACGATTATATAATCCTCCACAATGGCCAAACCCACAGGCTGCTATTTATAGCAGCCTCACTAATTACCACAGCCCCACCCAACCACAGGTAGGGCCTCATTTTCTTTGATAATAATCTCTCAATTATTGTTGCCTATGCATCGCTCTCCGCATACCTGGCTGTATCATTAACTCTTGTTCTGAATCCAAGGAGGAGCTAGATAATTGATCTCCTTCTGAGCTGTCTGCCACACTCTCCTCCTCCCTGTCACTCATGTCTTCTTGGTCAGAGGAGCCTTCATCAGCAGATTCCACCAGGGGCAAAACAGGCCTGCAACATGTGGATGTCTCCCCCACATCCACAGTCCTTGGGGCAGGAGCTGGGCCAGAGCTAACCACAACAACATCCCTCTTCTAAAAACGATTTACAGAGTTAGCATATTGCCCCCAACAATCTGGGCCCTCATTTTACCCATCTCGGAAGATGGAAGGCTGAATCAGCCTTGAGCCTGGTGAGATTTGAACTGCCAAATTGCTGGCAGTCAGCAGGCAGCAGAATTAGCTTGCAGTACTGCATTCTGACCACTCTGCCACCACCTGCAAATGCTGTTTCTTCTGGAGATCGGTCTGATTGTAGCCTCCAAATCAAGCCAGACTTCTCTTGTCCTGGTACAGACATGATAACCTGAGTGAGATTTCAGGATTCTACCTTATTCTTAGAGGAAAATTTATATGGTGCATTATAATACCATTCTCTTCCAAAAGGAAATGGTAGCATTTCCTTTTTTTTTCTTTTAATGAAAACTCAGTGGAGGAATTTTGGAAGAGAAGCCTTCAATCTCATGGTCTGTACTATGGTCAGTAATGGGCTGCTGCCCCCATGGGGAGGAAACACAGTGGGGGGTAGTAGGTTTATGCACTATTTATTGAATATTTAATAATTTTTTATTGTCCTTTTCTCTAGTACATTAGTATGATCCTTAATTACTTTAAAAATAGGAAATAATTAAATAGTATGTTTTAACCCATAAACACTTTAATCATTTTATTCATTATCTAGAACTAAAGCAATTAAAGAAAATTGAGCTACTTGCCATATCTGTTATCATACTGAAAGTTGTGGGTTCAGTACAAAACCTTAAAACGTTACAAGAAATAATGCTGTCTATCATTTGTCTTTCGCAAATAATGCTGTCTATCATTTGTCTTTCGCAAATTACTTAAGACCCACCTTTGTCGCCAGGCATGGGGGAGTTAGGATATTTCTTCCCCTAGGCCATTACAAGTTATGTATGGTATGTTTGTGTGTATGTTTGGTTTTTATAATAAGGGGTTTTAGTTGTTTTATTAAATTGGATTGTTACATGTTGTTTTTTATCATTGTTGTTAGCCGCCCCGAGTCTGCGGAGAGGGGCGGCATACAAATCCAATAAATAATAATAATATTAATAATAATTTGTCCTTTTTGTGGCTATTCAAATAATATGACTTAATCAACTGAAAAAGAGTCCAAGCGCCTATTTGAAAACTTACCTTGGTCGGTCAGACACTCCCACCCAATCACATGACCTTTAAGCCACCCCCTCTCATATAATTGTCAAGCCACTCCCACCTGGTCACATGGCCGGCAAGCCACACCCACACAATAAGCTACGCCCATAGTGTGGTAGTAAAAAATTTTGCAGCCCTTCACGGCACATAACATACACACTGGACATGGTATGTTTGTGTGTATGTTTGCTTTTAATAATGGGGTTTTTAGTGTTTTTTAAATTATTAGATTTCTTACATTGTTTTTATTGTTGATGTGAGCTGCCCTAAGTCTACGGAGAGGGGTGGCATACAAATCTAATAAATAATAATAATAATAA